>NC_069787.1:9479545-9782575 GCF_027406575.1 Nycticebus coucang
TCACGCCTGTAATCTCAGCACTCGGGAGGCGCAGGCAGGTGGATCGTCTGATTGCAGGAGCTCGAGACCAGCCTGAGCAAGGGCAAAACCCTGCCTCTAAAAATAGCCGGGCATTATGGTGGACGCCTGTACCCCCGGCTACTTGGGAGGCTGAGGCAAGTGAATCGCTTGAGCCCAAGAGTTTGAGGTTGCTTTGATGCCACGGCACTGACAAAGTGAGACTCTCAAAAACAAACAAGCAAACAAACAATACAACATGATGTCCCACCTTATGTTTATCAAATGAACCAAACTTTTTTTTTAACGACAATACCCAGGGATGGAGAGGCTGAGATGAAATTGTGTAGGGCATACTGCAAATTGGCACAGTCCTTTGAAAAAGGAATTTGTAAATTGATAGCAAGAGCTGCAAAAAATTTCAAGCCTTTTAGGCTGGGTGCAGTGGCTCACACCTATAATCCTAGCACTCTAGGAGGCAGAGGCAGGTGGATTGCTTGAGCTCAGGAATTCCAGATTGCTGTGAGCTATGATACGACAGCACTCTACCCAGGGCGACACAGTGAGATTCTATCTCAAAAACAAATAACCAACTAGAGGACCATAGGCATCCAGTAGCCTCCTTGCCATTGGAGGTCCTGTCTCCTTAGAGATGTTGTTGAAGTAGCATCATGCCTATGTGTCACAAAGAGACCAGATAGATAGACCTGCTTTTCCTTTAAAGGTAGCATATGTTGGATTCATATCTCAAATCTACCAAACAGAAGTCATTTCACCCCTCTTACCTTTGGTTTCTTTGTGTGTCATATGAGGATAACTACATTGATGGGTTAGGATTGTTGGAATGATTATATGAGAAACGATAGGTAAAACCCTAAGGACAGTGCCTAGCTCCTGACAAAGTATGCACTCACGATCAGTGTACGTTCTTTGTTTGTTTGTTTTTGAAACAGTGCCTCACTTTGTTGCCCTGGGTAGAATGCCATGGTGTGGAGTCATGGCTCTCAGCAACCTCAAACTCTTGGGCTTATGCGATTCATTTGCCTCAGCCTCTGGAGTAGCTGGGACTACAGGCACTCGCCACAACACCTGGCTATTTTAGAAACAGGGTCTCGCTCTTGCTCACGCTGGTCTCAAACTCATGAGCTCAGGCAATCCAGCCAACTGGGCCCCCCATAGTAGGATTACAGGCATGAGCCACTGCACCTGGCTGATCAGTCTACATTCAATTATGCAGAAAGCAGGAAATGATATATATCAAACATTTATTTATGATTATCTTCCTTGGATAAGTCAGACTCAGCTCTTGTTCTTTTTTGTTGTTGTTGCTGTTGAGACAGGGTCCCACCCTATGCCCCTGAGCAGAGTGCAGTGGGCGTGGTAGCTCACCACAACCTCAGACTCAGGCTGCGGGCACCCCCCTGCCTCAGCCTCCGGAAGCCGCTGGGATTACAGGCGCCCGGCTGAGTTTTTCCATTTTTTTCATGAGTCAGGGGTCTCACTGTCGCTCAGGAGAGTCTCGAACTCCTGAGCTCAAGCGATTCTCCCTCCTCAGCCTACCACAGTGTTGGGATTATAGGCATGAGCCACCACGCCCGGCTTTTTTTTTTTGAGACAGTCTCAAGTTGTCACCCTTGGTAGAGTGCTGTAGCGTCACAGCTCACAGCAACCTGAAACTCTTGGGCTTAAGCGATTCTCTGCCTCAGCCTCCGAAGTAGCTGGGATTACAGGTGCCTGGCACAACGCCCAGCTATTTTTAGAGATGGGGTCTTGCTCTTGCTCAGGCTGATCTGGAACCTGTGAGCTCAGGCAATCCACCTACCTCGGCCTCCCAGAGTGCTAGGACTACAGGTGTGAGCTACCTGCCCAGCCTAGGCCTGTGAATTTAGTACTTAGAATTCCTACTAACTGGGTAGCGCCTGTGGCTCAGTGAGCAGGGCGCTGGCCCCATATGCTGAGGGTGGCGGGTTCAAACCCAGCCCCAGCCAAACTGCAACAACAACAAAAAATAGCCGGGCGTTGTGGCGGGCGCCTGTAGTCCCAGCTACTTGGGAGGCTGAGGCAGGAGAATCGCCTAAGCCCAGAAGTTGGAGGTTGCTGTGAGCTGTGTGACGCCACGGCACTCTACCGAGGGCAATAAAGTGAAACTCTGTCTCTTCAAAAAAAAAAAGAATTCCTGGGCGGCGCCTGTGGCTCAGTCGGTAAGGCGCCGGCCCCATATACCGAGGGTGGCGGGTTCAAACCCAGCCCCGGCCAAACTGCAACCAAAAAAATAGCTGGGCGTTGTGGCGGATGCCTGTAGTCCCAGCTACTCGGGAGGCTGAGGCAAGAGAATCGCTTAAGCCCAAGAGTTGGAGGTTGCTGTGAGCTGTGTGAGGCCACGGCACTCTACCGAGGGTGGTACAGTGAGACTCTGTCTCTACAAAAAAAAAAAAAAAAGAATTCCTACTAACATGTGGTGACAGCCTAGTTGTGACACTCTAACAGTAACATGCTGAGACATCTGAGGTTGGATATGGCATGTGCACCACAGCAATAATGTTCCTAGCTGCTTAAAAATCATCTTTGAGACTCAGCGCCTGTGGCTCAAGCGGCTTAGGCACCAGCCACATACACCTGAGCTGGTGGTTTCGAATCCAGCCCGGGCCCGCCAGACAACAATGACAGCTGCAGCCAAAAAATAGCCAGGCGTTGTGGCAGGCACCAGTAGTCCTAGCTACTTGGGAGGCGGAGGCAGGAGAATCGCTTTAGCCCAGGAGTTGGAGGTTGCTGGGAGCTGTGATGCCATGGCACTCTACCCAGGGTGACAGCTTGAGGCTCTGTCTCCAAAAAAAAAATCATCTTGGGCAGCACCTGTGGCTCAGTCGGTAAGGCGCCGGCCCCATATACCGAGGGTGACGGGTTCAAACCCGGCCCCGGCCAAACTGCAACCAAAAAATAGCCGGGCGTTGTGGCGGGCGCCTGTAGTCCCAGCTACTCGGGAGGCTGAGGCAAGAGAATTGCTTAAGCCCAGGAGTTGGAGGTTGCTGTGAGCTGTGTGAAGCCATGGCACTCTACCGAGGGCCATAAAGTAAGACTCTGTCTCTACAAAAAAAAAAATCATCTTTGAGTGGGTGGGGCACAGTGGCTCACACCTGTAATCCTAGCACTCTGTGAAGCCGAGGTGGGTGGATTGCCTGAGCTCACAGGTTTGAGACCAGCCCGAGCAAGAGTGAGACTCCATCTCTAAAAAATAGCCAGCCCTGGGTTGTGCCTCTGGCTCAAGTGGCTAAGGTGCCAGCCATATACACCTGAGCTGGCGGGTTCGAATCCAGCCCAGGCCTGCCAGACAACAATGACAGCTACAGCCAAAAAATAGCCGGGTGTTGTGGTGGGCGCTTGTAGTCCCAGCTACTTGGGAGGCGGAGGCAGGAGAATCGCTTGAGCCCAGGAGTTGGAGGTTGCTGTGAGCTGCGATGCCACCGCACCACTGCACTCTACCCAGGGAGACAGCTTGAGGCTCTGTCTCAAAAAAAAAATAACAGCTCAGGGTGGCGCCTGTGGCTCAAAGGGGTGGGGCGCCGGCTCCAGGTGCCGGAGGTGGTGGGTTCAAACCCAGCCCCTGCCAAAAACTGCAAAAAAAAAAAAAAAAAAAAAAGCAGCTCAGCCCTAGGTCTGATCAGAGGAGCACATCTGGATCAGAAGATGTCAGGTGCAGAGGAGCTTCTGAAAGGCAACCGCCAGATGCATTCACACAGGAGACGAACCATGTTCACTGAGAAGCAATTGGAAACTTTGAAAGTCTTGTATAAGAATCCATACCCAAACCCCAGCCTTCAGAAAGAGATGGCCTCAAAAATAGACGTACATCCAACAGCACTGCGGGTTTGGTACAAGAACCACAGAGCAAAATCAAGAAAGCAAAATGCAAGGACCTTCAGCCAACAACCTCAAGCTCAATAGCAGCTGGTGCCCTAGGGTGGAGTCAAGACCAGTCCCTCCCAAGAAGATAAGGACACACAACCCAGAACCCCCAGCGACAACTATCCAATAGCCCGTGTTTGTGCAGATTCCCAGGCACCCTCATACTAACTCAGCCTGTACCCCAGTGTTTTGTTTTTTTTTTTTTGGTTTTTGGCCGGGGTTAGGTTTGAACCCGCCACATCCGGCACATGGGACTGGCGCCCCACTCCTTGAGCCACAGGCGCCACCCTGTACCCCAGTGTTAAGGCCCCTGCAGATGTCTTCCTTGGCCACAGCATAGTCCATTTTGGCTGCTGTCAAGACCCCAACATCTACTGCCTGTATCCCATTGTAGAATCTCAGGTCGGTGCCCCTTGCTTCCCTTCTAACATGTCTGGCTGTAAACTTCTGCAAAGTAGGGAGAGACCCTAGATGTAAAAAGTCACATGTAATGATTCCCACTTGAGAATCCTAGCGGGAAACAGACACCACACAGACAGGTGGAGTTCAGAAACACGTGGTACAAGAGAAAGGCTCATGAGGCTACATCCTGTGTAATTCCATCTGAGTGAGTTCTGAGAGAAGGCAGGGAAAACTCAGATTACTGGCTGCTCATGTGGGCAGAATTAAAATGCTTCATGTTGGGTGGCACCTGTGGCTCAATAAGTAGGGTGCTGGTCCCATACGCCGAGGGTGGCGGGTTCAAACCCAGGCCCGGCCAAACTGCAACAAAAAAATAGCCGGGTGTTGTGGCGGGTGCCTGTAGTCCCAGCTGCTTGGGAGACTGAGGCAAGAGAATCACGTAAGCCCAAGAGTTAGAGGTTGCTGTGAGCCGTGTGACGTCATGGCACTCTACCCGAAGGCGGTACAGTAAGACTCGGTCTCTACAAAAAAAAAATAAAATACAATGCTTCATGTCTTAATTGGGATGGGAGAAACCTGGGCGAATACATTCATTAAAACCCTAAGAACTGTACACCTTAACTGTGCATTTTATTTTACATAAATTAAACCTCAATAAAAAAACATATAATAGTAAAAAAAAATAGCCAGCCATTGTGGCGGGTGCCTGTAGTCCCAGCTACTCCAGAGGCTGAGACGAGAACACTTGAGCCCAATAGTTTGAGGTTGCTGTGAGCTGTGATACCATAGCACTCTACCAAGGGTGACAAAGTGAGGCTCTGTCTCAAAAGAAAAACAAACAAACAAAAAGGCATCTTTGAACAATACAACCAGAATGTTGAGCACTACGTGACACAGTCCAAGTTGATGTTGTGGGCCATCAGTAGTGGGTGGCATCGAGACTCTGGTTTTTCCACGTGGAGCAGTATTACAGACTTGAACATGATAGCAAATGGCACTTCTTTTTTTTTTTTTTTTTTGTAGAGACAGAGTCTCACTTTATGGCCCTCGGGTAGAGTGCCGTGGCGTCACACGGCTCACAGCAACCTCCAGCTCCTGGGCTTACGCGATTCTCTTGCCTCAGCCTCCCGAGCAGCTGGGACTACAGGCGCCCACCACAACGCCCGGCTACTTTTTTGTTGCAGTTTGGCCGGGGCTGGGTTTGAACCCGCCACCTTCGGCATATGGGGCCGGTGCCCTACTCACTGAGCCACAGGCGCCGCCCAGCAAATGGCACTTCTAAGAACATATCCTTTAGAGCTAGACAGACTGCACAGATGACAGTGGTACAGATTATGAGGACAGTATGAAGCTCTCTCTATCCAGTTTTGTGTCAAGGAATTTCATTTAAGAAAAGGAAAACTAGGGCGGTACCTGTGGCTCAAAGGAATAGGGCACTGGTCTCACATGCCAGAGGTGGGGGGTTCAAACCAGCCCTAGCCAAAACTGCAAAAAAAAAAAGAAAAGGAAAGGAAAACTAAACGGGGCACATTGGCTCATGCCTGTAATCCCAGCACTTTGGCGGCAGGTGGATGGCCTGAGTTTATGAGTGTGAGACCAACCTGAGCCAGAGTGAGACACCGTCTCTAAAAAGTAGCTGGGCACTGTCATGGGTGCCTATAGCCCCAGCTATCTGAGAGGCTGAGGCAAGAGGATTGCTGAGCCCAAGAGTTTGAGGTTGCTATGAGCTAAGATGCCACTCTACCAAGGGTGACCAAGTGAGACTCTGCCTCAAAAGAAAAAGAAAAAGGCTTGGCACTCGTATCACAGTGGTTATGGTGCTGGCTGAATGCACCAAGGCTGGTGGGTTCAAACCCGGCCTGGGCCAGCTAAACAATAATGACAACTGCAACAAAAAATAGCTGCGGGGGCGGCGCCTGTGACTCAAAGGAGTAGGGCGCTGACCCATATACCGGAGGTGGCAGGTTCAAATCTGTCCCAGGCCAAAAACTGCAAAAAAAAAGCTGGGCATTGTGGTGGGTGCCTGTAGTCCCAGCTACTTGGGAGGCTGAGGCAAGAGAATCACTTAAGCCCAAGAGTTTGAGATTGCTGTGTGCCGGGAGCCAAAACATATCACAAAAATGCCCCTTGCTATCTTGATTTTACGAGCAAACTATTCTCAGGAATTCAACCGTAAACAGCAACAGTACTTTCCCCTTGCATATCTCCTCAAAAATGCACCCCCCGCCTTAGGGTCCTTCTCCTAGTAATTTTCCAGAAACTAGCCCCCTCCCCGCCCTGCTAGGAACAGCCCTTAGTTACTTCCTCGTTTGTGTGCTTATAAGCCCAGCTGAAAAATAAATTCTTCGGAGCTTGATCAGACTCTTGACTTGCTCTCATTCTTTCGTGTCTCTTGTCCCCTCATTCGACTGACCCCTTTGTTTCCCAGGTCCCCGTTGAATTCCCTGCGGGCCGGGGCAATTGGCACCCAACGTGGGGCAAGGGTACGGGGGTGTCATTGAATGTTGCTGCCAGTAAGGGTACCCTTATCATTGGATTGCCGCAACACCAAGGTTGTGAGTGAAAATCCGCACTGTGATTGCCGTGCCACAAGAAGGATGTGCGTGAAGATCCGCACTGAGATCGCTGCAGAATTGCCCACCTGCGAGTCTGATCCATCAAGGTAAGAGAAAGCAACGAGTTTATGGGACAAACGTTAAGTAAATGTGACTTGTTTATTCAGGGACTCAAGGAGTCCCTCAAGACACGAGGAATTCGGGTAAAGAAAAAGATCTCTATAATTTTTTTGTTTTTATTGGTGATATCTGTCCTTGGTTCCCCCAAGAAGGCACTATTGATGTTCTGAGATGGACTAGAGTTGGTGATTGTCTAAAAGATTATTATAGAACATTCGGCCCCGAAAAAATCCCCGTTCAGGCATTTTCCCACTGGAACTTGATCTATGATATTTTAAAAACTTACAACCAATGGCCTGATGTCCAAGAAGTTGTTAAAGAAGGAGAGAAGGCGCTTAAAGAACACTCCAGACCACCCTCAGCCTGCCCTTCTGTTTCTGTTCCTATGCCTGAGTCTGACACTCCCCCCAATCCTGAACCTCCCAAACCTCCTATTAATTCCCTATACCCCTCCCTTGAGGAGCCCCCTCCCAACTCCCTTTCTCCCGAAGAAATGACCACCCGGGAAGAGGAGGCCCCTAAGTATCACAATTCTGACTGGCCTCCCTTCCCTTCCATCCTAAATCATTCCCCTTCCTATGCTTCTGCCCCTCCATTTTGTGCTCCGATTCTAGGTATAGACACTCCAATTGAAAATGTCAAATGCAAATTATGTCAAGAGGTCTCCTCCCTTAAGGACTTACTCCAAACAAGGAACATTTAAAAATCATTCAAGAGTTACGTGCTTTAGAATTAAAACTAAACCCCCCTCACCCCAACGTTTCATAAACATAGCTCAAAACAAAAACCTTTAAAGGCGCTGCACGCCTTTCCTGTAACTAAGATAAAAGGGAATCCCCCTCCCGAATCAGAACCAAAACCCCCCTCTGATGGGGACGAACACCCCTCGGCAGATGAAGCCTCAGATAATGACCACGAGGCCTCTGACTCAGATGCTGAAAAAGCTGAAACTGCCGATCAGCAGTATCGTCACTTGAATTTCAAGCATGTTAAAGAATTAAAAACTGCTGTGTCCCTCTATGGCCCCACAGCCCCTTTCACTATATCTAGACAAACCCTTCTCATTCATTATCTGTGCCACACCTCATACCCCTACTGGAGTATTTTGGCAACATGGTCCCCCTTCCTGCTTCCCCTTCCAAAATTCTCATCCCTTATGCTACCTTAGTTGCCAACCTCATCCGTTTAGGACGCGAACAAAGTCGTCAGTTCTTTGGCAAAGATCCTGACAGGTTAATATTACCCTATACAAAAGACCAGCTAAACTGGCTCTTACAAACCACAGATGAGTGGCCAATTGCCTGTTTATCTTTTCCCGGTGCGATTGACAATCATTATCCGGCCAACAAATTACTCCAATTCAGCAAAATTCACCCTTTTATTTTTCCAAGAGCAACTTCCCCTCAACCACTTCCTGAGGCATGCCTTGTGTTTACCGATGGCTCCTCTAATGGTCTTGCTGCCTACACCATAGACGGACAAACCACCACTGTCCAATCTCCTTTTAAATCAGCACAACTTGTAGAACTTTATGCAGTAATTCAAGTCTTCTTAACCTTAACTAATCATCCTTTTATTACTTTCTTTTTTTTTGTAGAGACAGAGTCTCACTTTATGGCCCTCGGTAGAGTGCCGTGGCCTCACACAGCTCACAGTAATGTCCAACTCATGGGCTTAAGCGATTCTCTTGCCTCAGCCTCCCAAGTAGCTGGGACTACAGGCGCCCGCCACAACGCCTGGCTATTTTCTGGTTGTTTTGCATTTTGGCCGGGGCCGGGTTTGAACCCGCCACCATATGGGGCCGGCGCCTTACCGACTGAGCCACAGGCGCCGCCCAACTAATCATCCTTTTAATCTATATACTGATAGCGCTTACATTGCTCATTCAGTTCCTCTCCTTGAGACAATTCCCTATATTAAACCCTCCACCAACGCCACCCCCCTTTTTATCCACCTCCAAAAATTAATCAACTCCAGAAATTACCTCTTTTATCTTGAACACCTTCGCGCCCATTCTGATCTGCCCGGTCCTCTCGCCAAAGGAAATGCTTTTGCTGATGTGGCCACACGCCTCACCTTCCCTATTTCTGTAGACCCTATTGCAGAAGCCCAGCAATGCCATGCCCTACATCATTTAAACACCCAAACCCTACGGCTAGCTTTTAAAATTACCCGGGAACAAGCACGACAAATTGTTAAACAATGCCCAGTCTGTGTCACCCTACTACCCTCCCCTCATATAGGTGTT
This sequence comes from Nycticebus coucang, assembly GCF_027406575.1. Lineage (NCBI taxonomy): Eukaryota > Metazoa > Chordata > Mammalia > Primates > Lorisidae > Nycticebus > Nycticebus coucang. The sequence continues at coordinate 9,488,771 of NC_069787.1, forward strand.
AATCCCAGAGGTCTAATTCCCAATGATATATGGCAAATGGATATTACACACATCCCTGAATTCGGCAATCTCAAGTACTTGCATGTAACTTGCATGTAGACACCTTCAGTGGATTTATATTTGCCACCCTCCATACTGGAGAAGCCTCCAAAAACGTTATCGCCCATGTCCTTAATTGTCTCTCAGTCATGGGCAAACCTAAAATCATCAAAACTGACAACGGCCCCGGATACACCGGAAAAAACTTTCAGGAGTTTTGCCACCAAATGCAGATTAAACATATTACTGGCACACCTTATAATCCTCAGGGACAGGGCATCGTTGAACGTGCTCATCAAACCCTTAAAAATACCTTTCACAGGGTGGCACCTGTGGCTCACTCGGTAGGGCGCCGGCCCCATATACCAAGGGTGACGGGTTCAAACCCGGCCCCGGCCAAACTGCAACCAAAAAATAGCCAGGCGTTGAGGCGGGCACCTGTAGTCCCAGCTACTCAGGAGGCTGAGGCAAGAGAATCGCTTAAGTCCAGGAGTTGGAGGTTGCTGTGAGCTGTGTGAGGCCACGGCACTCTACCGAGGGCCATAAAGTGAGACTCTGTCTCTACAAAAAAAAAAAAAAAAAATACCTTTCACAAATTAAAAAAGGGAGAATTATACCCCACGCAAGGATCCCCCAGAAACATTCTTCATCATGCCCTATTTGTCCTTAATTTTTTAAATATGGATGCCCAGGGCAAGTCTGCCGCTGACCGCCTTTGGCACCCAGAAACAAATAACAATTATGCCACAGTCCTATGGAAGGATCCACTCACCTCAAAATGGAACGGCCCAGACCCAGTTCTTATCTGGGGCCGAGGATCTGTATGCCTATTTGATATGAAAGAAAATGCAGCCAGATGGCTGCCTGAAAAATTAGTGAAACAAATTGATAACAATTCTAAAATCCAGGGAGAAAAACCTCCCTGAGATTATCTTTCTCCTTTCCCTTCCAGAACCACGGATTTCCATCCATGATGCTGCTTTATCTCCTGGTCTTCTGCCTCCCGGCACTGGGCCAACCTGTTCCAGCAGTTACGAAGCCCTTCGCTTGGCGCTTTTATTTAACTGAAAACTCGACTGATGAAAAAGGTTTCGGCCACCTCCTAGCCACTGCCGACTGCCCGCCTTCTGGATGCAGTTCTACCATTTTTCTTAATTTTACTGACTTTAAAATCCAAGCATGGCATCCCCGCCCACATCTATGTTTTTTGTACGATCAAACCGATCGTAATTGTAAAGATTACTGGTACATGCAAAATGTAGGCTGTCCCTATTACTACTGCAATATTCACCCAACCCAATATCCTGATTCAAGTTATTCCCTTAGTTCACTTCCTTACCATAGTCCCCATAAGCTTTTTTACTTCAAGACCACTACACCCTTATCATTCAAGATCCATGGGACAATAGATGGACGTCCCCTGTCAAAGGTGCCATGTACCCTACCTCATACAGCTCCTGGCCTTCCAGCAAGCTGTTCATATGGCGCTCCCTCGTACAAATCCAAACCACCCTTCATACCTAGATTCAAAACCAAGAAAACGCCTTGCTTAAACAACTTGCACCCCCTGCCCCAGATAGCCCTTTTTCCTGGCTTACTCTCCTCCGTGAAGGTCTCCTCATTGCCAATATGAGCGGGCTAGGCAACCTCACCTCTTGCTTCCTCTGCGCCAGTCTCGGCCGCCCACCCCTTACCGCCGTCCCTTTGCCATCTCCCCTGAACGCTACTGCTTTAGAAGAAACATCCTTTAAACCTCTACTTGATATTTCTCTGTTCTTAAACCCCCAAGAAGACTCCTTCATCTTTTGTTATTCTTTTTTTTTTTTTTTTTAGAGACAGAGTCTCACTGTACCGCCCTTGGTAGAGTGCCGTGGCGTCACACGGCTCACAGCAACCTCTAACTCTTGGGCTTACGTGATTCTCTTGCCTCAGCCTCCCGAGTAGCTGGGACTACAGGCGCCCGCCACAACGCCCGGCTATTTTTTTGTTGTTGTTGTTGCAGTTTGGCCGGGGCCGGGTTTGAACCCGCCACCCTCGGCATATGGGGCCGGCGCCCTACTCACTGAGCCACAGGCGCCGCCCCATCTTTTGTTATTCTAACGCTTCTACTAGACTCTGCAACACCACTTCTCCACCTACCCAAAACATCACTGCCCCCCCTGGCTCCTTCATTTGGTGCAATGGCACTCTTTCCAAAAATCTTACCCTCCCACTTCAGCCTACAGCCTTGTGCCTCCCAGTAACTCTTATTCCTCAACTGAACATCCGTACACCTACTGAATTTATTTCCCCCTTGGACAAAATTGACTCTTGTGTTTTTTCCAGAAACAAACGTGCTGTTTTCCTTCCCCTAGTTGCGGGTATCTCTCTTGCAACATCTGCCATATCTGCGGGACTTGCAGGAGGGGCCCTTGGGCACTCCTACATCACTGCTGCCAAGTTAACAGAACAATTCCAACTAGCAGTCGAGGCCTCTGCAGAATCCCTCGCCTCCCTACAAAGACAAATGACCTCCCTCGCCCAAGTAACCCTACAAAATAGACAAGCCTTAGACCTCCTCACCGCCAAAAAAGGAGGAACATGTCTATTTCTACAAGAGGAATGTTGTTACTTTGTTAATGAATCAGGCACAGTAGAAACACAGATTGACAAACTTCATAAGCTTAGCTTAGATTTACAAAAACAAAAATTTTCTTCTGAGGCAAACGAGTGGTGGAAATCCTCCACGTACTCCTTACTCATGCCCCTTGCAGGTCCCCTTATTAACTTGCTATTAATAATCACCCTTGGACCCATTGTTCTTAACAAAATCACGAATTTTATCAAATCACAGATTGACTCCCTGGCATCAAAACCCATTCAAGTCCATTATCATAGACTCGACCTTGCAGACCGGGGCCTTGCCGAACCTAACAACGAAGATATTCCTCCGGGAACCACGTAAGCACTCAGAGCTATGCATGTTGACTCACCATCATATGTGAGTACAACCTGGGTACCTTTTTACGGGGTGCAATAAAGACACTGCAAAGGGAAGGCATAAACAGCCTCTCTGAGTCCCTTGGAAGCAAACCTGATTTGCATAGAGGTTAGCGTTGTAAAAATTTCTCCTCTCCTCCCCAAAAGACACTCAAACTTATCATGCGGTCATTATGCCCGCGGGAGGAATCAGGTCAATACTTCCCCCCAAAAGGTTAATGCCCTCTCTTCTACGCCGACAACTGACAGACCCCAACAATTTAAAAAACTAAAAGGGAGGAGATGCCGGGAGCCAAAACATATCACAAAAATGCACCTTGCTATCTTGATTTTACGAGCAAACTATTCTCAGGAATTCAACCGTAAACAGCAACAGTACTTTCCCCTTGCATATCTCTTCAAAAATGCACCCCCCGTCTTAGGGTCCTTCTCCTAGTAATTTTCCAGAAACTAGCCCCCTCCCCGCCCTGCTAGGAACAGCCCTTAGTTACTTCCTCGTTTGTGTGCTTATAAGCCCAGCTGAAAAATGAACTCTTCGGAGCTTGATCAGACTCTTGACTTGCTCTCATTCTTTCGTGTCTCTTGTCCCCTCATTCGACTGACCCCTTTGTTTCCCAGGTCTCCGTTGAATTCCCCGTGGGCCGGAGCAGCTGTGAGCTGTGACACCATAGCACTCTACTGAGGGCAACAGAGTGAGACTCTGTCCCAAAAAAAGAAAAGGAAAAGAACACTATTACTATGCAACAACAACTAAATTTTATTTATTTGTTATTATTATTTTTAATTTTTTTTTCCTTGGTAGAGTACTGTGGAATTATAGCTCATAGCAACCTCCAGCTCTTGGACTTAGGTGATTCTCTTGCTTTAGTGGCTGGGACTACAGGTGACCGCCACAATGCCCAGCTATTTTTGGTTGCAGTTTGGCTGGGGCTGGGTTTGAACCTGTCACCCTTGGTATATGGGGCTGACACCCTATTCACTGAGCCGCAGGCGCCGCCCCCTAAATTTCATTTTTATTTTATTTTATTTTTTTGAGACGGAGCCTCAAGCTGTAGCCCTGGGTAGAGTGCTGTGGCATCACAGCTCACAGCAACCTCCAACTCCTGGGCTCAAGTGATTCTCCTGCCTCAGCCTCCCAAGTAGCTGGGACTCCAGGCCGCCACAACGCCCGGCTTTTTTTTTTTTTTTTTGCAGTTTCTGGCTGGAGCTGGGTTTGAACCCGCCACCTCCGGCATATGGGGCCAGGGTCCTACTCCTTTAAGCCACAGGCACCACCCGCCCAGCTATTTTTTGGTTGCAGCCGTCATTGTTGTTTGGTGGGCCGGTTTGGATTCATATCCGCCAGCTCAGGTGTGTGTGGCTGGTGCCTTAGCCGCTTGAGTCACAGGCGGCAAGCCTATTTTTATTTTTTTTTGAGAGTGAGACACTATGCAATAAAAACTAAATTTATGAGTGGTGCCTGTGGCTTAGTGGGTAGGGTGCCAGCCCCATATACTGAGGGTGGAGGGTTCGAACCCAGCCCTGGCCAAATTGTGACAAAAAAACAAACAAACAAAAAAAAAACTAAATTTATTTATTTATTTATTTTTGAGACAGAGTCTCACTATGTCACCCTGGGTAGAGTGCCATGGTGCAACAGCTCACAGCAACCTCAAACACTTGGGCTTAAGCGATTCTCTTGCCTCAGCCTCTGGAGTAGCTGGGACTACAGGCCATAATGCCCCGCTATTTTTTGGTTGCAGTTGTCATTGTTGTTTAGCAGGCCGAGGCTGGGCTCAAACCCACCAGCCTCTGTGTATGTGGCTGGCACCCTACTCACTGAGCTACGGTGCTGAGGCCATTTTTGTGTTTTTTAAATCTCATCATTCTCTGCCCCTCTCTCCATTTACTGACACTCCCTCCAAAGTCTTCTCCACTTACCCCTTCTCCCAAAGGTGCACACACAGTAGGCATCTGACAATTCTTGACAAGTATCTAAAGACTCTGGTCTTCTAAACCAGGATCTCAGGCTAAACCTATGCTCAGACCCTTGGTCTCTATCAACTTTATCCAAAGAACTAGACAAAGGTGACAACTCTTAATTTCTGGGGGATTCTCTAGTTCTCAAAGTACAGGGGCAATTTTAGGTGTAAAAAGGGAGGGCAGGTCGGCTATTAGTTAATTCCTCCCACACTTACTGCACACTGCCAGGTACGGCAATAGTCGGGCACTGGGGATGCAGGTGTCAGCTGGGTAGACTGCTCCCTTTCCTAGGAGCCCATAGCCACAGTGGTTACTGCGTTAGCGACACTATTTAAAAAATAAAAATAAGGGGTGGCGCCTGTGGTTCAGTCGGGAAGGCGCCGGCCCCATATACCAAGGGTGGCGGGTTCAAACCCGCCCCCGCCAAACTGCAACCAAAAAATAGCCGGGTGTTGTGGCGGGCGCCTGTAGTTCCAGCTACACGGGAGGCTAAGGCAAGAGAATCGCTTAAGCCCAGGAATTGGAGGCTGCTGCGAGCTGTGTGAGGCCACGGCACTCTACCGAGGGCCATAAAGTGAGACTCTGTCTCTACAAAAAAAAAAAAAATAATAAAAATAAAAATAGAAAAACTAGCCAGTCGTGGTGGCTCACACCTGTAATCCTTGCAATTCTGGGTGCCCGAGGGGGTGGATTGCCTGAGCTCACAGGTTCCAGACCAGCCTGAGCAAGATCGAGACACCGTCTCTAAAAATAGCCGTGCGTTGTGGCAGGGCCTTAGTCCTAGCTACTTGTAAGACTGAAGCAAGAGGATCACTTGAGCCCAAGAGTTGAGCTTGCTGTGAGCGCTGACGTCATGCACTCTCCCCAGCACGACAGAGTGAGGCTGAGCTTGCTGTGAGCGCTGACGTCATCGCACTCTCCCCAGCACAAGAGGCTGAGCTTGCTGTGAGCGCTGACGTCATGCACTCTCCCCAGCACGACCGAGTGAGGCTGTCTCAAGAATAAAAAGAAAGCAGCCCTCCTGAAGTTGGAGTCATTGATCGGGCGTTCGAAGGAGATGGAGGTGGGAGTCCAGCCCTGACCCCACCCCCAGCGGGGCGCAACTCCACCCTTCCCCCGCCCCGTGGCTCGAGTTAGTCTGCGGTCCTGGGTCACAAAGGCGGTTGCCAGGCGCCGGGCGCAGAAAAGATGCCACTTCTGGAGCGTGCAGCCGGCGGAGTTCAGCAGGTGAGCCCTCCGGCCCCGGATGGTGGGACCGGGGCCGGCTCCCACCGCCTCTTCCGCCTCAACCAGAGCCGTCTGGCTCCCGCCACAGGGTAGGAATCCCGGGAGACAAGTTTCTTCTTCTGTTGGGGAGGGTGAGCCTTTCGCACTACGGGGCAGCTCCAGTCCCTTCGCAGTTTACAGTGTGGGAGGACCTCAGCTGCACCTTGGCGCTGCCCTCTGCTTTCCCACGTTGGGTAATTAGGCGATGGGGCTCCTTGCAATGGCAGGACTCATGAAGGGGAAGCATTTGGGGGCAGGAGAGCCAGATGTCTGTCCCTTATCTGGGAGCTATTGGAACAGCTTGAACAGACTTCTTAGGTTCAAGCCCTAAGGTTCAATCCCACTGGAGTGGATGACAGTGACTTGGGTTAGTAGGGATGGAATGAACCATCTTTCTTAAACCCTGTGTGAAGGAGAGCAAAGACCTGAGTCAGAAACTTTCTCATCTTGTTTTCCTACATATTTAGGCTGGACATGCGACGAAGTCATTTACCTCTGGCTCTATTTCCTTTTTGTATAAGTTAAGACAGGATTTTGGGATTAAATAATTTGCTCAGGGAAGTTAATACCCCCTCCCCATTCCTCTCTTGCCATGGTGGTTTACCAGAGTAGCCCTAATCTTGGATGAATGCTTTTTTTTCTTTTGAGACAGTCTCACTTTGTCACCCTATGGCATGACACATGGGTTCATAGCTCACAGCAACCTCCAACTCTTGGCTCAAGCGATTCTCTTGCCTCAACCTCCCAAGTAGCTGGGACTACAGGCGCCTGCCACAATGCCCAGCTATTTTTAGAGGTCTCGCTCTTGCTCAGGCTGGTCTTGAACCTGTGATCTCAGGCAATCCACCCACCTTGGCCTTTCAGAGTGCTAGGACTGCCAGCCTAAGCCACCTCACCTGGCCAGATGTGTGCTCTTAAGGCCAAAATAACAAGCATTGGAAACCTATCATAGGCTGTTTAGAATAGATAACTGTCCCTTGGGTGTCAGTTTCTCATTTTAAGGCAGCCCAGATATTTTAACAATAATTTTAAAGAATGGGCGGCGCCTGTGGCTCAGTGGGTAAGGCGCCGGCCCCATATACCCAGGGTGGCGGGTTCAAACCCAGCCCCGGCTGAACTGCAAACCAAAAATAGCTGGGCGTTGTGGCGGGCGCCTGTAGTCCCAGCTACTTGGGAGGCTGAGGCAAGAGAATCCCTTAAGCCCAGGAGTTGGAGGTTGCTGTGAGCTGTGTGATGCCATAGCACTCTACTGAGGGCCATAAAGTGAGACTCTGTCTCTCCAAAAAAAAAAAAATAATAATTTTAAAGAAAACTTACGTAAGTTATGAGAAACACACTAGTTGGAGAAAAATCAACAAATCCCCTTTATACTAACCATTATCTGGGGCAGGTCTTTTGGTCTGAAATGTCACCAACACATTTTTTGCTTCTTTTGGGATTTTTTTGGAGACAGAGCCTCAAGCTGTTGCCCTGGGTAGAGTGCCGTAGCATCACAGCTCACAGCAACCTCCAACTCCTGGGCTTAAGCAATTCTCTTGCTTCAGCCTCCCAAGTACTGGGACTACAGACACCCACCACAACACCCGGATAGTTTTTGGTTGCAGTTGTCATTGTTGTTTGGCAGGCCCGGACTGGATTTGAACCCGCCAGCTCTGGTGTATGTGGCCGATGCCTCAGCCACTTGAGCTACAGGCACTGTGCCTGTTTTTTCTTAAAAATTTTATTATTTTTTTTGAGACAGTTTCCCTCTATCGTCCTTTGTAGAGTGCCATGGCGTCACAGCTCACAGCAACCTCAAACTCTTGGGCTTAAGCAATTCTCTTGCCTCAGCCTCCCAAGTAGCTGGGACTATGGGCACCCACCACAATGCCTGGCTTTTTTTTTTTTTTTTGTAGTTATCAGTTATTTTTAGCAGGCTTGGGCTGCGTTTGAACCTGCCAGCTCTGGTTTATGTGGCCGGTACCCTAACCACTGAGCTATGGGCGCCATGCCTTTATTTTATTTTTGAGACAGTCTCAAGCTGTTGTCCTGGGTAGAATGCCATGGCGTCATAGCTCACAGCAACCTCAAACTACTGGGCTTAAGCAATTCTCTTGCCTCACCCTCCCAAGTAGCTGGGACTACAGGCACCTGCCACAGAGCCTGGCTGTATTTTTGTTCTTGTTGCAGCTGCTGTTTAGCAGGCCTGGGCCAAGTTCAAAGCCACCTGCCTCAGTGTATGTGGCTGGTGATCTACCCACTGAGCAATGGGCATCGCCTTTATTTTGTTTTTTAAATTATGAGTTAACGAGTGCATCTACATGAATTCCAAAGTCTCAGCTGTAGTTGAATCTTTCATTCATACCCCTACATTGTACCCAATAGGAGTAATCAAGCCTCCTTTCTCCTACCCCTTTCTTGAATTTGTGTTTTTCTCTGTGTGGCCAATAGTTCTTTTTTTAAAATGAACTTTTCTGTCTCACAAATTATGGTGGAAATGCCAGCTTGTCACAGAATTGCTGGGTCAATTACTGGATGTGATAAGATTTGCCACTGTTACCTTTTGTGGGAGAAGAGGCAGAGAAATACACTGGGGTGTAAATAAAAAGGATCTACTCCCCCCCCCATCCTAATAGGCAGCTTCTCCTGAATTCAGAATACTGACAATTTCTTTTTTTTTTTTGAGACAGTCTCACTGTTGCCCTAGGCTAGAGTGCCATGGCCTCATTGCTCACAGCAACCTCAAACTTCTAGGCTCAAGTGATCCTCATGCCCACCCTCCTGAGTAGCTGGACTATAAGCACCTGTCACCATGCCCTGCTAGTTTTTCTATTTTTAGTAGAGACAGTGTCTTGCTCTTGCCCAGGCTGGTCTGGAACTCCTGAGCTCAAGCAATCCATCCACCTCAGCCTCCCACAATGCTAGATTACAGGCGTAAGCCACTGCGCCCAGCCTCCCCTTATGTCTTAAACTAACTTACCAACCTAATGCTAGGCGTGAGCTGCCATCCAGCTAAACTGGCAATTTTGATGTAAGAATAATGGACAATCCAAATTCTACTTGAGTAAACTTTGAGTTACCAATAATGTCACAGCTCTTTCTTTTATCTTGTTTTTTGAGACAGAGCCTTACTTTTTTGTTCTTGGTAGAGTGCCATGGTGTCACAGCTCACAGCAACCTCAAACTCCTGGGTGCAAGTGATTCTTCTGCCTCAGCTTCCCAAGTAGCTGGGATTATCGGCATGTGCCACAACACCTGGCTATTTTTTAGAGATGGGGCCTCACTCTGACTCAAGCCATGGCCTCCAGCCTTTCTTTTATCTTCAAAGGAAAAAAAATCAAGTTCTTAACTAATGGGTGTCTCATAGATGAAAAAAAGAAAGCAAAAGAAACAGAACAAAAAGCAACCCACACCTAGAAAAACAAAAAAAGTCTTAACAATTTTTAAAGATTGGCCTTTAGAAAAGTTTTTCCCTCCCAGCAAGTGTAAATCCTGAGGTGGTACATAAATAGCCCAGGGCTTGAGAAAACTGCTCCCTTATGCTAGAGTTTTCTAGCATTTTTCTAGGCTTTTAGGGCCAAGACTAGATTATCTCTATAATGCAGAGTAGGGAAAGCTAGTTGCTTGAAAGGAACAGCATAAGTTCTTTTTTTTTTTTTTTTTTTGTAGAGACAGAGTCTCACTGTACCGCCCTTGGTAGAGTGCCGTGGCGTCACACGGCTCACAGCAACCTCTAACTCTTGGGCTTACGCGATTCTCTTGCCTCAGCCTCCCCAGCAGCTGGGACTACAGGCGCCCGCCACAACGCCCGGCTATTTTTTTGGTTGCAGTTTGGCCGGGGCTGGGTTTGAACCTACCACCCTCGGCATATGGGGCCGGCGCCCTACTCACTGAGCCACAGGCGCCGCCCAGCATAAGTTCTTAAAATACACAGTGCAGGAGAATCTCCTTCAGTCTGTATAAATACAGATTGCTGGGTCCTACTACTCCCAGAGTTTCCGTTTCTGTAGGTCTGATATGGGGCCAAAAATCTGCATTTCTATCAAGTTCCCAAATGATTGCTGAAGCTGCTAGTTCAGGGATCATACTTTGAGAACCACTGGCATAAAGTTACAAATATTTGTAATGTGCCCTTTCTGAGCTTCTTCTAATCTCAAATAATAGGGTCTCATTATGAAGTCCCAGCTGCCTCTGCCACCTCAGACATAGATTCTGTCATAAGCTAACAGAGCTAACAACCACAGGTCCTAATGGTAGACTGGGATGGTCCACTTCAGACGAATACATTCCCTTATCTATAACATGGGTTAAAGCCTACCTCCAGAGGCTAATGAAAAGGTTTATTAAAGTTTTAGTCTACCTAAGCAGTGGCTAGATTCAATACTTGTTACTTTATTGGCAGTAGAGACTTGTCCTTTATAGAATTACTAATACCCTAATAATGTAGTTCATGGGAACTACAGTTTAAGTCAATGAGACAGAGATAGGAAATTTTTTTTTTTTAAGAGGCAATCTCTCACTTTGTTGCCCACAGTAGAGTGCTGTAGCGTCACAGCTCACAGCAATCTCTGGCTCTTGGGCTTAGGCGATTCTCTTGCCTCAGCCAAACCAGTAGCTGGGACTATAGGTGCCCACCACAACCCCCAGCTATTTTTTTCTTGCAGTTTGGCCAGGGCCAGGTCCAAACCTGCCACTTTTGGTATATGGGGTTGGTGCACTACTCAACTGAGCCACAGGCGCTGCCCCCAGAGATAGGAATTTGAACTGCCATGCCCTCACCAAAAGCATGCCAATGAAATTCCATGTTCTGATTCCTCTCCTTTAGGACTGTCAATGGCAGGATACCAGCTCTGGTCACCATGGACCCCACTGGACGAGAGCTTCCAATGGCTGCGGCATACAACACCTACACCTTCCTCCAAGCACCCCTTTAGGGCCTCCCCCTGCTTCCCACACACCCCTTCTGACCTTGAGGTGCAGCTGTGCTTTCAAGAAGTCACTCTAGTCCTAGACAGCTCATTCCTGGAACCTGGAGTGAGCCCCAAGTTACCATGCCACACATCAGAGCTCCGAACCATGAAAAACAAGAAAGGACTGGTCAGGAAGCCCCAGCCCGTCCGTCTCAGTGGAGTGGATTCTGTCTTTGGCAGGGTCATCACAGCTCAGCCACCAAAGTGGACAGGGACCTTCAGAGTTTCTGACAAGTCAGCCTTTTGCAAAATCATTAGCAGGGAGCATCAGTGGCCCACTGGACTTAAGGAGCCTCAGATTCAGATGACAGTGACTATGTGCAAACAGATGCTGCGCTCTATCCTCTTGCTATATGCAACGTACAAGAAGTGCACCTTTGCCTTGCAACACTCCAAGTAAAGGGTCCTCATTTGCACCCCAGTTTTTCACGCCATGTCCTTTGGTATATGTACCTGCAGTTTACAGAAACCTGTCCATATCCACGAAACTGTGACACTGCCCAGCCATCTTCCTTTTCTGTCAAGCAGTAACCATTTGTGAGCCCCTTTTCTCCCTCCCCTTCAAAAACGGGGCAGTAATAACAAGCAAGGGAGAATACTTCCATTGCAAAGCTGAACAATGATTTAAAAAGACAGTCAAAACTAGCACACATGTACATGTGATAAAGAACCATTAAACAAACCGTATAAAACCATTGAGCCTAGTGTGAACTCACTTAAAACAAGGAAAACCACAGTAAGTTGGGAGAGTGGGGGTATGGGGGAGTGGCAAGGAAAGAGAGGTATGGACTTCTACCTACCAGAGAATGAAGTGGTCAAATATCCATATGTGGGTCAAGGATTAGTTTAAAAAACAACTCTCTCCCCCCCAAACAACAAAACCCCCTAACCAGCCACAACCTAACGCTACTAGAATCCAAAAGTAGGTAAAAGTACTAACAATATTTTAAATAATATTTACAGCCTGGCAATTAAGAATTTAGTAGTAGCACTGAAACTAGGCTTTCTGGCAGAAGACATTAAAATCTCCATTTAGTTGAAGTGTACTTCTAATGTTCTATTTCTTTCTTTTTTTTTTTTTTTTGTAGAGACAGAGTCTCACTGTACCGCCCTCGGGTAGAGTGCCGTGGCCGTCACACGGCTCACAGCAACCTCTAACTCTTGGGCTTACGCGATTCTCTTGCCTCAGCCTCCCGAGCAGCTGGGACTACAGGCGCCCGCCACAACGCCCGGCTATTTTTCTGTTGCAGTTTGGCCGGGGCTGGGTCCGAACCCGCCACCCTCGGCATATGGGGCCGGCGCCCTACTCACTGAGCCACAGGCGCCGCCCATGATTTTTTTTTTTTTTTACTTTTTTTTTTTGTAGAGACAGAGTCTCACTTTATCACCCTCGGTAGAGTGCCATGGCATCACACAGCTCACAGCAACCTCCAACTCCTGGGCTTAAGTGATTCTCCTGCCTCAGCCTCCCGAGTAGCTGGGACTACAGGCGCCCGCCACAACGCCCAGCTATTTTTTGGTTTGCAGTTCAGCCGGGGCTGGGTTTGAACCCGCCACCCTCGATATATGGGGCCGGCGCCCTACCGACTGAGCCACAGGCGCCGCCCCCATGATTTTTTTTTTAAAAAGAGACAGAGTCTCACTTTGCCATCCTTGGTAGAGTGCCTTGGCGTCACAGCTCACAGCAACCTCCAGCTCTTGGGCTTAGGGGATTCTTTTGCCTCAGCCTCCTGAGTAGCTGGGACTATAGGTGCCCACCACAATGCCTGGCTATTTTCTTTGTTGTTGTTGCAGTTTGACCAGGGCTGGGTTTGAACCCCCCACCCTTGGTATATGGGGCTGGCACCCTACTCACTGAGCCACTGGCGCCACCCAAGAGACATGATTTTAATCAGCAGAACTATGTTAGCACCAGTCTCCATTATTTCTCTGCACAAACCTCAACTCAATTCCATCTAATCCTTGAATAATGAAGGAAATCCAAAAATAGAAATGTTGGCTGAGACAGAACTTAGAAGAGAATTTATTTATAAAACTGAGACAAGCCTAAATTCTAGAATAAATCAGAGTTTCAACACTTGTTCCTAAGGCCCAGAATGACTCTTGAGTTTTTACTCTATAGCACAGCACTGCCATGTTTATCCAACCCAGTAAATAATGCTAGAGTGGAAACTTGGCACTTTGATGTTAGATAATCTATGAAATTAATTAAAGCCCCCTCTTTAAGAACAAAATAGGATCCTTCCAGTTAGAAAGGCAAACAGCAGACTTCAAACCCTGAACACAAAATGGTCAAAGCTGGTAGAGATGGGGAAGAAAGCAAGTCTCTCTGGGGTCTACTCAGAGTCATCATAACTTTCTTCACTATCTTGCTCTTTTTCTTCAGCACTTGCTTGATCTTCTTCACCATCCTAAAGGATAAAGGACAAATAAGTATTTCAGGTTACTACTCTGGGTGACCCCATGAATACAGCTCCCACAGGATGTATGACTCTACTATGCTCATTGTTAAAGCCAATGACGGATTTTATTATTTATTTTTTGGTTTTTGGCCGGGGCTAGGTTTGAACCCACCACCTCCGACATATGGGACCAACGCCCTACTCCTTGAGCCACAGGCACCACCCCAATGACAGATTTTAAATCAAGCATTTTTTTTTTTTTTTAAATTGAGACAGAGCCTCAAGCTGTTGCCCTGGGTAGAGTGCTGTAGCATAACAGCTCACAGCAACCTCCAACTCCTGGGCTCAAGCGAGTCTCCTGCCTCCGCCTCCCAAGTAGCTGGAACTATAGGCGCCTGCCACAATGCCTGGCTATTTTTTGGTTGTAGCCATCATTGTTTGGCAGGCTCAGGCTGGATTCAAACCCACCAGATCAGGTGTATGTGGCTGGCACTTTAGCCGCTTGAGCCACAGGTGCAGAGCCTAAACCAAGAATTTTTAAAATAAATCAGATAGCCAGGCATTGTGGTAGGTGACTGTAGTCCCAGCTACTTGGGAGGCTGAGGCAAGAGAATCACTTATGCCCAAGAGTTACGAGGTTGCTGTGAGCTGTGATGGCACAGCACTCTACCGAGGGTGACACAGTAAGACTGTCTCAAAATAAATAAATAAAATAAAATAAAAATAAATCAGAGTCTCCCTTTGTGAGACAGAGTCTCAAGCTGCCACTCTGGGCAGAGCTGTGGTGTCATAGCTCACAGCAACCTCAAACTCTTGGGCTTAAGTGATTGTCTTGCCTCAGCCTCCCAAGTAGCTGGGACTACAGGTGCCTGCCACAACGCCTGGCGCTCTTTCTCTCTATATATAAAATATATATATATATATATATTTTTTTTTTTTTTTGGGTTGTAGTTGTCGTTTGGCAGTCCTGGGCTGGATTCGATCCTGCCAGCTCTGGTGTACGTGGCTGGCGCCCTAGTCAATGAGCTACAGGCCCTGAGCCTCCCTTATTATTATTTTTTTTAAGAGGCAGGGTCTTGCCATTTTTCCTAGGCTTGTCTCAAACTCATGGCCTTAGGCAATCCTTCTGCCTTAGCCTCTGGATTAGTTGGGATAATAGGCAAGAGTCACAACCTCTAGCTTCCCATTCTTGACATCATGAATTCTTTCTCTTTTTTTTTTTTGAGACAGTGTCTCACTGTGTCACCCTCGGCAGAGTACAGTGGCATCACAGCTCACAGAAACCTCAAACTCTTGGGTTCAAGCAATTCTCTTGCCTCATTCTCCCAAGTAGGTGGGGCTACAGGCACCCACCACAACATCTGGCTATTTTTTTGTTGCAAATGTCATCATTATTTAGCAGGCCCGGCCTGGGTTCAAACCCACCTGCCTCAGTGTATGTGGCTGGCACTGTAACCACTGAGCTACGGACACCAAGCCATGGCAGGAATTCTTTTTTTTTTGAGACAGAGCCTCAAGCTGTCGCTCTGTTAGAGTGCTGTGGCATCACAGCTCACAGCAACCTTCAACTCCTGGGCTCAAGTGAGTCTCATGCCTCCACCTCCCAAGTAGCTGGGACTACAGGCGCCTGCCACAACGACCGGCTATTTCTTGGTTGTAGCCATCATTGTTGTTTGGCGGGCCCGGGCTGGATTCGAACCTGCCAGCTTAGGTGTATGTGGCTGGCGCCTTAGCCGCTTGAGCCACAGGCGCCGAGCCAGGCAGGAATTCTTAAATCTGAACTTTCTGGTGTCCATAACCTATCTGGATTGTAGCAAAATTTTATAAATGTACACATTTTTATTTAGGTCCCTAAAATTTTCAAAAGCATCTGTATTATAGAAAAAAAAAACAAGGACTTCTATTCTTAGTTTTCTAAGAAAGAATGGTGGCAGCTTCTGACTCTGCTTTGACTTTCACATTTCTATTTTTGTGTGTTCGAACATGTTCAAATGGTTTAACGCATTTCTTTCAACATGCAGAACGCTTTGACTTCTTTTTTCCTGTTTAAAAGGGTTCAGATATGAATTCATGGAAAATAGGAGGCTATAATGGAGAGGAATATTTAACTTTATAACATATACCACAATTTGAGATGTTCTTGAGTGATTCTAAGATTTTGTGATCGTCTTTTCTGGACCCCAGAAAATTATATAAGCACAGAAGTTTTTTGGAGGGAATGGAGATGGGCACAGAAATATATATATATATTTTCTGAGACAGACTCTCACTATGTTGCTCTGTGCTGTGGTGTCATAACTTACAGCAACCTCCAACTCTTGGGCTTAAGCAATTCCCTTGTCTCAGCCTCCCGAGTAGCTGGGACTACAGGCGTCCACCACAGAACCTGGCTATTTTTTGGTTGTAATTGTCATTGTTGTTTGGCAGGCCCAGGCTGGGTTCAAACCCACCAGCTCCGATGTATGTGGCTGGAGCCCTAACTACTGAGCTACAGGCACTGAGCCAGGCACGCAAATGTTATAATAAACAGAAGCAGGCAAAGTCCTGCTCTTTCTAACAACTTAGAATAGTCAACAAAATGTAACAATTAATGCCAGACTCCAGGGCTTTTTGCAGAGATACCTCTCTTGCTTTGCTTTTGGAGACCTGGGATGATGCGTCATTCTCACTCTCATCTGCTGTGCTCTCCTGGGAATTTTGCGATATAATTTCTTCACCCTAAATGTGAATGGAAAAGAAAAAATAGTGGGTTTTAACAATCACTTTTGGGATCTTAGGGAGAAAGGCTGAGTTTCTAGGCAATACAATGGAAGATATTCTAGCCGTTCAAAACACGGTTGAACATGGACACCAAGTTGTGATTCAACATCTAGAGAAGGTATACTCAACTTGGGTTTCTGAGATGCCTGTCACTCTGCTATAATAAGTAGTTCAATAAAAGGTCCATCTTTGTGTTCTAGTATTATACAAGATTTTACAAAGCCAGATTGTACTGGGGGCTCTTTCAGTTAATGTTAAACATGGTTCTAAGATTTCCTATAATACCTTGAAGTATATAAGCACCAATATGCAAACCATGAATGGCTGTGCAGAGGCTGAAAGTAAGAATAGTCAAGTGGTTTAATGACATCAACTCTGGATTAGGACTGTTTAAACTCAAACCCTGGCTCCACTCATTTATTGCTGAATGATCTGATCTTACCAGCATGGAATAGAAGCTAATTCTCTATGTGCTATTCTTTTTGTATGTAGCCAATTATAAAACTCAGATATTATAAGCAAGAATGAGAGAACTTACACCCTATTGGAAAACGGTCATGACTACAAAACAGTATTAAAAGCTGCAAAAGATTAGCCAATCAGACAATTCAAAGACTTTAGAAATGTTCATTTGTTAAAAATTAGCCAGAGTAATTTGTAATTTCAGGAGTATGACAGACTAGCTTAAAAACAAAACAAAACAAAACACCAAAATAACCAAAGAATAGAAATTTATGTGTATATAAAAATGTTATTACACATCTACCCTTGGTAGGGTTTCAAGGCAGCCCTCTGGCTGTGGAGAGAAGTTTGTACTGATCTGGCTCTTTTTCTGCTGAGGCACTGTTTATTATCAAAGGCATATTTCAGGGGCCTTTACTGCTGAAGGGTGAAGCCTATGATCAGGGGCCATAAAATATGTACCTTAACTAAGAGATAACCAGCCCAAGACTTAGGAAAAAAGCAGTCTTATTGAGAGAGCAAGGCTTAGGTTACCTCCTTTATGTACCTTCTGATGTTCTCACAAAGAACAGCAGGGCCCACAGCTTACCTGCAAGTCCCGGTTTTTGAGATTGCCCAACCAGAAAGCTTCTCTGCAGTTGTTAAGGATAAGCATGGCTTTGACTCTGCAAACTAATAGCTCCAGGGTCTTTTTGAGCAAAGGGACATGTTTGGTGAGTCTCATATCTTGGCAAATCTGAATGAAAATAAATATACCCATCTTATATGAGTTTATCATGCCTTCATGTTTCTTATACAGAACCTTTTGAATTCCTAATGCCTTAAAACACGGAATAAGAGCATAAGCCCTGCCAATGTGGGCCAAAGATACGTTCCATCAAAGAGCAGTAGTTTGGCATAGTATTCCAAAAAGAATGGCAGCTAAAAATTCAAAGCCGAGAAGACATAACGACACCTCTCACTCCTCTTCATACCTCTTTTTTGTTTTTTTGAGACAGAGCCTCTAGCTGTCACCTTGGGTAAAGTGCCGTGGCATCACAGCAACCTCCAACTCTTGGGCTCAAGCGAGTCTCCTGCCTCTGCCTCCAAAGTAGCTGGGACTACAGGTGCCCACCACAACGCCTGGCTATTTTTTGGTTGCAGTTATCATTGTTGTTTGGTGGCCGGGGCTGGATTTGAACCCGCCAGCTCAGGTGTATGTGGCTGGTGCCTTAGCCGCTTGAACGACAGGCGCTGAGCCCTCTTCATAACCTCTTTTTTTTTTTTTTTTTTATTAAATCATAGCTGTGTACATTAATGTGATCATGGGGCACCATACACTGGTTTTACAGACCATTTGACACATTTTTATCACACTGGTTAACATAGCCTTCCTAGCATTTTCTTAGTTATTGTGTTAAGACATTTACATTCTACATTTACTAAGTTTCACATATACCCTTGTAAGATGCACCGCAGGTGTAATCCCACCAATCACCCTCCCTCCGCCCACCTCCCTTCATAACCTCTTATTGACCAATCATCGATGAATTCACCTAAAATGTTTTTAAAATTTTTTTATTAAGTCATATATACATAGATCATTTATGCCTTTGTGGGATTCAATGTGATTATTTGTAGAAATTGGAGTGCTTACATCCTACTAATTAACATAGCTTTCACCTCATTTACTTAATCACAGTGTTAAGACATTTGTGTTCAATACTTGATTGATTTGACTTGTACCCTTGCAATATGTTTTTGAGACAGAGTCTTATTCTATCACCTTGAGTACAGTGCCATAGCACCATAGCTCATAGCAACCTCAAACTCTTGGGCTCAAGAGATCCTCTTGCCTCAGCTTCCTAAGTAGCTAGGACTATAGGCACCTGCCATAATATATAGCTAGTTTTTCTATTTTTAGTAGAGATAGTGTCTCATTCTTGCTCAGGCTGATCTTGAAGTCCTGAGCTCAAGGAATCCACCACCTCAGCCTTCCCGAGTGCTAGAATTACAGGTGTAAGCCACTGCACCCAGCCTTAACCTTAATTTTTCTTTTTTTTTTGAGACAGAGTCTCAAGCTGTCACCCTGGGTAGAGTAATGTGATGCCACAGCTCACAGCAACCTCAACCTCTTGGGCTTAAGCGATTCTTTTGCCTCAGCCTCCCAAGTAGCTGGGACTACAGGCAACCACCACAACGCCTGGCTACTTTTTTGTTGCAGTTGTCATTGTTGTTTTAGCTGGCCCAGGTAGGTTTGAACCTGCCAGCCTCGGTGTATGTGGTGGGCACCCTACCCACTGACCTACAGGCGCCGCCAACCTAAAATATTCTTGAACATATATCATAATGTTCAATATCACAGGCAATAGCTTTATTTAACTGATAGAATCCTAGAAATTCTATTGTTCAGCACCTTCTAAACTTAGAACCGGGAGGGTAAAAAGCAATAGGAATGGGATCAATGAATCAGTTGGTTTGCAGGTGACTACAGAACTCTAGGGTTCTGTGTTCCTTCAGACAAAAAGTGACATCGTTCAACTGTAAGGAGGCTTCAAGTGGGAAAGTCTTCTAATGCTAAGATGTTCTTACGAGAGACAGATGCATTACTTGACAAGTAAATAGCATAGCAGATAGCCTCTACAATAGCTACTGTAGAGCCATCTCCTGCAGAGCCATCACTTACATTATAGTCTTTCTACCCAGAGGACTTCGTAGCAGTAATACATTTACCACTCTTCTATGTCTCCCACCTAAGAAGAGTTTCTAGAGGAAATAGAGCTATGGAGTGAGATTCAAATTGCAGACGCAGAAATTTCCCTTAGATGATTATACAATTGTAACCAATAACTAAGAATGTGACTGCTCTGAATGAAGTCTTTGGACGCAGCCCTGGATAAAGGTTTTACAAAGCATAAAAAAGAAAGTAGTAATTGTGGCCTGGGGGACTCCCTTATTTAACTGATAGAATCCTTAAAATTCTATTGTTCAGATTAAGCTAACAGGCAGGCTGTTGACAGGACCTGCCTCCCCTCTCACCTTGGAATGCCCACACAGGTGATGCAGCAGCCTTGTGTTCAACTGGAAGGTTTCCAGTAAGCTCAGAACATCTTCCTACAACCAAAAAATTCATTAAGTGCTGTATTCAATGTTCTAATTTGATTCTGGATGCAAGATATCTTTGCAACCAAGGGCTTTAAAGAGGATAAACTCTACAGTTCCTAGGCTATGCTGATAATCATTGTCCTTTGGCCCTTAAATAGGAGGAATGCTGACCACCTCTTATTCTCAACCATCCCACTTTTGTCCCTTGTGTACATCTAAAGACTTGTTAAGATCTGGATTTTAGTTGTAAGTACACTACCATGTCTCGGTTTTTCCATCTGCAATATTAGGATAAAATACCATCTTCCCTTTCTTGTTCTGGGCTCTGAGGGATGAACCAAATATAGTGAGTGTCGTACAAAGTTCGATTCACTAAGTATGTATAAACAATCATCTGCTTCCATGCTCATTTTACTACTTTAGTCTGGGTACCACTTGGCTAAAAAAGCTATCAAGACTATTCATTATAGTGACGAAGGGTTTTTTTTTTGTATGTGTGTGAGACAGAGCCTCAAGCTGTTGCCCTTGGGAGAGTGCCATGGCATCATAGCTCACAGCAACCTCCAACTCCTGGGCTCAAGAGATTCTCCCGTCTCCGCCTCCCAAGTAGCTGGGACTATAGGTGCCCACCACAATGCCAGGCTATTTTTTGGTTGCAGCCATCATTGTCGTTTGGCGGGCCAGGGCTGGATTTGAACCTGCCAGTTCAGGTGTATGTGGCTGGTGCCTTAGCTGCTTGGGCCACAGGCGCTGAGCCATAACAAAGGGTTTTATAATACAAAGGAGTTCTTGTTTTAATCACTCCTGAGAGTGGACCTGGAAAGCACAAAAAAATAAAAAATTGACACCCTGGGCGGTGCCTGTGGCTCAGTGAGCAGGGCGCCGGCCCCATATACCGAGGGTGGCGGGTTCAAACCCAGCCCCGGCCAAACTGCAACAAAAAAATAGCCGTTGTGGCGGGCGCCTGTAGTCCCAGCTACTTGGGAGGCTGAGGCAAGAGAATCGCCGAAGCCCAGGAGTTGGAGGTTGCTGTGAGCTGTGTGAAGCCACGGCACTCTACTGAGGGCAATAAAGTGAAACTCTGTCTCTACAAAAAAAAAAAAAAAAAAAAAAAAAAATTGACACCCTGACACATGAAGTCCTGGGAATGCAGCAGCACAATAAAGCTAAAAGGAACCACCACCCTCAGGTCTGGAATCTAAGTAGAAAGGAGGGTTTGAACCAGAGTGGGTCTTAAAAGCTCAGCCTACTTTGTAATATTCAGTCTTTATTTGGGCATTTCTGGCTATAGCTCAAGAGGAAGAGCCCAAGTAGAATTGTAGCCCAGAATATGGGCAACGGGACTACTCTCATCCCCAGCCCCAACCCAGAAGTTGCTGTGGACATATCTTTTGAGCAACTCTTTTTTTTTTTTTTGAGATAGAGTCTCAAGCTGTTGCCCTGGGTAGAATGCTGTGGCATCACAGCTCATAGCAACCTCAAACTCTTGGGCTCAAGTGATTCTCTTGCCTCAGCCTCCCAAGTAGCTGGGACTACAGGTGCCCGCATAATGCCCAGCCATTTTTTTGTTGTAGTTGTCATTGTTGTTTCAGCTGGCCTGGGCCAGGTTCAAACCCACCAGCCTGGGAGTATGTGGCCAGTGGCCAGCTCCCTACCCACTGAGTACAGGTGCGGCCCTTTGAGGAACTCTTTTTTTTTTTGAGACAGAGCCTCAAGCTATTGCCCTGGGTAGAGTGTCGTGGCATGGTAGCTCACAGCAACCTTTGAGGAACTCTTAAGGCAGTGGTTCTTAACCTTCCTAATGCCATGGCCCTTCAATACAGTTCCTGTGGGTCGTGATCCACAGGTTGAGAACTACTGTCTTAAGCAGATGTCTTTGTTCTCTGATCTCAGCTCTTACCCGGTGTTTTCTAAAACTGAAGTCTAGGAGCGGCATACATTGCTTGAGAAATGCTTCCACAAAGAGACGTCCAAACTGAAAATAAAAAACATAGTAGTGACCTTTAGCTGAGGTCTTTCATTTGAAAGGCCTCTGCCTGAGGCAACATAATATTGCCCAGCCCAGGAGTTTTACTTTCTCATTTCTTTTTTTTTTGAGACAGAGCCTTAAGCTGTTGCCCTGGGTAGAATGCCGTGGCATCACAGTTCACAGCAACCTCCAACTCTTGGGCTCAAGCGAGTCACCTGCCTCTGCCTCTCAAGTAACTGGGACTACAGGCGCCTGCCGCAACGCCTGGCTATTTTTTGGTTGCAGCCATCATTGTTGTTTGGCAGGCCCAGGCTGGATTCGAACCTACCAGCTCAGGTGTATGTGGCTGGCACCTTAGCTTCTTGAGCCACAGGCACTGAGCCTACTTTCTCATTTCTTATGTAAAAAAGAAATTGGGTTGGGCGGCTCCTGTGGCTCAGTCGGTAAGGCGCCGGCCCCATATACCGAGGGTGGTGGGTTCAAACCCGGCCCCGGCCAAACTGCAACCAAAAAATAGCCGGGCGTTGTGACGGGCACCTGTAGTCCCAGCTACTCGGGAGGTTGAGGCAAGAGAATCGCTTAAGCCCAGGAGTTGGAGGTTGCTGTGAGCTGTGTGAGGCCACGGCACTCTACCGAGGGCAGTAAAGTGAGACTCTGTCTCTACAAAAAAAAAAAAAAAAAAGAGAAGAATCATCCATTCCTTCCTTGTCTCTGCTGCCTGGGAAGGAATGACAAGGGCAGTGACTACTGCTCCTAAACTCAAATGCCCTGAAGTCATTCTTCCTAGTTGAAAGATTCTAACCAAAAGTTTCAAACTTGGGAAAATTGGCTTTTATGGTTATTCAACTAGTGTGGGAAAGTACTTCCCTTGCTGTCCCCAAACTACTATCTGTTGCCACAGATTCTGGAGACTGGCTTGTAGGCAAGGTATCAGGGAATTCACCTCAGCTGAGGCACTCTCTAGAGTGATTTACAGGAAGAATAAATACTAAACAGGGCTTAGCAAATAACTCACCTTCAAACATGCATGCAGAACAGGACGACTATCAAATACCTAGTGCAGTGAAAGACAAGAAACCAAAACTGAGTTCTGCTCCTTTAAGCAACCCAACCGCTTTCTTACTGTGCAAAGCATAGCTCTGGATGCTGGAGAGAATTCTGAAATGAACAGGGCATGTCAGTTAAATAAACCACAAAGCAGAATACAGTAATCACCACAACTGAGGTTCAAGAAAAAGAAGACAAGGCCGGGCAAGGTGGCTCACACTTGTAATCCCAGCACTCTGGGAGGCTGAGGTGGGTGGATTGCTTGAGTTCAGGAGTTCTGAACCACCCTGAGCAAGAACGAGACCCCATCTCTAAAAAAAATAGCTGGGCATTGGGTTAGGGGCCTGTAGTTGGGAGGCTGAGGCAAGATAATCATTGGAGCCCAAGAGTTTGAGGTTGCTGTGAGCTATGATGCCATAGCACTCTATTGAGGGTGACAAAGTGAGACTGTCTCTCAAAAACAAAAAAGGAAATAAAGAAAAGGAAGACATGTCCAGCGCCTGTGGCTCAAGGAGTAGGGTGCTGGCTCCATATACTGGAGGTGGCATGTCCAAACCCTGCCCTGGCCAAAAACTGCAAAAAAAAAAAAAAAAAAGAGAAAGAGAAAAAGAAAAGGAAGACAGGAGCATAGAGGAACAAGAAACTGATGCCACACGAAAAAAAAGGAAAAGGAGGAGGAAGAGGAGGAGGAGGAGGGAGGAAGGAGAAAGAAGAAGGAAGAAAAAGAAAGAAAGAAAAGAAACTGATTCTAGCTAGGGATGGTGAGAAGATGACATTATTAGAGGTCTAAAATCTTGATCTGAAGCCTTCAGACTGGATGACAGAGGTGGAAAGGAGAGATAATGACATTCTAGGTTGAGAGAACAGCCTGAGCAAAATGATGGAGCATGTGAGAACACAATGTATTGAAAGAATAATGAAGGCGGGCGGCGCCTGTGGCTCAGTGAGTAGGGCGCCAGCCCCATATGCCGAGGGTGGCGGGTTCAAACCCAGCCCCGGCCAAACTGCAACCAAAAAATAGCCGGGCGTTGTGGCGGGCGCCTGTAGTCCCAGCTGCTCGGGAGGCTGAGGCAAGAGAATCGCGTAAGCCCAAGAGTTAGAGGTTGCTGTGAGCCGTGTGACACCACGGCACTCTACCCGAGGGCGGTACAGTGAGACTCTGTCTCTACAAAAAAAAAAAAAAAGAATAATGAAGGCATTCAGGGTTGTAAGAGGGAGTTTGCTCATATAGAGGACCCAAGGGAAGATGAGAGAAAGCCGGGTTGGGGGTGGGGACTACAGGTGAAGGGCCACTAAGGTACTGTGGCATAGGTGGGAGGAAGGAAGGGAATAAAAAGGAAACTGCCCAGGAATGAAGAAGGGTAGGGGGACAAGAGAAGATGGATGATGGGGTGAGAACAGGTCCTAAGGAAGTGTGGAGAGAGGAGCAAGGAGAGTCAGTTTTGGAAGCCAGGACCTTTTGTTTCTGCGGTTAGCTGATGACATGGGTCAAGGAGCCTCCATACTCACCTTTATCAGGTTGATGAGGACGCTGAAGTCTCGAACAGCCATGTTCCAGTAGAGGAGCTTCTCTTCATGAATCTGAGGGCAGCCAAATACATAGGCACCTCAGAATCACACCCAAATACCGCTCCTACTGTACTCTCAGCAATAACACAGCTCTTGAATTACTTAGCTCTTCACATATTTAAGCCAATTATCCTTCCAAAGAGAGGTGGCAAACAGGGCAGCATTCCTGGCTAGCCATTCCTCTCACTGGTGTAGCTTAGTCCTCATTAGCAGGTTGCTAAGGCCCACAGCATCTCCAACAAGCTTCTGCTTGGAGTGGGAGCATCGGACTCACCTTTTGTGAGTCTGCTGCTGTGCCGGCCTGCAGACCTTTCACTGTCTTCTCTAGTTCAGCCATCATCACACGGAAGAAAATGACAAAAGTGTGCCTAGAAGAGGGCAAACCACGTACGTCCACACCTTGATGCACTGCTTAGAAAGAACTTTGTGGGAGGAAGCCAGGAATCAAATGTAATTACCTTCCCCACCTGTCTGAATGTCCTTTCACTAAGGTCCACTGTAACAGGATAGGGGAGTAGAAAGGGATCAGAAATGAGCCCAGGAAGACAGACTGTCAATCTAGAGTTCACTTTACAAAAGGTGGTGTGGTAACATGGAAAGAAGAGTGATGTAATGTGACAGAACCTGAGTTTGAGTCCCAGTTCTATTTGTTTTATTGCCTGTGTAAGCTTGCGAAGTTCCTGTTCTAACCCTCATTTTCTTTTTTCTTTTTTGTAGAGACAGAGTCTCACTTATTGTTCTCGGTAGAGTGCTGTAGCATCACAGCTCACAGCAACCTCCAACTCCTGGGCTTAGGCGATTCTCCTGCTTCAGCTTCTCAAGTAGCTGGGACTACAGGCACCCGCCACAACACCCGGCTATTTTTTGTTGTTGTTGTTGCAGTTTGGCTGGGGCTGGGTTTGAACCTGCCACCCTCGGTATAGGGGGCCAGTGCCCTACCCACTGAGCCACAGGTGCTGCCCTAGCCCTCATTTTCCTCAGCAGTAAAATAGGGGTAATGATACCTATCTCACAGAATTACCAAAGGGATCGAATGAGATAAACAAGGTGAAAGGGCTTTATAAATCAAAAAAACTACAAGTCTAAGACAGCTATTGATATTCTGAGACACAAATCCATTAGGTGAGACACATAGGAATAGATACAATCACCTTGTTGTTCTAAAGGTAGTTAAAATATTGGAAAAATAGTTTCAAGTTTAAAGGATGGAAGTATGGGCAAAGAGAAGTTTGGTGAGTAAACGTTCATTGCTTTTGCTGACTGTAACTACAGAAGATTCAGTCCTGAACAAGGTCCTCTCATATATGGTGGCTGAGAGGCCTTTGGAAGGAGAATGCACAGTAGCTACTCATTGCTGAATGAATGACTATATCTACCACCTGTGCAGAATGAGATGAGAAGTAGTTATTTAAAAACTACATCTATTGCAGTATGACTATGATCTCATCTTAGCAAAAAAACTGGAGGCAAGAACGCCCTTACCTGGTCAGTGTAGGGAACGTGGAGGAAGATGCATCTTTAGGAGAACTGATTAATTCTGGGACACCAACACCAGCAATCTCCTCTATGACCTTCAGAACACTATCTGTGTGTTCGAAGTAGATACTGCATTGAAAAGCAAATAAATATTTGACTCACTGATTAACAAGATCAGATACAACTGGTTGTATATATTGTATCCAACAGATAGCTCTATTTTCTCTATGAATTGATTTAATAATAAGGAATTAGCTGGCATATAAAACAGAACTAGAGGGTTTAATGATTCATATATTCCAAACAGTGTTCATTGCTTTCAAGTTCTCACTCACAAAGATCATTTCTCACTCTGTGACAAGACAAAGGATCCCAACAGTAGCAAAGTGGAAAAAGTCTATTTAGCTTATTGGAAGAGACCAAATCTTACCAGAGCAAAGCATGGAGCTGGTCATTAGAGATGTTCTTCTCCTTCTCCCCACTAGGCCATACCCGACAGAGGAACTGTCTGGCCAGGGAAGCTGTTAAAAAACAAGATAAAGGCATCTAGTATATGGGAAATTGACATTACTTGTTTTTCAGGGTTTGGGGGGGATGATTTTTTTTTTTTTTTGTAGAGACAGAGTCTCACTTTACCACCCTCAGTAGAGTGCCATGACGTCACAGGATTCACAGCAACCTCCAGCTCTTGGGCTTAAGCAATTCTCTTGCCTCAGCCTCCCGAGCAGCTGGGACTACAGGTGCCCGCCACAAGGCCCAGCTATTTTTTTGTTGCAGTTTGGCCGGGGCTAGGTTTGAACCCCGCACCCTGAGTATATGGGGCCAGTGCCCTACTCACTGAGCCACAGGCGCTGCCCTGGGGGGATGATTATTGATCACAAGGATTATTTATTTTCTTGAGACAGAGTCTGACTCTTTCTTTTTTTTTTGTAAAGACAGAGTCTCACTTTATGGCCCTCGGTAGAGTGCCGTGGCCTCACACAGCTCACAGCAATCTCCAACTCCTGGGCTTAAGGGATTCTCTTGCCTCAGCCTCCCAAGTAGCTGGGACTACAGGCGCCCGCCACAACGCCCGGCTATTTTTTGGTTGCAGTTTGGCCGGGGCCGGGTTTGAACCCGCCACCCTCGGTATATGGGGCCGGCGCCCTATCGACTGAGCCACAGGCGCCGCCCAAGTCTGACTCTTTCACTGTTGGTAGTGCTATGGCATCTTAGCTTACAGCAGCTTCAAACTCTTGGGCACAAGCGATCCTTTTGCCTCAGTTTCCCAAGTAGCTGGGACTACAGGCACTTGGCACGGGGCCCAGCTATTTTTAGAGACAGGGTCTTGCACTCCTGAGCTCAGGTAGTCCAACCACCTTGGCCTCCCAGAGTGATAGGATTACAGGTGTGAGCCACTGAGTCCGGCCCAAAAGGATTATTTTAAATTTACTAAAAACTTCCTAGTCTAACGGGAAATTTTCGTTTTTTTTTTTTTTTTTTTTGTAGAGACAGAGTCTCACTTTATCGCCCTCAGTAGAGTGCCATGGCATCCCACAGCTCACAGCAACCTCCAACTCCTGGGCTGAAGTGATTCTCTTGCCTCAGCCTCCCGAGTAGCTTGGACTACAGGCGCCCGCCACAACGCCCAGCTATTTTTTGGTTTGCAGTTCAGCCGGGGCCAGGTTATGAACCCGCCACCCTCGGTATATAGGGCCAGCGCCTTACCGACTGAGCCACAGGCGCCGCCCTCATTTTTTTTTTTTTGAGACAGTCTCACTCTGTCACTCTCAGTAGAGTGCCTGGTGTCACAGCTCACAGCAACCTCAAATTCTTGGGCTTAAGCGATTCTCTTGCCTCAGTCTCCCAGGTAGCTGGAACTACAGGTACCCGCCACAACACCTGGCTATTTTTTTTTTTGTTGTTATTGTTTTAATTAAGTCAAATACACATAGATCATGAATATATTTATGCATATGTGGGGTACAATGTGTTGATTTTTTTTATACAATCTGATGTGGTTAGATCAAACCAATCAACATAGCTTTTACCTCATTTTTACTTGATTATTGTTGTTGTTTTTTTAAGCCAGCCTGGGCTGGGTTTGAAACCGCCAGCCTCAGTGTTTGTTGCTGGCACTGTCAGCACTGTGCTAGGGACGCTGAGCCCAATGGGAAATTTTTATTTTTTTGAGACAAAGTCTCTGTCTCCCTAGGTAGAGTGCTGAAGTGTCATAGTTCACAGCAGCCTCAAACTCCAGAGCTCAAGTGATCCTCCTGCTTTCAGCCTCCTAAGGAGCTGGGACTATAGGCAAGCACCACAATGCCTGGCTAACTTTCTTTTTATATATATATATATATATATATATATATATATATATTTTTTTTTTTTTTTTTTTTTTTTTTTTTGTAGAGACAGAGTCTCACTGTACCGCTCTTGGTAGAGTGCCATGGCGTCACACGGCTCACAGCAACCTCTAACTCTTGGGCTTACGCGATTCTCTTGCCTCAGCCTCCCGAGCAGCTGGGAAAATGGGCGCCCGCCACAACGCCCAGCTATTTTTTTGTTGCAGTTTGGCCGGGGCTGGGCCTGGACCCGCCACCCCCGGCATATGGGGCCGGCGCCCTACTCACTGAGCCACAGGCACCGCCCCCCAATGGGAAATTTTAAAAAAGCTGTCATATTCATGCTCCACTGGCCCTTCTGTCAGAAATGAACCCATTTGGGGCGGCGCCTGTGGCTCAGTCGGTAAGGCGCCGGCCCCATATACCGAGGGTGGCGGGTTCAAACCCGGCCCAGGCTGAACTGCAACCAAAAAATAGCTGGGTGTTGTGGCGGGCGCCTGTAGTCCCAGCTACTCGGGAGGCTGAGGCAAGAGAATCGCTTAAGCCCAGGAGTTGGAGGTTGCTGTGAGCTGTGTGAGGCCACGACACTCTACCGAGGGCCATAAAGTGAGACTCTGTCTCTACAAAAAAAAAAAAAAAAAAAAAAAAAAAAAAAAAAAAAAGAAATGAACCCATTTGTCTAAGATGTAACACGTCCCACCTTTGACCCATCCTTAAACATATGGCTGGCAGGTTCAAATCCAGCCCAGGTGTGCCAAACAACAATGACGACTCCAACCAAAAAATAGCCGGGCATGGCTCAGTGCCTGTGGCTCAAGCGGGTAACACACCAGCCACATACACCTGAGCTGGCAGGTTCAAATCCAGACCGGGCCTGCCAAACGACAACTCCAACCAAAAAATAGCGAGGCATGGCTTAGCACGTGTGGCTCAAACGGCTAAGGCGCCAGCCACATACACCTGAGCTGGCGGATTTGAATCCAGCCCGGGCCTGCCAAACAAGGATGGCCACAACCAAAAAATAGCCGGGCATTGTGGCGGGCACCTGTAGTCCCACCTACTTGGGAGGCTGAGGTAAGATATTTGCTTGAGCCCAGGAGTTGGAGGTTGCTGTGAGCTGTGATGCCACAGCACTCTACCCAGGGCCACAGCTTGAGGCTCTGTCTCAAAAAAAAAAAAAAAAAAAAAAAAAAAAAAAAAAAAGGGCGGCGCCTGTGGCTCAGTCGGTAAGGCGCCGGCCCCATATACCGAGGGTGGCGGGTTCAAACCCGGCCCCGGCCAAACTGCAACCAAAAAATAGCCAGGCGTTGTGGCGGGCGCCTGTAGTCCCAGCTACTCGGGAGGCTGAGGCAAGAGAATCGCTTAAGTCCAGGAGTTGGAGGTTGCTGTGAGCTGTGTGAGGCCACGGCACTCTGCAGAGGGCCATAAAGTGAGACTCTGTCTCTAAAAAAAAAAAAAAAAAAAAAAAAAAAGCCGGGCATTGTGGTGGGCACCTATAGTCCCAGCTATGTGGGAGGCTGAGGCAGAGAATTGCTTAAGCCTAAGAGTTTGAGCTTGCTGTGAGCTGTGACACCATGCACTCTACAGAGGTGACATAAACTCTATTAAAAAAAAAGATTGGTGCCTGTAGCTCAAGCGGGTAAGGTGTCAGACATATACAACAGACCTAGCAGGTTCGAATCCAGCCTGGGCCTGCCAAACAACAACTACAACCAAAAAATAGCCAGGCGTTGTGGTGGGCGCCTGTAGTCCCAGCTACTTGGGAGGCTGAGGGAAGAGAATCGCTCAAGCCCATGAGTTGGAGGTTGCTGTGAGCTGTGACATCATGGCACTCTACCCAGGGTGACAGCTTGAGACTCTGTCTCAAAACAAACAAACACACAAACATACACACAGAGAAATGACATGTTGCCAGGGAGTGGGAAAGGGGATATTACTCCTCCTGGGCATGGCAATAGCAGTGCTCAACTTACAGATTCAGACAAAACCTTCTTCTCTTAATCAATAAGGAATAATAAAGTTTGTTTTACATTTTTTTTTTTTTTTGAGACAGAGTCTTACTATGTCACCCTCTGTAGAGTGCTGTGGCATCAAGGCTCACAGCAACCTCAAACTCTTGGGCTTAAGCAATTCTGTCAGTCTCAGTCTCTTGCCTTAGCCTCCCTAGCTGGGACTACTAGGGAGGCTGAGGCAAGCGACTGGGACTACTAGGGAGGCTGGGTATTTTTATTTATTTTATTTTTTTATTTTTGAGATAGAACTTCAAGCTGTTCCCCTGGGTAGAGTGCTGTTGCATCACAGCTCACAGCAACCTCAAACTACTGGGCTCAAGCAATTCTCCTGCTCCTGCCACTCCAAGGTGGGACTACAGGCATCTGCCACCAACACCCGGCTATTTTTCGGTTGCAGCTGCCATTGTTGTTTGGCGGGCCCGGGCTGGATTTGATCCTGCCAGCTCAGGTGTATGTGGCTGGTGCCTTGGCTGCTTTAGCCACAGGGCCCGAGTCAAGAGGCTGGGTATTTTTAGAGATGGGGTTTTGCTCTGGCTCAGGCTGGTCTCAAACTTGTAAGCTCAGGCAATCCACTTGCTTCAGCCTTCAGAGTGCTAAGATTATAGGCATGAGCTACTGCGCCTAGCCTGTCTGATATAATTAAAAATAAATATGGCTTAGAAAAAAAATATATGGCTCAGCATCTGTAGCACAGTGGTTATGGTGCCAGCCACATATACCGAGGCTGGTGGGTTCGAAACCGGCCCAGACCTGCTAGACAACAGCGGTAACTGCAACAAAAAATAACTTAAGCCCAAGAGTTTGAGGTTGCTGTGAGCTGTGACGCCATGGCACTCTACCCAGGGCAACATAGTGAGACTCTGTCTCAAAATAAATAAATAGAATAATAAATAAATAAATAAAGGAAGAACATGATTAAACAGCAAATTATCTAGCTAACTGGTCTAATCAAACTTAGATTAAGCAGTGTTGGCCAAAATCAGTCATAGCTTCTTCTGGGTCCTTCTTGGTACAGCAAGAGGGCCTATGAGAGGTTACATGGGGATTTACATGGAAAAATGTACAAAGTCCTGGGAAGCCTCAAGTTTATAAGTGTAAGAAATTAATCCTATTAATGGAAAAGGAAAAAAAAGATCTGGGCCCATCACCAATTCTTTCTTTTTTCGGGGCAGGAACTCTAGATTTTTCCAAAATGACCATCAAAAATCTGATGAGATAAAGAGCACACTGGAAATTAGGAATGCTCTGATGGAAATTCTGCAAGTAATGGAAGCTCTGGCTGTAAAGAAAAAAGAAAAACAAAAAGCAAAAAACACAACATTAGCATATGCATCACAGATACGTTTACATCCTCATGTCCTTTAAGTGTTTCATGACAAAATGAGACTTTCCCTCAAGCATCTTGGGGAAAACTGTATCTTGGTAGAAAAGATACAAAGAAAACCGTATCTTTGGGTGGAGAAAGCCAACAGAAGAGAGCTCCATAAATGGAACTGTTGGCTTTTCATATATGCCAAGAAACCCAAGGACCGTGCTAACACATACAACCCTGTATAAATTATTTGTTATTTAAAACCTTAGGCAACATCCTCAAAACAATGCTTAAAATGTGGTTTGTATAGAGAAGTGAAAGGAAGTTATTAACATAAAGCAGAGCAAGTACAGCTTTGAGTAAGTGCATCATATATGGTCACTATCGATACACTGAAGTATGGGAGATGGAGAATCACATCTAATCCAAAAATGTAGTTACAATAAAAATAGAGTCAACTCCTGATTAATCAATAGGGTATAAACCACTGTACTATATTTAACATTGTTTTTTTATTTTTTTTGAGACAGAGTCTAAAGCTGTCACCCTGGGTAGAGTGCCATGGCATCATAGCTCACAGCAACCTCCAACTCAGGCTCAAGCAATCCTCTTGTCTCACTTTTTTTTGAGACAGAGTCTCACTATGTCACCCTCAGTAGAATGCCATGGCGTCACAGCTCATAGCAACCTAAAACTCTTGGGCCCAAGTGATTCTCTTGCCTCAGCCTCCCTAGTAGCTGGGACTATAGGCGTCCACCACAATGCCCAGCTATTTTTTTGTTGCAGTTGTCACTGTTGTTTTAGCTGGCATGGGCTGGGTGTATGTGGCCGGTGCCCTACCCACTGAGCTGCCATCTTGCCTTACTTTTTATATTTTTAGTAGAGATGGGGTTTTTCTTTTTTGTTTAGGCTTCTCTTGAATTAGTGCATTCAAGCAATCTACCCACCTTGGCCTCTCAGAGTTCTAGGATTAAAGGGGTGAGCCACTGTGCCTGGACTGACATTTTTAAAAGACCTGCCCTAGAGGCAGGAATTACAAGCTCTGAGGCTGACCCAGTGATCAGGAGAGGTGAGAGAAAGGACTAGTCACTCTTGCTGGAGCTGGGGTAGGAGGTTGAAAGCCAAGCCACCAAGATCACTTTCGCACACCTCCCTTGTCCACTGCCTAGCCCTTAGCCATATATGGTCTTCCTCCAAGATTGTGGGGAATGAGACAAGCAACCAGTGATAACCAGTTGATGACTGATTACCCATCCCTTCTGGGAGACAGAGTAGATCCTTGGATAATCAGGAGTTGACTAGAGATGGTCAATGTTTTCATGATCATTACCTGAAAAGACAGTATATAGCTGATGTATGTATGCATGAAGATTTAGCATGATTTATTGAAGGGTTTCTAATGCTTCAGGATTTATCTGAATACATAGGTGAGAAAGCTCATCTATTAAGGAAAGTAGCTGAAAAATACTATTTCCTTCCCCCCCATAGTTATTTCAAAGAAATCTTTCCAATCTTAATCCCAGGAGTGTTTTTAGAGAATACTCTGGGGTATGTAGTCTGACCCACCTGAGCAGTTCCTCCAAGGCCTGATCAGTTTCTCCCGGCTTCAGTCGGCCACTAAGAACCCCAAGGGCTGAGTACAGTAAATTATAATTTTCAGGTTGAGAAAATCCACTCCTAAGGGAAAGTCAAAGTAAGAAAGTTTTAGCTTAGTTTCAGTAAGATTACTTAGCACTCGAGGACCCTGGCCCCTAGTCTGAATCTTCAATAAGTCAACAGAGATAAAAAAAAATTTTTTTAGGCTGGGCATAGTTACTCATGCCTGTAATCCTAGCACTCTGGGGGGCTAAGATGGGCAGATCCCTTGAGCTCAAGAGTTTGAGACCAGCCTGAGCAAGAGCAAGACCCCATCTCTACTAAAAATCGAAAAATTAGACAGGCATGGTGGTGGGTGGCTCTAGTCTCAGCTCCTTGAGAAGGTGAGGCAGGAAGATCCCTTGAGACCAGGAGTGTGAGGTTCCTGATAACACCATGACATTCAACTCAGGGCAATAGAGTGAGACTTTGTCTTAAAAAACAAACAAACAAAAAACCAAAAAAACAAACAAAACAAAAAAACAAAAACCCACTCAAGTACCAAATTCAATCGCAGTTGTCTTTTTTTTTTTTGTAGAGACAGAGTCTCACTGTACCGCCCTCGGGTAGAGTGCCGTGGCGTCACACGGCTCACAGCAACCTCCAACTCTTGGGCTTACGCGATTCTCTTGCCTCAGCCTCCCGAGCAGCTGGGACTACAGGCGCCCACCACAACGCCCGGCTATTTTTTTGGTTGCAGTTTGGCCGGGGCTGGGTTTGAACCCACCACCCTCAGCATATGGGGCCGGTGCCCTACTCACTGAGCCACAGGCGCCGCCCGCAGTTGTCTTTTTTTAACAGTTTTTTTTTTTTTGAAACAGAGTCAGTTGGTCACCCTTGATAGAATACCGTGGTGACATAGCTCACAGTACCCTCAAATTCTTGGGCTCAAACGATTCTCTTGCCTTAGCCTCTCAAATAACTGGGACTATAAGTGCCCATCACAACACCTGGCTATTTTTTAGAAACAGGGTCTCAGGGCGGCGCCTGTGGCTCAAAGGGGTAGGGCGCTGGTCCCATATGCTGGAGGTGGCGGGTTCAAACCCAGCCCTGGCCAAAAACCACAAAAAAAAAAAAAAAAAGAAACAGGGTCTCGCTCTGGCTCAGGCTGGTTTCAAACCTGTGAGCTCAAGCCATTTACTCGCCTCAGCCTCCCAAGTGCTGAGATTATAGGCGTCAATCACAGTTCTATCAGATTAGAAGTTGAAGTGCACCCAAAATAGTCTTTCCTTAAAGACAGAGTTTTTTTTTTTTTTAATTAAATCATAGCTGTGTGCATTAATGCAATCATTGGGTACAATGTGCTGGTTTTATATACCATTTGAAATATTTTCATCAAACTGGTTAACATAGCCTTCTCTACGTCTTCTTTTTTTTTTTTTTTTTTGTAGAGACAGGAGTCTCACCCTATGGCCCTCGGTAGAGTGCTGTGGCCTCACACAGCTCACAGCAACCTTCAACTCCTGGGCTTAGGCGATTCTCTTGCCTCAGCCTCCCAAGTAGCTGGGACTACAGGCGCCCGCCACAACGCCCGGCTATTTTTTGGTTGCAGTTTGGCCAGGGTTGGGTTTGAACCCGCCACCCTCGGTATATGGGGCTGGCGTCCTACCGACTGAGCCACAGGCGCCGCCCTCTACGTCTTCGTAGTTATTGTGCTAAGACATTTATATTCTACACTTAATAAATTTAACATGTACCCTTGTAAAATGTACTATAGGTGTGGTCCCACCAACTACCCTCCCTCCGCCTATCCTCCCCTCCCTCTCCTATTTCCCCTTCTTCTTGGGCTATAGTTGGGTTACAGCTTTCATATGAAAGCTATAAATTGGTTTCATAGTAGGGCTGAGTATGACAGAGGTTTATTTATTTATTTATTTTGGCCGGGGCTGGGTTTGAACCCGCCACCTCCGGCATATGGGACCGGCACCCTACCCGCTGAGCCACAGGCGCCACCTGACAGAGGTTTATTTTTAAGGGAAGAAAAGCTCTCCCTCATTCCTTACAGGCTAGAGTTAAGTCTAGGTAAGAGATGATGAGAGTCTGGAAGCAGTGGAGAGAGAGGGACAGATGGCTATCTATAGGTTATCTAGAAGGAAAAATCCACAGGATTGAGTAATCAGATGTAGAAGAGAAAAAGGGCAGAAAGTAGAGGGAAGGACTAAGATAATTCCTGGTTTCTGGCTCAGGCAAGTGGTAGTGCCATTTACCAAGCCAGGCAAAGCTGAAGGGGCACTGGTAAGGATGATATGTTCTGTTTTGGAATGTGATGAGTCTGAGGTGTCATGACACATCTAGGGAAGTGTTGAGTAGGCATTTGGATATAAATGTCCACAGCTCAGAAGATACATCTTTTTTTTTTTTTTTTTTGTAGAGACAGAGTCTCACTTTATGGCCCTCGGTAGAGTGCCATGGCCTCACACAGCTCACAGCAACCTCCAACTCCTGGGCTTAAGCGATTCTCTTGCCTCAGCCTCCCGAGTAGCTGGGACTACAGGCACCCGCCACAACGCCCGGCTATTGTTTGGTTATAGTTTGGCCGGGGCCGGGTTTGAACCCGCCACCCTCGGTATATGGGGCCGGCGCCTTACCGAATGAGCCACAGGCGCCGCCCAGAAGATACATCTTAACATAAATTTAAGCCTGGGTAAGATTGCCCAGAAAACTTGTATAATAAGAGGGGCTAGGGCTTAGTTCTTAGCCCTGAGGAACAAGGTATTTAAAGGACACAGTTCTTTTTTTTTTCTACTTTTATCCATGCTATGCCTTCTAACTCATTCCTTTACCTTCTCCTGAAGGCCACTTACACCTTCAGGGTTTCATCAAGTCCTACTGCTTCCATGATTTTTTTCATGGAAAAAGAATCACTCCATCTCACACCGTGTTTAGCTCTTTGCAACATAATCTGAAATTTAAGTATAACTTGTTTAAGTAACAATGCCAGTTTAGTAATAGTCTTTCTGCTGGGCGGGGTGGCTCACGCCTATAATCCTAGCATTCTGGGAGGCCAAGGTGGGTGGACTGCTTGAGCTCACAAGTTAAAGACCACCCTGAGTAAAGGCGAGACCCTGTCTCTACTAAAAACATAAAAAGTGAGGCAAGAGGATTGCTGAGTCCGAGCTGGAGGTTGCTATGACGGCACAGCACTTTACCAAGGTGACAGTTTGAGATTCAGTCTAAACCACCCCCCACCAAAAAAAAAAAAATAGTCTTTTTCAGTATCATAATAGAAAACTTGCTACAAGAAACTGGACTAAGACTCAGACGGCCAGATTAAGTTAACTCACCAGCAAGTCACCTAATTTGTCAAACTGTGACTCCCTAAGACTCAGAGGGTGTGGCTTGGCACCTATAGCTCAGTGAGTAGGGCACTGGCCACATACACCGAAGCTGGGGGTTCAAGCCCAGCCTGGGCCTGCTAAACAACAATGACAACTGCAATAAAAAAAAAAAAAAAAATAGCCGGGTGTTGTGGTGGGTGCCTTTAGTCCCAGCTGCTCAGGAGGTTGAGGCAAGAGAATTGCTTAAACCCAAGAGTTGCAGGTTGTTGTGAGCTGTGATGCCACAGCACTCTATGGAGAGTGACATAATGAGACTCTATCTCAAAAAAAAAAAAAGACTCAGAGGGTGAAAGAGCAAATGAAATGATACAACACTTCAAAAAGAATAAGGCAGCTGGGTGCAGTGGCTCACGCTTACAATAATAGCACTCTCTAATAATAGAGAGGCAGGTATATGCTTGAGCTCAGGAGTTTGAGACCAGCCTGAGCAACAGCAAGACCTCATCTCTGCTAAAAATAGAAAAACTAGCTGGGAGTTGTGGTGTGTTGTGGTGGTTGTCCCAGCCACTTGGAAATCTGAGGCAAGAGGATCTCTTGAAGTCCAAGAGTTCAAGGTTGCTGTGAACTGTGGCACCAAGGTACTCTACCCAAGGCCTGAGTAAGATTCTGCTTCAAAAATAAAACAAACAAGCAAAAAACACAAATGAATAAAGCACCACATTTATGTAAGATTTTTGAGTCTTCTTTTGTACACTCAGTACCTTGGTGACACTAAGTAAAAGTAAGTATATACTCATTTCTTATTATTACCATACTTCCTATATACTCACCAAGCAAAAAGCCCATGAAATATTTGCAGTATCCTCTGATAGCAGGAAGACATTATATAATACTCCTGAACTTTCATTCCTGGTCCATCAACCACATCATGATTCTCAGCCGCTAAGCACTAAAAAGGAAAATGATTCTAGGACACTTGCTTCAGCAAATGCCCTCATTTTTCTCAGCCAAAAATGAAATCTTGTGTTAATTTAGTAATTTCTAAGTCTCTATAATGATAAAATTAGCATCTGACCTGGAAGTAGTTGTGAATATTCTCCAGATGGTTACAAATTGGGGGCAGCAATTGAACAACACAATGAGCAATTTCTCGGGAAGATCTTTGACGGAGATGTGAGAATCCAATATCTCGGTTTCCTTTATTCTGTAATAATTTCAGAGTTACGGGGGGAAGAAACTGCTAGATAGCTTCTGTGAAACTAAGGGTTCCCTATGTAGTTCAGTCAAACTTGTTTCACCAGGTAGGAGCAGATAGGACAAACAGGTTTCTTGACTAAAACTATATCCTGACAGAGCTAAAAATCTTGCTCCTTGGCTCGGGGCCCTATACACCGAATGTGGCAGATTCAAACCTGGCCCGGAGCCAGCTAACCAACAATGACAACTGCAACAAAAAATAGCCGGGCATTGTGGCGGCTCCCATAGTCCCAGCTACTTGGGAAGCTGAGGCAAAAGAATTGCTTGAGCCCAAGAGTTTGACGTTGCTGTGAGCTATGACGCCACGGCACTCTACCAAGGGTGACATAGTGAGACTCTGTCTCAAAAAAAAAAAAAAAAGGGCAGCGCCTGGGGCTCAAAGGAGTAGGGCACGGGTCCCATATACCGGAGGTGGCGGGTTCAAACACGGCCCCAGACAAAAAAAACAAAGAAAAAAAGGCAAAATTGCAACTAAAAAAAAAAAAAAAAAATCTTGTTCCATCTTCAAATAATGAACAGACTGGTTTTCGTAGAGCAAGAATAATGTTTGATTGAGAAATATAGACCCATCACACCTAATGAGATAAAG
This sequence comes from Nycticebus coucang, assembly GCF_027406575.1. NCBI lineage: Eukaryota > Metazoa > Chordata > Mammalia > Primates > Lorisidae > Nycticebus > Nycticebus coucang. Next base: position 9,527,142 of record NC_069787.1, read on the forward strand.
CTCACAAAAAGGTAGAATCATTTAGGTTAACAAGCACATAGAGAAAATAGTAAGTACAAAGAAGAAAGAAACAAGTAACTGGATATATTAATGTTTAAACATTTATACCCAAGATTTCCCTATTTTGTTGTTTGTACCATCCAGCTGCTTCCCCTGTTGCTAGGTATACATTTGTATGTTGTACACACAGTTGAGGTTCTGGTCTCTTTAGACCATTGGTTCTCAACCTGTGGGTCAGGACCAACAGGAACTGTATTAAAGGGTCACAGCATTAGGAAGGTTGAGAACCACTGTTCTAGATGGTCAACTATTTTTTTTTCTTTTCCTTATAACAGAGCCTCAAGCTGTCGCCCTGGATAGAGTGCTGTGACATCATAGCTCACAGCAACGTCAAACTCCTGGGTGTAAGAGATTCTCTTGCCTCAGCCTCCCAAGTAGCTGGGACTATAGGCGCCCGCCACAATGCCCGGCGCTATTTTTTTTGGTTGTAGTTGTCATTGTTGTTTGGCAGGCCCGGGCTGGATTCACCTGCCAGCTCTGGTGTATGTGGCTGGTGCCTTAGCCGCTTGAGCTACAGGCGTTAAGCCTAGATGGTCAACTATTAAACTGAGGCTTGGGCGTAAGCTTAGCTTTGGAGGCTGTTAAAACCAAAATCTGAGAAAAGAACGGGATTTCGGATTCAGGAATTTACAAATACATTTCTTTTTTATTTACTGTTTCAGAGTTCCTGTCTAAGGCCAGGTGAATATGGTTTGGCAATAGGGCTGCCCCCATGTTACCCAGTGACTTAAACACAATGCCAGAGAAAGTGACAACTTATTCACTAAGACCTCTTTCTTTCCAAATGTACAACCTCAGGTCCCATGCTTCTGTCTATAATAACCTTGAGGAAGGGGACTCTCCTGGTAAAGGAAGGTGTCAGCATATTTTCCATCTTCTGGGCCAGATCTTCCAGTAAGAAAAGCAGTTCAGGGGGCCCAAGTTGCACAACTTCTGTAGCCTGTCACATGGAAAGCAAGATTAACTGCAAGTAGGTCCCAGTCATTTTTTGGTACATTTCATGTTACCATCTTTCCAATGGGTAAAAATCTGACTTTTAACAAAAAAGGAAAATTTCCCCCACCATCATATAAAGGATGGCTGTTGTTCTCTGTCAAATGATCAAAAAGTCAAGCATTTCCAAAACAAAACACATTTTAAAATTATAGTATTAAAATAGGAATCCAAGACAGTATAGTTTAGAAGACATACATTTTTCTCTAAATTCTTCTCTGTATCTTTTCAGATGTGGGCCCAAGATGCATTTCCTAAGTATCCTGTGATATAAAATAACTAATTCAAGAAAATTTCACTTTTCTCTGTTCATTCAATAATCCTTTCGTACTGTCTTTCCCATGTTGTGATACTATTAACTCTGGGCAGGATCCTAGAAAAATCCCAATGTACTAACTATACATTGTCAGAAGTAAAACAGGTGAAACACAGTCTCACTTAAAACTGTTTATTCTGCATACATTTATTGAGGGGCCTATAAGGGAACCTGATGCAGAAAAACATTTTTTCCCCTATTCTGAAGTGCCTACAACTATCAGGTAAAAATCTATGCTTTTTTTTTTTTATGAGACAGAGTCTCACTTTGTCACCCTTGGTAGAATATCATGGCATCATAGTTCACAGCAACCTCAAACTCTTGGGCTCAAGTGATTCTCTTGCCTCAGCCTCCCACGTAGCTAGGACTACAGGTGCCCACTACAACGCCCGGCTATTTTTAGAAATGGAGTCTTGGGCAGCATCTGTGGCTCAGTGGGAAGGGCACTGGCCCCATATACACCCAGGGTGGTGTGTTCAAACCTGGCCCTGGCCAAAAAGTAAAAAGAAATTTAAAATAGAAATGGGGTCTCACTCTGGCTCAGGCTGGTCTCAAACCTGAGACCAGGTTTGAGCTCAGGCAATTTTTTTTTGAGAAGGAGTCTCACTCTGTCGCTCTGGGTGGAATGCCCTGGTATGATCACTTGCAGCAACCTTAAACTCTTGGGCATAAGCGATCCTCTTGCCCCAGCCTCCTGAGTAGCTGGGACTATAGGTGTGTACCACTATGCCTGGCTACTTTTCTTTTTTATTTTTATTTTATTTTATTTTTTTTTGTAGAGACAGAGTCTCACTGTACCACCCTTGGTAGAGTGCCGTGGTGTCACACGGCTCACAGCAACCTCACAGTCTTGGGCTTACGCGATTCTCTTGCCTCAGCCTCCCGAGCAGCTGGGACCACAGGCACCCGCCACAACGCCCGGCTATTTTTTTGTTGCAGTTTGGCCGGGGCTGGGTTTGAACCTGCCACCCTCGGTATATGGGGCCGGCGCCCTACTCACTGAGCCACAGGCGCCGCCCTGCCTGGCTACTTTTCATAGAGACAGGGTCTTATTCTTACTCAGGCTGGTCTCTGAGTTCAAGCAATTCACTTCTGAACTCAAGCAATCCACCTACCTCAGCTTGCAGAATGCTAGGATTATAGGCATGAACTTCTATACCTAGCCTATGCTAAAGTTTTTACCTTTGAGAAATTTTATTTAGTGAAATCTCATATCAAAAGTTATATTTTCCCACGTTTCGGCATTAAAAAAAAAAAGTTATTTTTTTCCTGACCAGATGCCTATAGTCCCAGCTACTTGGGAGGCTGAGGCAAGAGGATCACTTAAGCCCAAGAGTTTGAGGTTGCTGTGAGCTATGATTCCATGATGGCACTCTATCAAGAGTAACAAAGTTGGGGCGGCGCCTGTGGCTCAGTCGGTAGGGCGCCAGCCCCACGTACCGAGGGTGGCGGGTTCAAACCCGGCCCCGGCTGAACTGCAACCAGATAGCTGGGCATGGTGGTGGGCTCCTGTCGTCCCAGCTACTCGGGAGGCTGAGGCAGGAGAGTCGCTTAAGCCTAGGAGTTGGAAGTTGCTGTGAGCTGTGTGATGCCATGGCACTCTACCCGAAGGACATAAAGTGACACTCTATCTCTACAAAAAAAACAAAAAACAAAAAACAAAAAACAAAAAAAAAAGAGTAACAAAGTTGAGACTCTTGTCTCAAAAAATAAAAACTTTTCTTTTTTTCTGTGAAAATGTGCTCTACTCACAACTTCATTCTAAATACCATTTTCTCGGAGTTTCACTGGTACTTGGTTCAGACCATTAACATATCACGTGGCATCAATGGAGCAGGTACAAATAGGTATTCCCACTAATCCACTGGTTAGATCATGACCTTTTTTCTCCCTCTTCTAATTTCCACCCCCCACTGTAGACAGAGTCTTATTATGTCACCCTCGGTAGAGTGCTGTGACATCATAGGTCACAGCAACCTCAAACTCTTGGGCTTAAGCAATTCTCTTGCCTCAGCATCTCAAGTAGCTGGGACTAGAGATGCCTGTCACAATGCCTGGCTATTTTTTTTTGTTGTTATAGTTGTCATTGTTGTTTAGCAGGCCTGATTCAAACCCGTCAGCCCCATGTATGTGGCTGACGCCTTAGCTGTTGAGCTACAGGCACCGAGTCCTATTTTTTTTTTTTTTTTGAGACAGAGTGTCACTATATGGCCCTCGATGGAATGCTCTGGTGTCATAGCTCACAGCAACCTCAAATCCTTTGACTCAAGGGATTCTCTTGCATCAGCCTCCCAAGTAGCGGGGATTACAGGTGCCCGCGCCACAACACCTGGTTAAATTCTTTTTGTTGCAGTTGTCATTGTTGTTTAGCTGGCCCAGGCTGGGTTCAAACCCACCAGCCTGGGTGTATGTGGCCAGTGCCCTACCCATTGAGCTATGGCTGCCACTCCCTATTTTTTTTTTTTTTTATTGAGACAAAAATCTCACTCTGTTGCCCTGAAAACATCAAAGCTCACAGCAAACAGCAACCTCAAACTCTTGGGCTCAAGTGATCCTCTTGTCTCAGTCTTCCAAGTAGCTGAGACTACAGGCACCAGCAACAATGCCCAGATTATTTTTTCTTCTATTTTTTATTAGAGATGAGGTCTCATTCTTGTTCAGGCTGGTCCAAAACTCCTGAGTTCCAGCAAATCCAGCCATCTCAGCCTCCCAAAGTGCTAGGATTATAGACATGAGCCAACATGCCTGGCCCTATTCTTTTTTTTTGAGATAAGAGTCGCAAGCTAATGCTCTGGATAGAGTGCTGTGGTGTCATAGCTCATAGCCCAACTCTTGGGCTCAAGTGATTCTCTTGCCTCAGTTTTTTTTTTTTTTTTTTGTAGAGACAGAGTCTCACTGTACTGCCCTTGGGTAGAGTGCCATGGCGTCACACAGCTCACAGCAACCTCCACTCTTGGGCTTACGGCATTCTCTTGCCTCAGCCTCCCGAGCGGCTGGGACTACAGGCGCCTGCCACAACGCCCGGCTATTTTTCTGTTGCAGTGTGGCCGGGGCTGGGTTTGAACCCGCCACCCTTGGCATATGGGGCCGGCGTCCTACTCACTGAGCTACAGGAGCCGCCCCAGTTTTTTTATTTTTAGTAGAGACAGGGGTCTGGTTTTTGCTCAGGCTGGTCTCTGTGAGCTCAAGCAATCAACCCCACCTTGGCCTCCCAGAGTACTAGGATTATAGGCATGAGCCAGTGCACCTGCTCCCTTTTATGAGACAGGGTGTTGCTCTGTCACCCAGGGTAGAGTGCAGTGGTGTCACTGCAGCTCACTGCAACCTCAAACTTTAAGTTTCAAGCAATCCTCCTGCCTCAGCCTCCCAAGTAGCTGGCAGCAGGCATATCCCATCATACTCAGGTAAAGTTTTCTATTTTGGTAGAGACAGACTCTCACTCTTGTTCAGGCTGGTCTTAAACTCCTGGCCTCAAGCGACCCTCCCATCTCAGCCTTTAAAGGGGCTAGGGTTTCAGGCATGAGCCACTATGCCTGGCTAATAATGAGATATTTAAGGCAAGTATCATGCTGTATGTACTACTGAATTGCCATTGTCTAGATTAATGGCAAACACAAAAAAGGCATCAGTGTCCCAAGTAGCTGGGACTACAGGCACTGGCTGTTTTTTGTTGTAGTTGTCATTGTCATTTAGCTGGCCCAGACTGGGTTTGAATCCACCAGCCTTGGTGTATGTGTTTGGCACCGTAACCACTGTGCTATGGGTGCCGAGTCCTTCAAAGTTTTTTAAATGTGTTTGTACTTTCGCAAAATTGAGATGCCTGCTCTTTGCGTTGAGTCTGGTTTAAAAGGGGCGAGGAACGCTGAGGCGAGCAGGGGAGGAGGGAGGAGGTGAATGAGTAAGGGACAGGTAGGACGTGCTGGGAGAAAGAGCCAGACTCTTCCCGCTTCCAGAGCATCCCTCCTGGCCCTTTGTATGAGTTTCCTGCTGTAACAAGTTCCTGGAAACTTGGTGGCTTACGGCAACACAAATTTACTCTCATATTTCTGGAGGCCAGAAACCCAAAATCAGCTTCTCTGGGCTACAGTCAAGGTGTAGCTAGGGCTGGGCTTCATACAGAGGAATCCACTGTCACCCATTCCAGTTTCTGGTGGCTCTGGGCACTCCTTGGCTCATGTCCACATCACTTCAGTCTCCGTCTCCATAGCTACACTGCCTTTTCCTTGTCTCCCTCCACCTCCCTCTTAGAAAAACACTGCAATAGTTTTTTGGGCCCTCCTGTATACTGCAGGACAGTCCCCTCATCTCAAGATCCTATCTGCAAAGCCTGCTTGTTGCCATAGAAGGTGACATTCTCAGGTTGCAGAGATTAGGGTATGGATTAGATGTTGGGGCTACCTAATCCCCCTTCACCCTCCCTGCTCTGACCCCAGCAGCCTCCTGCCTTCCGTCTACCCTTCCCCCTCCTCCAGTCCTGGTCCTCCCTTTGCCTGGAACCCTCTTCCCTGGAATTGTAACTCTTCCTTATTCCTCAGGTCTCAGTTTAAATATCACCTTCTTGGAGGGAACCTTCCAGCCCATTCTGATGGAAGAGGCCTTTCCAATTACTATCCGTGCCTGGCTCATGGCAGCTGCTCAGTACAAAAGTGTTGGTGAAAGGGAGGAAGAGAGGGCAGCGCCTGTGGCTCAAAGGAGTAGGGTGCCGGCCCAATATGCTGGAGGTGGTGGGTTCAAACCCAGCCCCCGGCCAAAAAACAAAACAAACAAAAAAGCAAAACAAAAAAAAAGAAAGGGAGGAAGAGAGACCCTGCTCTGAGCACTGACGTCCTGACAGGGAAGATAGGCTCCCTGACACCTGGAACATTCCCCAAGTCCTTCCCTACCTTTGGTTTCCCATATCTGGGCAGAGACTTTGTTGACGGCCGTCAGTCCCTCCAGATGCTGATAATGCCCTGTCCCTATGAGGCAGAGTCCGAGGTTTACGTCTGCAGTGGCCTAGGCTTCAGGGGCAGGGCTTTGGTTTTTCTCCACAGAAGCTCCTAGAATGAGTCTTGGGATTGACTGGGGTAGGTGGGGAGGGGCTGCACACGTATCCAGCATCCACAGGAGAGATTGCTGAAGGGACAGTGTCTCAGGGCCCAGCCCTGATCCTATTTCCTGTGGCTCATGGTCTGTGAGGACAGAGTGGCCGGTGCCAGCACAGATATCAGTGCCAGCCGTCCTTGTGCACCACTACTTTTGGGAGGTTTGGGGAAGGCATCTGGCCTTTCCCAGTCTCAGTATAATAAAAATAGCTGACTTTTATAAGCACTGACTGAGCGGGCGGGGGGGGGGATGGCATCAGTGAGCATTTGTTGGATCCTGAACAAATGTCATGAAAAAGTAAAAATAGCATTGACCACTATAATCCACAACAGTGTTCTTCTTACGAGGCGGGGTGGCTCACACCTGTAATCCCAGCACTCTGGGAGGCCAAGGTAGGTGGATCACTTGAACTCACGATTTCGATACCAGCCTGAGCAAAAGTGAGGCCCCATCTTGGAAAAACTAGCTGGGCATTGTGGTGGGTACCTATAGTCCCAGCTACTTGGGAGGCTGAGGCAAGAGGATCACTTGAACCCAAGAGTCTGAAGTTACGGTGAGCTATGACGTCACGGTACTCTACCTGGAACAACAAAGTGAGACTCTGTCTGAAGAAAACAAACACAAAGAAAACAGTGTTCTATAAAAATAATCTAAGTAGCGTAGCATTGTAACCTATGTAGGATCACTCATTGGCAAGATGTAATGTCTAGCACATTATAAAAAACTTATGGGGTGGCGCCTGTGGCTTAGTCGGTAAGGTGCTGGCCCCATATACCGAGGGTGGCGGGTTCAAACCCGGCCTTGGCTGAACTGCAACCAAAAAATAGCTGGGCGTTGTGGCAGGCGCCTGTAGTCCCAGCTACTCGGGAGGCTGAAGCAAGAGAATCGCTTAAGCCCAGGAGTTGGAGGTTGCTGTGAGCTGTGTGATGCCACGGCACTCTACCGAGGGCCATAAAGTGAGACTATGTCTTTACAAAAAAAAAAAACAAAAAAAAAAACTTATGACTTATAAACAGGATGATGAGAATGATCAGTCATAATTATTTTTAAAGTTAACATTCTAACTTGGCTTGGCGCTTGTAGCTCGGCAGCTAGGGCACCAGCCACATACACCAGAGCTGGCGGGTTTGAACCCAGCCTGGGCCTGCCAAACAACAACAGCAGCTGCAACAGGAAAAAAAAAAAAAAACTGGGTGTTGTGGTGGGTGCCTATAGTTCCAGCTACTTGGGAGGGTGAGGCAAGAAAATCGTTTAAGCCCAAGAGCTTGAGGTTGCTGTGAGCTGTGATGTCACAGCACTCTGAGGCCGACATAGTGAGACTCTGTCTCAAAAAAAAAAAAAAAAGTTAGTCTAACTTCTCTAAATGCCACATGTTCTTAGAAGAGTAGGGCTGAAGAACTTTCCAAAAGATTAAGTTCTGAGATCCCAGTCTGTCACTTACTTCAGTGTGCATTTCAGTATCTAAGATGCACTTGGTCACAAAACTACAATGCAGAATAGAGAAGACCTCAATGTCCAGCTCCCGGAAAAAAGCATGGTAATTCTGTAGTGACACTGATGTTTTTTCTTCTTTTCCTGTGAACTCCTGGACAGAAAGTAGCAGGAATGAAGAGAACAAGTCTTTCATATTAATCTAATTTTTAACAAAGAGTTTAAAGTACAAATATACATTCACTTTATGCAAAAAGTTACATTTTCACCACATAACCAGTTTCTCTTCATCAAACTTCCTAAATATTCCTGAGATGAGCACTTAATTACTACAGGGATAGAGGCCAAACATCAAGACCCTGGCTGGTTTGTACTTAGGGATGAATTATCAGGTAAATCAAGGGATTATGGTGCAGTATAGAAAACTATGAGTTTAGGAGACAGAAAGATCTGGCTGCTCTTCCAACAACAATAAGATCTGGCTGCAAATTTGAGGTTAAGCATTGATTAACTATTGTGACCTGAGGCAAATCACTTATCCTCTCTGGACTTAGTTTCCTCATATATTAAATGTGCTATTAATACTAATCTTGGGTTTTTAGGATAATTAGATAAGCTATACATAAGAAATACGTTAATACAATAAATAGTAGCTAAAAAAACAAATAGCTGGGATCCACATGGCCTACACAATTTTAGGAATACATAAAACCTATTCAGAAAGTGATACAAAGGAAAAGGAAAAGGAAAAGGGAGCAACTGTTAATCAAGTACCAGAAACTGTACTAAGCATTTCATGTTATCTGATAACATGGGATATCTGGGATCAAACAGGAAAGAGGCTAAAAAAGTATTTATAAAATGATGTCTTAAGGCAGAATTTGATAATTTGTGCAAGAGAAAGACTGAAGTACCGGTGGAGAGCAAAAATGGAGAATAAAATCCTCAAGATAATAATTAGAAAAAATAATTTCCAGTATGTGAGAGAAATAAGGACATAGAGTCAATCCAAATCTTGCTACCAATGTGTTACTCCAAGGCCTAGTAGAATTCATCCGCCTCTCTATCCCCTAATTTTTTTCTTTATAAAATGCAGAAAATAGGCTCAAGCAGTTAAGGTGCCAGCCACATACACCTGAGCTGGCGGGTTTGAATCTAGCCTGGGCCCGCCAAACAACAATGATGGCTGCAACCAAAAAATAGCCAGGCGTTGTGGTGGGTGCCTGCAGTCCCAGCTACTTGGGAGGCGGAGGCAGGAGAATCTCTTAAGCCCAGCAGTTGGAGGTTGCTACCTCTATGGGCATCTGTCATTTTTCAATACCTTATACAGCTGGCTTCTGTCAGATGGTGTAGGGTCACATCTGAATTATCTTCTTTTGAAAGTGTGTCAGGGGATGATGTTTTGCTGTCATCTGCTTTACGCTTCCTTCCTCCTTATATTTCAAAAGGAGAAAAGTGACCCAGGTAATCAATAATCATGTTTGTCAAATATCATTGCCCTCAGGAAACAACCTGTTGAAGACTATATACGGTAGAAACGGTAATTTTATAACCCTAAATTATAGCACATTTATGACCCTGCTAAAGAAGGGGTCCATAAGCTCTTTAATGACTTAGGCCTTAATACATTGAACCTCTTACATTAATGTAAAGAGACAGATAAGAAGAAAAAAATATACTCACCTATATTTCCTTTTTTTCTGATTTTTGCTAAACTGGCAGTACTGGTATGAGGTGTTAAGTCTAAAGTTTCTAAGTCAAAGTTTGCAGGAGGAGGGACATAGTCTGAGGTGACTGAAACAGAACAGGTAGAAACTCAATGTGTACGAACCATATACCACCATTAGACTTGAACAGCAGTCACTAACGTGGCTAAAAACTCGTTCCAAAATTCCCAGAGTGGCTAAATGTTTCTAAGACACAGTCAAGTCATCTAACATTGTTTTGGCATAGCAAAATAGCAGACATAATTTATAGGAATAGCATATTGATTATGCTCAATTAATATAAAACTATTCTAAATAATGATATAAAATAACCAAGCAGATAAAGACTAAAAATAAATAAACTTACATTTAAAATCTAAAGACAGCAACAATATTTGGTCACACAGCAATTTGTTTTACAAACGATTAATGTAGATAGTGTGAAGGAGGCTCCATAATTTTTATTTTTTTAAGCAGCAAGAACTCTTGGAGACAATAATAGGACCAAAACGAACATATTCACTAAAAATTTTGTTCAACATTCTTTTCCTGGACAAAGAGGAATAGGAGACTGCTATCCTTGAGCCTGGCTTAAAAGCTAAGTTCTTTATCTCCTCACCACTGACCTAGTAGTTACCAGTATAAGACACTTTCCTTACCTGCCAAATATTTTTCCAGAATTTCCTGCAGTTCCACAATGTGCTTCAACCGGGTGAACACCTTCCCCTTCATCTCAGGTGATACTTGCTGGCAGAAGGCATTCACAACCTGTAAAGTACAAATTATGTTCTCATACTTTCATATGTTCGGATTTTAACCTTTTTCACATTATTCATACAGAGCTGAAAGATGCCAGTAGGCAACAGGATCTGGGAGTTCAGTCTGTAATATGTAAAAGTGTTCTCAATAAGCTGGTGTAGAGAAAACAAAAGTACTTGGGCCAAAATACAGGAGATCTGACTTTTTTTTTTTTTCTTTTTGTAGAGACAGAGTCTCACTTTATGGCCCACAGTACAGTGCCATGACATCACACAGCTCACAGCAACCTCCAACTCCTGGGCTTAAGTGATTCTCTTGCCTCAGCCTCCGAGTAGCTGGGACTACAGGCGCCCGCCACAACGCCCAGCTATTTTTTGGTTGCAGTTCAGCTGGGGCCGGGCTTGAACCTGCCACCCTCGGTATATGGGGCCGGCGCCTTACCGACTGAGCCAGACTTTTAATCCTAGTTCTACTTATTACTAGTTATTTCACAAGGTGGACTAGCAAGAGTGCACATATACTTTGTTAAAACAAATCCTATTCTGCTATTTTACCAGCTATGTGACCTTGGCCAAGTCTTCTACCTTTCTGAGATTTTCAACCATAAAATGAAAATGTAGTTGAATCAATTTAAGAGTATAAATTAGGCCAGGTGTGGTGGCTAATGCCTATAATCCTAGTATTCTGGGAGGCCGAGACTGGACTGCTTGAGCTCAGGAGTGCTAGACGAGCCTGAACAAGAGTGAGACCCTCTATCTACTAAAAATAGAAAAATTAGCCAGGCATTGTGGGAGGTGCAGTCCTAGATACTTGGGAGGCTGAGGTAAGAGGAAGGCTTGAGCCCAAGTGTTTGAGGTTGCTATGAGCCATGACACCACAGCAGTCTACCTAGGGCATGGAATGAGACTCTGCCTCAAACAAGAGTACAAATTTAAAAATTATTCTAGCACAGTGGGCTACATTCTTATTACACCTAGTACAGTGAAAGTGGTTAATAAATTTTCATGACTTTTAAATCTCTGTACTTAAAATTCTGGATATAAAAAACAAGGACGGAAGTACCCGTAGCTCAGTGCTGGGGGTGCCAGTCACATGCCCCAGGGCTGGTGGGTTTGAATCTGGCCCAGGCCTGCTAAACAGTAACAACAACAAAAAACAGGCGGGTGTTGTGGTGGGAGTCTGTAGTCCCAGGTACTAGGGAGGCTGAGGCAAGAGAATCGCTTGAGCCCAAGAGTTTGTGGTTGCTATGAGCTATGATGCCACATCACTTTATAGAGAGCGACAAAGTGAGAGTTTGTCTCAATAAAAAAACAAAAACAAACAAACAAAAACAAGGAAAATGCCTGTCCTACTGTGAGGACTGAATAAACTCATTCAAGTCACAAACATTCTCTGAAATAATATTTGAGAGGAAGGCAGTAAGGAAGAGATGCAAGATATTGGCATCATAGATTTTATTACTATTAAGCAAAAATACTGTTTTTCTAAAGGAAGGGAAACTACCACTCACTCCTCTCACTGAATCAACACAGTTAAGTGTATGCCTGTGCTAGCACGAGCAGTATTTCCACAGGGAGAAGGTGAAAAGTTTATTCTAGTCAGAAGAATACGACAAGAAGGCTTGGAGGAAGTAAAGCATGGGCAACATAAAGTGAATTCTAAGTATTCTGATTTGGCTACATCAGGAGGTACATATAATTGCCTGGGGAGTGGTGGGATGTAACAGCTAAAGAAGCACATGGGTATTAGTGCTTGGTAGAAACATGCTAAGGAGTCCTGGGGGAACCAAGAAAATAGTTTTCTTCTAAGAGAAACTATGGACGATAGGTAAAAAATCCCAGTAACCCTGCTCACCTCTCGAAACCAGTTGAGAGTAAGAAATATGAGTGAACACATGAATGCACGCTCTTTGGCAGACATAGACTTCAGCCTCTCTCCAGGCTCCAGGTCAGTGAGAAACACAGGACAGTCTGAGAAAAACAAACATTTCCAACTTTTCGTCCAAACTAAAAGAACTAGGATGCTGCCCCTGAAGCTAGCTCTCCTTGCTACTTTACCCTTGAACTCCATATTATATAGCAATCAACATATATAATTAGAAATTTGCAACAACTGGGCGGCACCTGTAGCTCAGCGGGTAGGGCGCCGGCCCCATATGCCAAGGGTGGCGGGTTCAAGCCCAGCCCCGGCCAAACTGCAACAAAAAAATAGCCGGGCGTTGTGGCAGGCGCCTATAGTCCCAGCTACTTGGGAGGCTGAGTCAAGAGAATCGCCTAAGCCCAAGGATTTGGAGGTTGCTGTGAGCTGTGTGACGCCACAGCACTCTACTGAGGGCGATAAGGTGAGACTCTGTCTCTATTAAAAAAAAAAAAAAAAAAAGAAATTTGCAACAATTATAGAAGAGCCAGGAAGCAATACAGAAATATAAAAATAATTTAACATAACGGGATTCTGTATGTACTATTTTGTCTTTGTAATCCCACTATTCCAAATCTATACTATTCTGCTAAAGTTAGAAAATTGTCCCACACATACTCTATACTGGTCTGCCTGTTCCCTAAGTTTATCAAAGCAAGGTGACAAAGAAGAAGGGATCTGAAAACTTCATCCTATACCTAATAGGCCATCAATCTCCTCCAAGTTTCCATTATGCTGTCTCTCCACACACAGTCTCAGCAACCGGAAATGGGGAGTCAGGCACAAAGGAGACACTAATCTGGAAAGGAAAAATACATTTGCAGGCCACACTTTACAGACACATTATACCATGGTTATAGTGAATCCAATGCTACAGTGAAAGAATTTTGTCCAAAGTGAATTATCTACTTTCAAGAACAAATGGCAAGGAACTTAATGAATACTCAGTAAATATACAATGAACTGCAGGAAGGCAGGAGGCATAAGGAGTGGCTATCTATGTGACAGGTGAAGCAAAAAGTACAATGGAAGGAGAGGGTGAGAGAGGTAGAGTTAGCCAAGGATGTCCACAGGAGGCAAAGCAAGGGATAAAGAACAGGAAACAGTCTCAAGAGTATCTGCAAGCAGTCACCAACCAATACAATATAAATCTCAACCCCAGAATCCAAGAAAAAACACAGACTCCTGTCTCCTTATCTCTAACCCCTCTAAATACCTTTTTGGGAAATACCCTTCTGATCAACTTCCTACAGATTGAAAACATTGTGGAACTCCCTCTGAACGTTCAAAACACTAACACAGGTTTTAGAAAAGAAAAGGTCTACTGACTTCTGGTCTGATTCCTGTGAAGTCATTCGACCCCCATCTTTTGCACAGTCCTGAGCGAACAACAGTGGCAAGAGGTTGACGGCGATCCCATCAGGAGTACTGTACTCTTCTAGTCCGTACAGAGCTTTCACAGGAAATGGAAAGTCACTGTGGAGAGAACCCAGAATCTGATGTCCCAGCTCAGGGATAAGTGAGGTGATACGGGAAATCACTAGAATAAACCAATTTCAAACAAAACTACTGTGGGGAAAAATTAGAAACAAGACAAAGAATAAGGAAGCTTTTTAACAATTCTGAAGCTGCGAGTACATGGGTCCTGGGGTTAGGAGAACAAAACATGTGGGAGTGGGTAGAAATGGCTAGGTCAAGAGTACTGTGAAGTTTGTTTCAGCTACTAACAGCATATTAGCATAACTTCTTCACCAGTACAACCAAGCCAATAGGTAAACACTACTTACCCTTCTGGAACAACACAGAAGTCCACCACAAAGGAATCTTGGAAATCATTAAAGATGGTCTGCCCAACTGATTCCTTCAAGAAGAAACAAATAAAAGGTAGAGTCCAGGATATACTTTCCATAGATCCCTAGTTAAAGCAAGGTTAAACCTTTCTAAGCTTCAGTTCTCTCATTTCTTTTTCTTTTCTTTTGAGACAGAGCCTCACTCTGCCCCCCTGCCTAGAGTGCAGTGGTTCATCATAACTCATTGCAACCTCAAATTCCTGGGCTCAAGTGATCCTCCTCCCTTAGCCTCGCAAGTAGCTGCGGCTATAGGCATACACTGTCATGCCTGGTTAATTTTTCTACTTTTTGTAAAGATGGAGACATGCTCTTGCTCAGGCTGGTCTCAAACTCCTGAGCTCAGGCAATCCAGCTGCCTCTGCCTGCTAGACTTTGAGCCACTGCACGGGACCAGTTCCTTCATTTTTCTTTTTTTTTTTTTTTTTGAGACAGAGTCTCACTATGTTGCCCTTGGTAGTGTGCTGTGGTGTCACAGCTCATAGCAACCTCAAACTCTAGGCTCAAGCAATTCTCTTGCCTCAGCCTCCTAAGTAGCTGGGACTACAGGCGCCTGCCACAATGGCTGGCTATTTTTTTGTTGTTGCAGTTGTTATTGTTGGTTAGCTGGTCTAGGTCAGGTTCAAACCCACCAGCTTTGGTGTATGTGGCTGGCACTGTAACCCCTGTGCTATAGGCACCGAGTCAGTTCCTTCATTTCTAAAAAGTAAGTAACAATAGTACATACTTCATTATTGTGAAGTAGAAAAGAGATAATGCATGAGAAGTGCTTAGCACAAAGCCTGGCATAGAATAGGGTTCTCAGGTAAGACTGTGGCTATCGGCTTGGCGCTCGTAGCTCAGTGAGTAGGGCGCCGGCCACATATACCAAAGGTGGTGGGTTCGAGCACAGCTTGGGCCAGGTAAACAACAATGACAACTGCAACTAAAAATAGCTGGGTGTTGTGGCAGGCGCCTATAGCCCAGCTACTTGGGAGGCTGAGGCAAGAGAATCGCTTAAGCCCAAGAGTTTGAGGTCGAGGGCAACAATGTGAGACCCTGTCTCTTAAAAAAAAAAAAAAAAGACTGTGGCTATCAACATCACCTCCACCACCATCCTCCTCATTATCATCTCTATTACCTAAAGGAGGCCTTGGAGGAGAGCCCTAAGGCGAGATGAGCAGAACTAGAACTTGGGAGAGCTCACAGAGGTTATCTCAACACAGTCAAAGACTTGAAGAGTATGTAGTAAAGTTGCTTTCATGATTTATCACTTTGACAAAGAAAACAGTCCTTACCAGAGCTTTTGGAACCAGCTTTCTTCCTTGGATCAGGTTGGCAAACTCATCATAATAAAGTGCAGAGGCCTGAGGAGACTGCTGACTACAAGAATGAACTAACTGCAGCAAGGTGGTCACCTTGAGAAGACAAAGAGAAAGAATGGTTAAACCTTTGGGCTGCCAACCCTTCCTAAACTAACCTTCCTGATAAAATACTACTTCTCAACTAAGCTTTTCCTACACCTACTGACCAATCTATCTCCTTCCAGTTTTATCCCCTTTCCAACCCATCAGATATGCGCAACCAAATTAATTTTCCTTTTCTTTGCTTTTTTTGAGACAGAGTCTCATTTTCTCATTCGCGGCCGTTGGTAGAGTGCCGTGGCATCATAGGTCACAGCAACCTCAAACTTTTGGGCTCAAGTGGTTCTCTTGCCTCAGCCTCCCTAATAGCTAGGGCTACAGGTGCCCACAACGCCTAGCTATTTTTAGAGACGAGGTCTTGATCTGGCTCAGGCTAGTTTCCAACCTGTAAACTTAGGCAATCCACCCGCCTCGGCATCCCAGAGTACTAGGATTACAGGCATGAGTCACTGCGCTCGGCCCTCAAATTAATTTTTCTAAAGCAAAGCTTTAGAAATCATTTCCATGCTAAGAAACCTTTGCCTAAAGAATGAAATCAAAATATCTTGCTTGATATTCATGGCCCTCTGTTTTCTATCTCTGAATTACCTTTATGTCCAACTTTCCAACTATACACTATTGTCGCCATGTTCCAATAAAACTGCTTATCTTTCTTGCTTAGAATTTAAAATTAATTAGAAAAATTAGACAGATACAGAAAAACATGCAACCAAGACCAGCAGATTCTCCTTTTTTATTTTTGAGGCACAGCCTCAAGCTGTCACCCTGGGTAGATTGCCGTAGTATCATAGCTCACAGCAACCTCCAACTCCTGGGCTCAAGAGATTCTTTTGCCTCTGTCTCCCATGTAGCTGGGACTATAGGCACCCGCCACAAGGCCCAGCTAGTTTTTGGTTGCAGCCGTCATTGTTCTGGCGGGCCCAGGCTGGATTCGAACTTGTCAGCTCACGTATATGTCGCTGGCGCCTTAGCCACTTGAGTCATAGGTGTCGAGCCTGAGACCAGCAGATTCTCAACGTTATAAGAATAACAGAAATCGGGTGGCGCCTGTGGCTCAGCGAGTAGGGTGCCGGCCCCATATGCCGAGGGTGGTGGGTTCAAACCCAGCCCCGGCCAAACTGCAACAAAAAATAGCCGGGCGTTGTGGCGGGCGCCTGTAGTCCCAGCTGCTCGGGAGGCTGAGGCAAGAGAATCACATAAGCCCAAGAGTTGGAGGTTGCTGTGAGCTGTGTGACGCCACGGCACTCTACCGAGGGCGGTAAAGTGAGACTCTGTCTCTACAAAAAAAAAAAAAAAGAATAACAGAAATCACAAAAGCTATGGGTTCAGGCATAAAATTACTTTTTTGTTTTTATTTACTTAGCTTTTCCCTACTGAGGAAAAAAAAAATTTTTTTTTGAGACAGTCTCACTATGCCATCCTCGGTAGAGTGCCGTGGCATTATAGCTCACAGCAACCTCAAACTCTTGGGCTCAAGCGATTCTCCTGTCTCAGCCTCCTAAGTAGCTGGGACTATAGGGACCTGCCACAACGCCCAGCTATTTTTTTGTTGCAGTTGTCACTGTTGCTTTAGCTTGGTTCGAACCTGCCAACCTGGATGTATGTGGCTGATGCCGTAATCACTGTGCTAAGGGCCCAGAGGCAGGGAAAAAAAAAAAAAAATTATATATATAAATATATATATATTTTAGAGACAGCGTTTCACTCCATTGCCCTCTGTAGAGTGCCATAATATCACAGCTCACAGCAATCTCCAGCTCTTGGACTTAGGGGATTCTCTTGCCTCAGCTTCCCAGTAGCTGGGACTACAGGCGCCCGCCACAACACCGGCTATTTTATGTTACAGTTTGGCCGGGCCAGGTTTGAACCCACCACCCTCAGTATGTGGGGCCGGCGCCCTACTCAATGAGCCATAGGCACCGCCCAAGAAAAAAATATATATATATTTTTTTTTTTTGTAGAAACAGAGTCTCACTTTATGGCCCTAGGTAGAATGCCATGGCATCACACAGCTCACAGCAACCTCCAACTCCTGGGCTTAAGCGATTCTCTTGCCTCAGCCTCCCGAGTAGCTGGGACTACAGGCGCCCGCCACAACGCCCGGCTATTTTTTGGTTTGCAGTTCAGCCAGGGCCGGGTTTGAACCCACCACCCTCAGTATATGGGGCCGGCGCCTTACCGACTGAGCCACAGGCACCGCCCAGAAAAAAATATTTTTAAAAAGAAGTATTCTTGGGGCTCGGTGCCTGTAGCTCAAGCAGCTAAGGTGCCAGGCACATACAACAGAGCTGACGGGTTTGAATCCAGCCTGGGCCTGCCAAACAGCAATGACAACTACAACCGAAAAATAGTCAGGCGTTGTGACAGGCGCCTGAGTCCCAGCTACTTGGGAGGCTAAGGCAAGAGAATTGCCTAAGCCCAGGATTTGGAGATTGCTGTGAGCTATGATGCCACGGCACTCTACCCAGGGGGACAGCTTGAAGTTCTGTCTCAAAAAAAAAAAAGTACTCTGGGGCTCGGCAGGATAGCTCACACCTGCAATCCTAGCACTCTGGGAGCCCCAGGCAGGTGGATTGCCTGAGCTCAAAGGTTTGAGACCAGACTGAGCAAGAGTGAGACTCTCATCTCTAAAAAAATAGCTGGGCATTGTGGCAGGTGCCGATAGTCCCAGGTACTTGGGAGGGTGAGGCAAAAGAATAGCTTGAGCCCAAGAGTTTGAGGTTGCTGTGAGCTATGACGTCACAGTACTCTACTGAGGGCAGCAAAGTGAGACTGTCTCAAAGATAAAAAAAAAAAAGAAGTACTCTTAGGATTTCAAAGTGGATTTTGAAAGAATAAAAAAAGAATTAGTCTTTCAGGTAAACTGACAAATGACAAGAAGTAATTCTTCCATTACTCATAAAACTCATACTTATCTGACTATGTTATAAGATCTCACCTGTGTGTACTGTTCATTGCTCAGGTCAGTTCTCCCTTGGGTCAGATGAGAAGATCTACTTTGAAAAACAAGGAATTTCAGTTTCATTTTTGTAATATTTTATAACTGACAATAAATTAAAAAATTCTGCCTTCTCTGGGGTAGAGGAGAGGATAAAAGTGCATGAAGGCATACACAAGTATTTATTTTGTCCACATAAAATATAGATTAAAGGACAGCTAACTTACATTTCCTAAGGGCAGACTAAATTAGTAATAACAAGAGCCAGCACTTCTGGGCCGGGCATAGTGGCTCACACCTATAATCTTAGCACTTGAGAGGCCGAGATGGATGGAATGCCTGAGCTCACAGGTTTGAGCCCAGCCTGAGCCAGAGTGAGACCCCGTCTCAGAAAAACAGCTGGGCATTGTGGCGGGCACCTGCAGTCCCAGCTACTTAGGAGGCTGAGGCAAGAGAATCACTTGCTGAGGTTGAGATTGCTGTGAGCTATGATACTATGGCGCTCTACTGAAGGTGGCAAAGTGAAACTCTGTCTCAAAAAAAAAAAAAAAGCAAGCAGTTCTTTAGTATGTACTACGTGCTGGGCATTCTAACGATTCGATGCTCTCAATAAATCTGAGATAAATGCTATTATCCTTATTTCACAGATGGTGAGACTACAAAGGCACTGGGTTTAAATAAAGTAATGTCATTCAGTTAATAAGCAATGGTAGAGCCAAGATTTGAGCTAAGGAAAGTAGTATGGCTTCGGTGAATAAACTCTCAATTAGTACCCTGGGCAACCTCTTCCTATTACTAATACTAGTTCTAAGGATAGAACTGAGGTCTCAGGAATTCTTTTTTTTTTTTTTTTTTTGTACAGACAGAGTCTCACTGTACCGCCCTTGGGTAGAGTGCTGTGACATCACACGGCTCACAGCAACCTCTAACTCTTGGGCTTACGCGATTCTCTTGCCTCAGCCTCCCAAGCAGCTGGGAGTACAGGTACCCGCCACAACACCCGGCTGTTTTTTGGTTGCAGTTTGGCCGGGGCTGGGTTTGAACCTGCCACCCTCGGCATATAGGGCTGGCGCCCTACTCACTGAGCCACAGGCGCCACCACAGTCTCAGGAATTCTTGACAGATAATTTCTAAGAATCATGAACTGAATTCCAATGTCAATTTGTAATGGCAACATCTAAGAAAGCCCCAAATCTGATGCTTTTTTAGATGTTGTCATTGGGATATCAAAGAGTAAGAAAGAGTAAGAGGGGAATCCACAAGGAAGATCTTATTTGTATCAAACATTAAGTTCTAGATAGGAATAACATAGCAATACAGAAAAACGCATTCTAGGAGGACCAGAGTTCCCCTTTTGTGGAAAGATTCCTAGAACTTTATCCATTGATAATCCAGTTTTATTTATTTAGTTTTTTAGCTACAGAGTCTCATTTTGTCACCCTTGGTAGAGTGCTGTGGCATCACAGCTCACAGCAATCTCCAGCTTTGGGGCTTAAGCAATTCTTTTGCCTCAGCCTCCCGAGTAGCTGGGACTGCAGGCACCCACGACAATGCCTGGCTATTTTTTTGTTGTAGTTTTGGCTGGGGCAGGGTTCAAACTTGCCACTCTCTGTATATGGGACTGGTGCCCTACTCACTGAGCCACAGGTGCCATCCCCCCAGTTTTAGCCATCAGACTATAATGACTATTTTTATACTTCTGCAAAAATTACATAATATATATAGTCAAGATAAGAGGGGAACATGGAAAATAGAAAAACAAATTTGTTCACTTCTAAATTTATGTCTACTTTTATTTTCTAAGGTAGCAATTTGATTAATGCATCTTGAGCCACAGACATCAGAATCCCCATATTACCTATCTGCAGCCATCATGCCAACCATCGTGACAGCACCAATAATCCCAATGAGTTTGTACTTGAATATGGTGCTAGAGAGCTGCTTCCGGACCACCAGGTGCATATCATCCTGCAATGAGACAATGATGGAGAAAGATAAAGGTGCTGGAATGGCACAGCAAAAAAGCCTACAGATATTGGAGCTAAAAAACCTAGCCCAGTGGCTCAGCACCTATAGCTCAGCAGCTAGGGCACCAGCCATATACACCAGAGCTGGTGGGTTCGAATCCAGCCCAGGCCTGCCAAACAACAATGACAACTACAACCAAAAAATAGCTGGCTGAGGCAAGAGAATCGCTTAAGCCCAAGAGTTTGAGGTTACTGTGAGCTGTGATGCCACAGCACTCTACTGAGGGCAACATAGTGAGACTGTCTCAAAACAAACAAAAACCTAGCTCAGGAAGAATTTTGTCATCTACCGCATGGCTTTTAGCAACTCGTTCCATCTCTGAGTCTCAATTTTCTTATCTATTAAATGCTATTAAATGAGGTGCATCTTTTGGGGGTGGTGGTGTTTTGTTTTTGAGATTTGTTGCCCTTGGTAGAGTGCTGTGGTGTCATATCTCACAGCAACCTCAAATTCTTCGGCTCAAGCAATCCTTTTGCCTCACCTCCCAAGTGGCTGGGACTACAGGCACCTGCCACAAATACCCGGCTGTTTTTTTTAGAGACAGGCTCTCACTTTTGCCCAGGCTGGTCTTGAACTCCTGGCCGAGCCAGGCAATCTACCTGGCTCGGCCTCTCAGAGTGTTAGGATTACAGGTGTGAGCTACCGTGCCCAGCCCTGGGAACATCGTTTTAAGAATTAGAGATAAATCATAAAAAATTCCCAGAACAGTGCCTGGCACATGGTAAACATTCAAAAGTGATAGCTCCTATTATTACTTTGTTATGATATAAGGTTATAAAAATTATTAGGTTGTTGGTTGCTCAACTAAAATACTTAGGTATAGATTTAAACAAGAAGGTGAAAGACTTATACATTAAAAAGTACAAAACAATGGTTGAGCATGGTGGCTCATGCCTGTAGTCCTAGCACTCTGGAAGCTGAGGCAGAAAGATCACTTGAGTTCAGGAGTTCAAGACCATACTAAGCAAGAGTGAGATCCTGTTTCTACGGAAGACAGAAAAATAAGCTTGGTGTGGTGGTGCACACTTATAGTCTCAACTACTTGGAAGGCTGAGGTAAGAAAATCGTTTGAGTTGAACCCAAGAGTTTGAGGTTGCAGTGACTTATGATGACAGCACCATTGTACTCAAGTCATGGCAACAAAGTATAAGACTCTGCTTCAAAACAAAAACAAAAGCACAAGACAAAATATTTCTGAAAAAAGTTAAACACCTAAATAAATGAAAAGATAACCTGTGTTCATCAATTGAAAACTTAGTATTGTTAAGATAACAATACCAATCGAAGGAATCCAGTGCAATACTTACCAAAATCTCATCAACATATTTGCAAAAAATAGGAAAGTCCACACTAAAATTCGTATGTAATTTCAAGGGATCCCAAATAGCCAAAACTATCTTGAAAAGATAAATTTGGAGGGCTCACTTTTTCTGATTGCATTATGACTACAAAGCTACAGTAATCAAAACACTGTGGTATTGGCATAAAGATAGACATTCAGACTAATGGAATAGTGAGTATAGAAATAAAGCTACACAGATGTGGTAGCTCATGCCTATAATCCTAGCACTCTGGGAGGCCAAGGCAGGCGTATAGCTTCAATTCACAAGTTTGAGACCAGCCTGAGCAAAAGCCGGTCCTGGTCTATACTAGAAAAAATAGAAAAACTGAGGCAAGAAGATCGCTTGAGCCTGAGTTGGAGGTTGCTGTGAGCTATGATGCCATGGCACTCTACCCCGGGCGACAGCTTAAGACTCGATCTCAAACAAACAAACAAACAAAACAAGAAATAAAGCTACATTTTTGTGATCAGTTGACTTGACAAGGGTATCAAGATCATTCAGTAGTGGGTGGTGCCCATAGCTCAGTGGGGAGGGCACCGGCCACATACACCCAGAATGGTGGGTTCAAACCCAGCCTGGGCCAGCTAACCAATGACAACTGCAACAACAAAAACAAAATACCCGGGTGTTGTGGCAGGCACCTGTAGCCCCAGCTACTTGCAAGGCTGAGGCAAGAGAATCACTTAAACCCAAGAGTTTGAGGCTGCTGTGAGCTGTGATGTTATGGCACTCTACCCAGAGTGATAGCTTGAGACTCTGTCTCAAAACAAACAAACAAACAAAAAACATTCAGTAGTGAAAGGACACTTTTCAACAAATGGTGCTGGAAAAACTAGATATTCATATGCAAAAAAGAATGAAGTTGCACTCTAAACATATACCATGTATAAAAACTAACACAAAGTGGGTCAGCACCTGTGGCTAAAGGAGTAGGGCGCCAGCTCCATATACGGGGGTGGTGGGTTCAAGTCTGGCCCTGGCCACTAACACAGAGTAGACCAAAGACCTAAATTTAAGTCAAAACTTTCTTTTTAATTTAATTAATTAATTTTTTGTCACCCATAGTAGACTGTCATGGCGTCATCGCTCACAGCAACCTCAAACTCTTGGGCTCAAGCGATTCTCTTGCCTCAGCCTCCTAAGTAGCTAGGATCACAGGTGCCCGCCACACCACTCAGGTATTTTTAGAGATGAGGTCTCACTCTGGTTCAGGCTGGTATTAAACTGTGAGCTCAGGCAATCCACCCACCTTGGCCTCCCAGGGTGCTAGGATTACAAGCATGAGCCACCGCAAGCGGCCCAAAACTTTATTTTTTTTTATAGAGACAGAGTCTCACTGTACCGCCCACGGGTAGAGTGCCATGGCGTCACACGGCTCACAGCAACCTCCAACTCCTGGGCTTAAGCGATTCTCTTGCCTCAGCCTCCCGAGTAGCTGGTACTACAGGCGCCCGCCACAACGCCCGGCTATTTTTTTGTTGCAGTTTGGCCGGGGCTGGGTTTGAACCCGTACCCTCGGCATATGGGGCCGGCAGCCCTACTCACTGAGCCACAGGTGCCGCCCCAGCCAAAACTTTCTTTTAGAAGAAAACAGGGGAGGCTCGGTGCCTATGGCTCAAGCGGCTAAGGTGCCAGCCACTACTGAGCTGGCACGTTCAAATCCAGCCCTCCAGCTTGGGCCCGCCAAACAACAATGATGGCTGCAACCAAAAAATAAGGCGGGCATTTTGGCAGGCACCTGTAGTCCCAGCTACTTGGGAAGTGGAGGCAGGAGAATCGCTTGAGCCCAGGAGTTGGAGATTGCTGTGGGCTGTTAGAGTGCAGTAGTGGGTGGTGCCCATAGCTCTCTACCCAGTACTCTAACCAGGGTGACAGCTTGAGGCTCTGTCTCAAAAAAAAAAAAATAAAAGAAAATATGGGAAAATGTTCATGACCTTGGATTTGGCAATGGTTTAAATATGACACCAAAGGTATGAACAACAAAAGAAAAAATAGAAAAATTGAACTTCACCAAAACTAAATACTTTTGGCTAGGCATGGTGACTCGTGCCTGTAATCTTAGCACTCTGGGAGGCCCAAGTGGGAGAATCAGTTGAGCTTAGGAGTTTGAGACCAACTTCATCAAGAGTGAGAGACTCCATTTCCACTAAAAATAGAAAAGTCAGCCAAGTGTTACGGTGGGCTCTTTAGTCCTAGCTACTTGGGATGCTGAGCCAGAAGGATGATCATTTGAACCCAGGAGACTGAGGTTGATTGTGAGCTTGAGGGACACCATAGCACTCTAGTCTAGAGCAATAGAGCAACACCCCCCCAAAACAACGACAAAAAAAACCCTAACTATTTTTTTTTTTTTTTTTGTAGAGACAGAGTCTCACTTTGTCATCCTCGGTAGAGTGCTGTGGCATCACAGCTCACAGCAACTTCCAACTCCTGAGTTTAGGTGATTCTCTTGCCTCAGCCTCCCAAGTAGCTGGGACTACAGGCACCTGCCACAACGCCCGGCTATTTTTTTGTTGCAGTTTGGCCGGGGCCGGGTTTGAACCCATCACCCTCAGCATATGGGGCCGGCACCCTACTCACTGAGCCACAGGTGCCGCCACCCTAACTACTTTTGTGTATCACAGGGCATCAAGACAGTGAACACATAACCCACAGAATGGGAGAAAATAATTGTAAATCGTATATCTGATAAGGGATTAATATCCAAAGTATATAAAGAAAAGGCCAGGCGGGGCGGCGCCTGTGGCTCAGTCGGTAGGGCACCGGCCCCACATACCGAGGGTGGCGGGTTCAAACCCGGCCCCGGCCAAACTGCAACAAAAAAATAGCTGGGCGTTGTGGCAGGCGCCTGTAGCCCCAGCTACTCGGGAGGCTGAGGCAGGAGAATCGCCTAAGCCCAGAAGTTGGAGGTTGCTGTGAGCTGTGTGACGCCACGGCATCTACCAATGGCGATAAAGTGAAACTGTCTCTGCAAAAAAAAAAAAAAAAAGAAAAGGCCAGGCACAGTGGTTCACGCCTATAATCTGAGCCACTTGAAGACTCCAAGTAGGGAAGATCGCTTGATTCCACGAGTTCAAGCAACAAAGAGAGACCCTGTCACTACAAAAAAATGTTAATAAATTGGCCAGGCATTGTGCCATGTGCCTATATTCTCATTTATTAAGGAGGTTATGCCCGTAGTCTCAGTTACTAGGGAGGCTGAGGAAGGAGGATTGCTTGAGCCCAGAGGCCAGCTTGGGCAACATAGTAAGATCTCATCTCTAAAAACATACATGTATATATATAAAAAAAAAACTAAAACTGGGCAAAGGATTCTAACAGACAATTCTATGAATAAGATAAAGAAATGGTACATAAGTGTATATGAAAAAATGCTTAACATCATTAGTTATCAGGGAAATGCAAATCAAACCACAAGGTCCTACTTCATACCAAGGCTAGTTATAAAAAAATGGAAAATAAGTATTGGCAAGAATGCAGAGAAATTGGAACTCTCGGCATTGTTGGTCAGAATGCAAATGGTCTAGTTGCTACAGAAAATGCTTTGGTCATCTTTCAAAACTTTAAATGATCCAGCAATTATACTCCTAGGTATATATACCTAAAAGAACTGAACACAGGCTCAAATACTTGTACACTAATGCTCATAGCAGTATTATTCAAAGGACCAAAGGGGGGAAACAATCCAAGTCTATCAATGGATGAATAAACAGATGTGATATATACATATAAAATCAAATATTATTCAGCTATAATAAGGAATGAAGTTTTTTTTTTTTTGTAGAGACAAGAGTCTCACTTTATGGCCCTCGATAGAGTGCCGTGGCCTCACACAGCTCACAGCAACCTCCAGCTCTTGGGCTTAGGCGATTCTCTTGCCTCAGCCTCCTGAGTAGCTGGGACTATAGGCGCCAGCCACAACGCCCGGCTATTTTTTGGTTGCAGTTTGGCCGGGGCCGGGCCTGAAACTGTCACCCTCGGTATATGGGGCCGGCGCTTTACCGACTGAGCCACAGGCGCCGCCCAGGAATGAAGTTTTGATACATCCTACAACACACATGGACCTTGAAAACATTACACTAAGTCAAATGATCAGAGGTAATTAGAAGCTGGGAATAGGAAAATGATAATTATTGCCTAGGTACAAATTTCTGTTTGGAATGATGAAAAAGTTTTAAAAATGGAGAGTGGTAATGGTTGCATAACATTGTGAATGTACTTAATGTGACTGGATTATATACTTAAAATATAGATAAAATGGTAAATTTTATGATAAATACATTGTACGATTCAAAAATAAAATTTATGGGCGGCGCCTGTGGCTCAGTCGGTGAGGCGCCGGCCCCATATACCGAGGGTGGCGGGTTCAAACCCGGCCCCGGCCGAACTGCAACCAAAAAATAGCCGGGCGTTGTGGCGGGCGCCTGTAGTCCCAGCTACTTGGGAGGCTGAGGCAAGAGAATCGCTTAAGCCCAGGAGTTGGAGGTTGCTGTGAGCTGTGTGAGGCCACGGCACTCTACCGAGGGCCATAAAGTGAGACTCTGTCTCTACAAAAAAAATAAAATAAAAAATAAAAAAAAAAAAAAAAAAAAAAAAACAAAAATAAAATTTATATCATTGATAGAATACAATTTCCAAAATATGCCACTAAATGCAAAAAAGATGTAGAACACGAGGGAAAAGGGTTGGACTATATAGGTATATCCAATTTGTAAATGCTGAGAACATTTCAGAAGGCTATAAAATAGTAAGAGTAGTTTCCTCTAGGAACAGTGGCACCTGTGGCTCAGTGGGTAGGGCACTGGCCCTATGTACTGAAGGTGGCAGGTTCAAACCCGGCCCCAGCCCAACTGCAATAAAAAATAACTGGGTGTTGTGGTGGGTACAGGCACTCCCAGCTACTCCAGAGGCTGAGGCAAGAGAATTGCCTAAGCCCAGGAGTTGGAGGTTGCTGTGAGCTATGACATCACAGCACTCTACCCAGGGCAATAGAGTGAGACTCTGTCTCAAAAAAAAAAACAACAATTTCCTCTAGGAAGACAAAGCAGTTGTCTAGAGGACTGAGAGGAAATGAGAGTGATTTTTCACTGTACACCTTTCTATACATTTTGAATTTTTTTCCCAAGTGTGCATATTACCTAGCCAAAAAGAAAAAAAAATTTTTTTTTTGAGACAGTCTCAAGCTGTTGCCCTGGGTAGAGTGCTATGGAATCATAGCTCACAGCAACCTCAAACTCTTGGGCTTAAGCGATTCTCTTGCCTCGTCCTCCCCAGTAGCTGGGTTTACAGGTGCCTGGGACTACAATGCCTGGCTATTTTTTGGTTGTAGTTTTTATTATTGTTTGGCAGGCCCGGGCTGGATTCAAACCCACCAGATCAGGTGTATGTGGCTGGTGTCCTAGATACCAAGCTATAGACATGGAACCAAAACAAAAATTTTTAATTAAGGAAAAAAAGGTTCTGGCTATTCATAGTCCAGTATGAATTACTACTATAGGGTGGGCACTAAAGATACAAAAGAGCTATGAGTTATGCTTCTAATCCTATCTTTTTTTTTTTTTTTTAGAGACAGAGTCTCACTTTATCACCCTCGATAGAGTGCTGTGGCGTCACAGCTCACAGCAACCTCCAGCTCTTGGGCTTAGGTGATTCTCTTGCCTCAGCCTCCCGAGTAGCTGGGACCACAGGTGCCTGCCGCAACACCCGGCTATTTTTTTGTTGCAGTTTGGCTGGGGACGGGTTTGAACCCACCACCCTCAGTATATGGGGCCGGTGTCCTACTCACTGAGCCATAGGCATCACCGGATTCTAATCCTGTCTTATTTCAGTTCCTTTGCCTGGCCTTTTCATCAAACAGTGCTCACAAAAGAAAGCAAGTCCAGAAGTTGTTCACATTAGATGCAGATGTTCCTTAGGAAATAAGGGAATTCTGTGTTCCCACCACACAAAGTACAAGACGTGAATGGATCTTCTTTTCTTTTTTTTGAGACAGTTTCAGTATGTCGCCCTGGGTAGAGTGCTGTGACGTCACTGCTCACAGTAACCTCAAACTCTTGGGCTTAAGTGATTTCTTGCCTCAGCCTCCCAAGTAGCTGGGACTACAGGAACCCACCACAACGCCCGGCTATTTTTTTTGCTGTTGTTGTTGTTGTCATTGTTGTTTAGTAGGCCTGGGCCGGGTTCGAACCCGCCAGCCCTGGTGTATGTGGCTGGTGTCCTAACCACTAAGCTACAGGCATCAAGCCATGAATGGCTTTTCTTATTCATTTTTGTGGTTAGCTGATCATGGACCGATCTCTATCTGAACAGACAAAGCTTCTTGCGGGCAGAAGAGCTAACATACCTAGCATCTCAGTGTCAGGCTCAGAACAGGTGTTTCATGTTTGTGGCAAGAATAAAAAAAATGCTGGGACTATGGCTATCTATTTTATTTCCACTACTACTCAAACAGGCAAAGCTATCATTTGCTAGATTTTTTCCAGCAAATTTCTAGTGAAGAAGTTTAAAAGACTCTTTCTGAACACACTGCCTCTTACCTGGATGTGGCTGCTGGCTTCCAGCTGTTGGCTAAATGCCAGTGTGCTGAGAATATAGAAGAGTTTTCGTATTTGCTGAGGAGACATATTATCCAGGTAATCTAAAATACCCTGTGGGAGGAAAAAAATGCCAACAATGAGGTTAGCAGCTAACATTTCTCCCTTTCAATAGAAGTTAAATGCTGGGCACAGTGGCTCACACTTCAGTAGTTAGGGAGGCCAAGATGGGAGGGACTACTTGAGCCCAGGAGTTCAAGACCAGACTGGGTAACATAGGAGACACTGTCTCTATAAAAAATTATAAAAGTAAAAATAAATTAACCAGATGTGGTGGTGTGTTCCTATAGTCCTAGCTACTTGGGAGGCTAAGGACTGCTTAGCCCAGGAATTAGAGGCTGAAGTAAGCTATAATTGCACCACTGCACTCCAGCCGGGGTGACAGAGTGATATCTCATCTTTCTCTCTCTAAAGTAAAGGTAAAATCCTTGTAAGAGAGATCTACAGTGATCTACAAGTATCTGTTCTCTAAAAGTTCAAGTTCTAAAGTCCATGCTCAGAGTCCAAAGGTTTGTATTCTGCATATGAGCTGAGAGGGCTCCTAAGGCTTTCAAATCTATTTTAGCGAGGAACTGTATCACCAGGAAAGATGAAGTCTTCGTCTCTTTCACCAGGAAAGATGAAGTGTTATTCTGTTGCACAGGCTAGAGTGTTGTGGCATCAGACTAGCTCACAGCAACCTCAAACTCCTGAGTCCAAGTGATCCTCCTCCCTCAGCCTCCTAAGTAGCTGGGATTATAGGAGACTGCTGCAAAGCCCAGCTAGTTTGTCTGTTTTGTTTTTTTTCTTATATCTTTATATATATATATATTTTTATTGTTGGGGATTCATTGAGGGTACAATAAGCCAGGTTACACTGATTGCAATTGTTAGGTGAAGTCCCTCTTGCAATCATGTCTTGCCCCCATAAAGTGTGACACACACACCAAGGCCCCACCCCCTCCCTCCGTCCCTCTTTCTGCTTTTCCTCCCCCCCCCCCCCCATATGTTTTGTTTTTTAAACCAGCCTCTTGCTCAGGCTGGTTTCAAACTCCTGAACTCAAATGATCCTTCCACCCTGGCCTTCCAGAGTGCTAGAATTACAGGTGTGAGCCACTGCACCTGGTCTTTCCTTGTTCACTTGACTCTGAACCACAATCCTGGGCTTTAATAATTTCCTGTTTTGGCATTCTAACATATCTCCAAGTTCTCTGTATTCCTTTTGCTTACACCTTCCCATTTTTCTCAGTGGAAACAATATGCCACCAAAAGTTATGTCTCTGGCCCTATTCCTTATCACATGATCCCTTCCCAGCTTTTTTTTTTTTTTTTTTCTTCGAGAGACAGAGTCTTACTGTACCGCCCTCGGGTAGAGTGCCGTGGCATCACACAGCTCACAGCAACCTCTAACTCTTGGGCTTACGCGATTCTCTTGCCTCAGTCTCCCGAGCAGCTGGGACTACAGGCGCCCGCCACAACACCCGGCTATTTTTTTTGTTGTTGTTGCAGTTTGGCCGGGGCTGGGTTTGAACCTGCCACCCTCGGTTTATGGGGCCGGCGCCCTACTCACTGAGCCACAGGCGCTGCCCCCCTTCCCAGCTTTTACTCTGATTTTTTGGTTTTTTTTGAGACAGAGTCTTACTTTGTCTCCCTCAGTAAAGTGTTCTAGTGTCACAGTTCACAGCAACCTCAAACTCTTAGACTTAAGCAATTCTCTTGCCTCACCCTCCCAAGTAGCTGGGATTACAGGCGCCCACCACAGCGCCTGGCTATTTTTTTGGTATGGTTGTCATTGTTATTTGGCAGGTCCGGGCTGGGTTTGTAGTCAGCCGCTACAGACCCTAGTGGCTGAGCCCCAGCTATTTTATTTTATTTTTTTGGTTGTAGTCGTCATTGTTGTTTGGCAGGCCTGGGCTGGATTCGAACCCACCAGCTCTAGTGTATGTGGCTGGCACCCTAGGGGTTGAGCTACAGGCACCGAGTCTACTCTATGAATTATTTATCCTTTTCAACACATCAGGAAGGATCACAAGGAAAACTATTTACTTTTTTTTTGTAGAGACAGAGTCTCACTTTATGGCCCTTGGTAGAGTGCCGTGGCATCACACAGCTCACAGCAACCTCTAGCTCCTGGGCTTAAGTGATTCTCTTGCCTCAGCATCCCGAGTAGCTGGGACTACAGGCGCCTGCTGCAATGCCCGGCTATTTTTTTGTTGCAGTTTGGCTGGGGCTGGGTTTGAACCCACCACCCTCGGCATATGGGGTCGGCGCCCTACTCACTGAGCCACAGGCGCCGCCCAGAAAACTATTTACTTTTTAACCTCAGTTGGGTAATACCTCAACTTTCTCATCTCCCAAGTGGAGATGATAATAGCTACACTAGTTTTTAAAGCTGGTCTGCGTATGAAGTAATAAAAGAGTTTTGCAGGCTCAGTATCTGTGACTCAAGCGGCTAAGGCATCAGCCACATACACCTGAGCTGGTGGGTTCGAGTCCCGGGCCCACCAAACAACAATGATGGCTGCAACCAAAAAATAGCTGGGCGTTGTGGTAGACACCTGTAGTCCCAGCTACTTGGGAGGCAGAGGCAGGAGAATCGCTTGAGCCCAGGAGTTGAAGGTTGCTGTGAGCTGTGATGCCATGGCACTCTGCCCAGGGCAATAGCTTGAGGCTCTGTCTCAAAAAAAAAAAAAAAAAAAAAAAAACCCAGCAATAGCTTCCTATTGCCTATAAAAGAAAGCTGAAAACCTTTATTAGCATGGTATTTGAGACCCTTCACAACATAGCCCTGTTATGTGTCTCACCTCCCACTGCTCTCCATATATCCTATTCTCTAGCCACTCTAGCCTGCTTGTCGTCCCTCAGACATACCATGGACTCCGGTACATGTTTGCTTCTATTCATAACTCTCCTCTGCCTTGAAAGCACTTCCATTATTTTCTCTCATCAATCATTCATTCCCACCCTTCAAGAAGCACTAAAATCGGGCGGTGCCTGTGGCTCAAGGAGTAGGGTGCCGGTCCCATATGCCAGAGGTGGCGGGTTCAAACCCAGCCCTGGCCAAAAAAAAAAGAAGCACTAAAATCTTATCTCCTTTTTGAAGAATTCTCCAGCTTCCCAACCCCCCCCCCAATTTTTTTTTTTTTTTTTGTGAGACAGAGACTCAAGCTGTCGCCTTGGGTAGAGTGCTATGGCATCACAGTTCACAGCAACCTCCAATTCCTGGGCTCAAGCGATTCTCCTGCCTCCACCTCCCAAGTAGCTGGGACTACAGGCACCCACCACAACGCCCAGCTATTTTTTGGTTACAGCTGTCATTGTTGTTTGGCGGGCCCAGGCTGGATGTGAACCTGCCAGCTCAGGTGTATGTGGCTGGCGCTTTAGCCACTTGAGCCATAGGCGCGGAGCCAGCCACTTCCCAACCCAAATTTAATTATTATTCCTGCTGTTATATCAACAGCACTTTATCCTTTTTTTTTTTTTTTTAAGAGACAGAGTCTTACTTTATCGCCCTCGGTAGAGTGCCGTAGCGTCATAGCTCATAGCAACCTCCAACTCCTGGGCTTAGGCGATTCTCTTGCTCCAGCCTCCCAAGTAGCTGGTACTACAGGTGCCTGCCACAATGCCTGGCTATTTTTTTGTTGCAGTTTGGCTGGAGCCGGTTTTGGACCTACCACTCTCTGGATATGGGGCTGGTGCCCTACCCACTGAACCACAGGCGCCGCCCAGCACTTTATCTTTATGAGAGAATTCATTGTGTATTATTTATAATGACTTATCTGTGTTAGCCTATCTCACAAAAGGCAAGGACCAACCTTTATAACCACAGCACTCAGAATAGAACTTGGCAGCTGAGCATTGTGGTGGGCGCCTGTAGTCCCAGCTACTTGGGAAGCTGAGGCAAGAGAATTGCTTAAGCCCAAGAGTTTCAGGTTGCTGTGAGCTATGACACTACAGCACTCTACTGAGGGCTACAAAGTGAGACTATCTCAGAAAAAAAAAAAAAAAGAACTTGGCACACAGGTATAAAGAAATATTTGCTGAATAAACTAATATACAGATAGATGGATAGTCTTTTTTCATATTACTCACCCATCATTTCACCTCCTTACCACTCCCCCATTTATAGTGTACAATATCTAAAAGAGTTTCTAAAGAGTATAAACAGTAACCACATAACTCTAAGATACATGCTAACAAAAGAGCCAGTAAATACCTTCAAAAAAACAGCATTCAGCTTCATAGCAGATGGGTTTAATACTACCAATTCAAGAAGGGCCTCCAATGCAGTATCAACTTCGGCTTCATTCCCACTGCAGACATGGGTCACTAGGGCACCAACAACTTCCTAAGCCAGGGACAGTCAATGGGATAGTGTGAAGCAAAAATATGGTAAATATTGTGTTTATGCTGATATAATAAAAGGGGTCAGTGCCTGACGCCTTTTTAATATCTACTTTGTTAAAATCATAACTTACCTTATCCCACCATTTATTGACTAGTTTTTACTAATGTTGGCTTCAGGAAGTTTAGGATTATATCAGCATAAACACAATACCATCCAGTTTTAATTTCCCACAGTGAACACATCTAAGCCCTCCTGATTTTGTCCCTTAGCATAGTTGTCTTCTTTTTCTCATATATGGGTTAAATTTTACCCTTGAAGTTGTAATTGCACTTAATCTGTTAAAATTTCTCAGAAAGATAGCACAAAAGGAGCTTAAAAGACCTTAAGGTCTTAAAGATCCTTTCGAGTAGAAAGTAGAGTGCTGTGGTTCTCAACCTGTGGGTCGTGACCCACAGGAACTGTATTAAAGGGCTACAGCATTAGGAAGGTAGAGAACCACTGGTCTATACAGTGCAGGTTAAACTTGCATGTTTCTAAGCAAACATGGGTCATGATAGTGGCGCTAAGATATTAAAAAGGTTTAAAAATGTTTTAGATGCCCTTCTCTACGAAGAGAGTCGTAACAGAATTATACTCTCAATTGCAGCAGGCAGCTCATGTCAGCTGAATCTACTGCTCTGCTGTAAATTTTTTTTCAAATCTTTGTTAAATTTCCACTCAACTGTATTTTAAAAATGTTAATATGGCTCGGGGCCTGTGGCTCAAGTGGCTAAAGCACCAGCCACATACACCTGAGCTGGCGGGTTCGAATCCAGCCTGGGCCCACCAAACAACAATGACAGCTGCGACCAAAAAATAGACAAGCGTTGTGGTGGGCGCCTGTAGTCCCAGCTACTTAGGAGGCAGAAGCTTGAGCCCAGGAGCTGGAGGTTGCTGTGAGCTGTGATGCAACAGCACTCTACCCAGGGCAACAGCTTGAGACTCTGTCTCAAAAAAAAAAAAAAAAAAAAAAGTTAATAGGGGCTTGGTGCCAGTAGCTCAGTGGTTACGGCGCCAGCCACATAAACCGAGGCTGGCGGGTTTGAACCTGCCCAGGCCTGCTAAACAACAATGACAACTACAACAAAAAATAGCCGAACATTGTAGCAGGTGCCTGTAATCCTAGCTACTTGGGAGGCTGAAACAAGAGAATGGCTTAACCCCAAGAGTTAACGGTTGCTGTGAGCTGTGATGCCACCATACTCTACTGAGGGCGACATAGTGAGACTCTCTCTCAAAAAAAAAAAGTTAATAAGCATAGTATGTACAAAAATATAAAATAAGACATTTTGTTCCTTACTTGCTTTCATAAATACTTTCAATAAGCACTGCTCACTCTATGGTTAGGTGCTATCAAATTTTTTCTCATATTCATGAGAATAGGGTTAGGCCATCAAGCATTTTTTTTTTTTTTTTTGTAGAGACAGAGTCTCACTTTATGGCCCTCGGTAGAGTGCCGTGGCCTCACACAGCTCACAGCAACCTCCAACTCCTGGGCTTAAGCGATTCTCTTGCCTCAGCCTCCCGAGTAGCTGGGACTACAGGCGCCCGCCACAACGCCCGGCTATTTTTTGGTTGCAGTTTGGCCGGGGCCGGGTTTGAACCTGCCACCCTCGGTATATGGGGCCGGCGCCTTACCAACTGAGCCACAGGTGCCGCCCAAGCATTTTCTAATTCATTACTTTTTCACCGCAGTTTTTTTTCAGAGAGCAATTCCAGAATGAACAAGAAATTATCTATGGCTAAATTTAACTGACATTTCTGTGTTGTAGAAACTACCTAACAAGCCCAGCCCTTTAAAGGCCAGGTTTATTTGAAGTGGACTGGATCTAGACCCCACTTTTAGACTTGGAGATTTTAGAGTTCAGAACACAAGAGTGATTCTCCAGTCCAGTCTCTTCATTTTACCAAGGACGGGACTAGCTAGAACTGAACTTTCCCAAACGCTCCTTCAGAGTTCTTTCCCCTCCACTGCCTTCTAAACAATAAGAAATAAAAACCAAGTCATTTTCTCTTTCCCTGTTCCCTCCTTGCCAAAATAAATATTTCAACATACCTGCTGGCAGTAAGTGTCAAAAAACTTAAATGAATATTTGTATAGAAGACTGCCAAAGGAAATTATGCTCTGGTCGAGGGAGTGAAACAAGTTCTGAGCCAGTGACAGAATAGATGGACAAATATCTTTCAGAACCTTGAGAGGCAAAGAGAAGAGAGAGAAAATAAAATGTGGGAAAAACTTAACTATTACAAGACCTGAGAAATGCTTACCCTTTTGGGATTATCAGAGTTCTTCTCAAACTTTCATTGTAATTTAAGTCATCTTAATCTTTCTTTTACCCAGAATAATCTTTCACCATTCTGTATTTTCTCTCAGAATTAATGGGATTCTACATATGGATAAAAATTGACCTTGAACTTAAAGAAGTTAAATTACAAACCTAACAGTACTGTTTCTATCTGCCCAATGTAAGTTTAGAAGCCGGATCCTCTAAATCCCAGTTTCTTCAATCATACTGCTTCCCTTGGGAAGGCCTATGCTGCGTTGATTGTGATTTGAGATCAGTCTATAAAGTTCAATACAACAAAACTGATTTAAAGATGATCAAAAAGTTCTTCATATATCAGATAAAAATAAATGAATAAAAGATGTGATCATGCCCTACCAATAATGCAACGTAGACAGATATTAATAGAGCCAGAGTAAATAAATAGTTAATAAGTCCAGCTTCTTTACTGATACCATCATGGACTTAAAAAAAAATCTGGCTCAGCGCCTATGGCTCAAGCGGCTGGGGTGCCAGCCAGATACACCTGAGCTGAAAGGTTCGAATCCAGCCTGGGCCCGCCAAACAACAATGATGGCTGCAACCAAAAAATAGCCAGGCGTTCTGGCAGGCACCTGTGGTCCCAGTTACTTGGGAGGCGGAGGCAGGAGAATCGCTTGAGCCCAGGAGTTGGAGGTTGATGTGAGCTGTGATGCCACTGCACTCTACCCAGGGCAACAGCTTGAGGCTCTGCCTAAAAAAACAAAAATCTTGTATTACATACTAAACTTGGTATAATGCTTTTCTGAGAAAAATGCAAAAAAAAATTATATGTTGTTTCTGCTATCTGGAAAATCACACCTCCAAATATGCCATTATAAGAAATAAACATAGAAATATATATACAATACAGACATTGAATCCATTGCTAAACATAAAATCTTAAGACCCAATTACAATTACATATTCTCATTCTCTTCTAAGACAAGACCTAAACTTTTTTTTTTTTTTTTGTAGAGACAGAGTCTCACTCTATGGCCCTTGGTAGAGTGCCATGGCCTCACACAGCTCACAGCAACCTCCAACTCCTGGGCTTAAGCGATTCTCTTGCCTCAGCCTCCCAAGCAGCTCGGACTACAGGCGCCCGCCACAACACCCGGCTATTCTAAGACCTAAACTTTGAACAGTATACAGAAGTTTGTTAAAACTACAAATCGAACAGGGCTAGATGACTAAAATTATTAATGCAAAATGAAAACTAAAACTGGGCAATATAGCAAGAACCTCGTTTCTTAAAATTTTTTAATTAAAAAATAAAAATGATGGCTCGGCACCCGCAGCACAGTGGTTACCGCACCAGCACATACACTGAGGGTGGCGGGTTCAAACCTGACCCGGGCTAGCTAAACAACTACAACAAAAAAACATAGCCAGGCATTGTGGCAGGCACCTGTAATTCCAGCTACTTGGGAGGCTGAGGCAAGAGATTGCTTAAGCCCAGGAGTTTGAGGTTGCTGTGAGCTGTGACGCCACAGCACCCTACCAAGGGCGACATAATGAGACTCTGTCTCACAAAAAAATAATAAAATAAAAAATAAAAATGAAGTTATACCATATGGAATCAGAAGATTTGGACTAAAACATTTCTCATTTAAAAAAATGGGGATTTAGGTCAGGTGCAGTGGCTCACACCTGTAATCCTAGCACTCTGAGAGGCCGAGGCAGGTAGACTGGCTGAACTCTTGGGTTCAAGACCAGCCTGAGCCAGAGTGAGACCTCATCTCTAAAAATAGCTGGGCGTTGTGGCAGGTTCCTGTAGTCCCAGATGCTTGGGAGGCTAAGGCAAGAGAATCACTTGAGCCCAGAAGTTTGAGGTTGCTGTGATGCTATGGCACTCTACAAAGGGTGACAAAGTGAGACTCTGTCTCAAAAAAAAAAAAAAAAGGGATTTGAGTCATGTAAGTTCAATGTAAACCAATTTTGTGACCTTTCTGCTACAAATGTGAAAATCAATCTTAGGTTGGTTTATCAACACTATAAGGTTTCAATCAAGGTAAGTGATAATCTTACTATGTTTTGAAATATAGAGCTCCCGGGTGGCGCCTGTGGCTCAAGGAGTAGGGCGTCGGTCCCATATGCCAGAGGTGGCGGGTTCAAACCCAGCCCCGGCCACAAAAAAAAAAAAGAAATATAGAGCTCCCGATCAAAGATCAAATGCAGCAAAGCGGTGCTGGTAAGATTGTTGTACTGGGTAGGAAAGGTTAAGATGACATCGCCACAACTTTTGGACTAAGGTTGTCTGATTCTCTGACACTTACCAAGTAATGAATAAAGAATGCACTCTGAAGTAGCTGATCTTGAATAAAGCCTGATCGAATCTTATTTCTTAGCACCCTCTCAATGCATTTCTTTGTCTGAGTACTGGTGCTATAGATGATGAGAAGCATTGCCATGTCAAAAATCTATTGTCAAGAAATATGCAACAACATGAAAAGTTTAATAAATTGTTTTACCATAGTAAAACAACAGCTCTCAACTTTCTCCCATTAAAACATAACTTCCATGAGTGTACCTGCATTTTTACAAAACTCAAAACTATTTTTCAGAGAAACAGTGTCACAAGTATTAAACCCTGGTCTCTGTTAAGAAAACAGTGGAAGGCGGCACCTGTGGCTCAAGCGGCTAAGGCGCCAGCCACATACACCTGAGCTGGAGAGTTTGAATCCAGCCCGGGCCCGCCAAACAACGATGGCTGCAACCAAAAACTAGCCAGGTGTTGTGGCGGGTGCCTGTAGTCCCAGCTACTTGGGAGGCGGAGGCAGGAGTATTGCTTGTGCCCAGGAGTTGGAGGTTGCTGTGAGCTGTGATGCCACAGCACTCTACCCAGGGTGACAGCTTGAGGCTCTGTCTCAAAAAAAGAAAAAAGAAAACAGTGGAATAGGGTGGTGCCTGTGGCTCAAAGGAGTAGGGCGCTGGCCCCATATGCCGGAGGTGGCAGGTTCAAATCTAACCCTGCCAAATACTGCAAAAAAAAAAAAAAAAAAGTGTGAAATAAAAGTAAAAGTGACGTTATTACAGAAGTAACTTTGAAAATCTTACCATTTATTAAAAGAAAAAAGATTAAATTACTTGTCAACTCAATACGTACTTCCATTATTATTATTAGGAAAATAATATGGGAAAGTTTCAATAAATTATGATTGAGCATAACAGCCATCAAAAATTAAGCTACAGGCTCGGTGCCCACAGCACAGTGGTTACAGCATCAGCCACATACACCGAAGCTGGTGGGTTTGAACCCAGCCTGGGCCAGCTAAAACAACAATGACAACTACAACAAAAAAAATAGCCAGGCGCCTGTAGTCCCAGCTACTTGGGAGGCTGAGATAAGAAAATTGCTTAAACCCAAGAGTTTGAGGTTGTTGTGAGCTGTGACGCCGTGGCACTCTACCGAGGGTGACATAAAGAGACTGTCTCAAAGCCTCAGGCTGTCGCCCTGGGTAGAGTGCCATGACATCACAGTTCATAGCAACCTCCAACTCCCGGGCTCAAGTGATTCTCCTGCCTCCGCCTCCCAAGTAGCTGGGACGACAGCCGCCTGCCACAATGCCCAGCTATTTTTTGGTTGCAGTCGTCATTGTTGTTTGGTGGGCCCGGGCTGGATTCGAACCTGCCAGCTCAGGTGAATGTGGCTGATGCCTTAGCCACTTGAGCCACAGGCTCCAAGCCTACAATATGATTTTTGGCAGAGATATAGCAAAGTGGAAACAAAACAACCTACAAAATGATAATCATAGTAAGATTCTATTTTTGTAAAAACAATATATCAACATATATATTTGTAGGTATAAAAGCAGGTATGCCAGCATTTGCACATACATATAGCTTGCATATAAATAGAAAAATATCTAGAGGGATGATTACTGTTGAGGAATGAGAGAGTGTGGAGGGAAACTTTTTGATTTTTTGCATTCGTAGATTCCTTGTGGGGTTTTCTCCTCAATTAGCTAGCATTATCTATGTTGAAAAAGAAAAAAAAAAGAAAAAGTTAAAAAGTTTAAGCAGGACAAAACAGAAAATACAAATTACTTAGAACACCTATTCTGACTTGAAGGTCTACCCAAGGCACCAAAATTGAGAATCATTAGAACAGAACAGAATATAGCCATTAAAAATAACAATGAAGATAATATTGAAGCATGCAAAATGTTTATGAATGGAGAAAAAAAAAAGTCAAGAGAAAAAAATCAGAATACAAAGTCACATTTATACATTGATTATAAATCTACAAAGATAAGTATGCAAGCAGCTAAGGTGACCAATTTATATTTATGAAAAAATAAAAAGTTATATTAGGGTATTTTGATTTTTGACCCATAAAAATTTACTGATGTTTTTCATTGTTTTATTTGATATCATAAAAGTGTTTAAGATAGTCATCCAACAACTGAATAACCCAAATAACAATCTCACAAAAAAGATTTCAACTAAAAAAAAAAATATTTAAAGGAAATCAATCATGTGGCTTATGACAGAAGAAGTTATTTCTAGAATTAAAAGAGACATACCAAGGCACGGTGGCTCATGTCTATAATACTAGCACTCTGGGAGGCTGAGGCAGGAGGATCACTTGAGCTCAGGAGTCTGAGACCAGCTCTGGCAAGTGCAAAACCCCAGGTGGGCATCTATAGTCCCAGCTACTTAGGAAGCTGAGGCGGGGGGAATCACTTAAGCCTGGGAGTTTGGGATTGTTGTGGGCTATGATGATGCCATGGCACTCAACCAAGAGCAAAACAGTAGGATTCTGTCTCAAAAAAAAAAAAAAAAGTAAATAAAAAATTTAAAGAATTGAGTTATAAAATTATATTGAGAATATGATCTCAATTTTAAGTATGAAATATATATTATACACACATACAAATACATAGTTTAGCAAAATATATAAAAAAATATTAAAAGGTTAGCTTGTTTCTGTTTGTTTTGAGACAGTTTCTGTCATCTGGGATGGAGTGCCATGGTGTCAATCTGGCTTGCTGGGACCTCAGACTCCTGGGGCAGATAGTATGCCCTCCCGAGTAGTTGCAACTACAGGTACCACCAAACAAAAAACTAAAAAGCAAAAGAGTGAAACCCGTTCTCTATGTAAAAGAAAAACAGAAACAACAGAAATTAATTAGGCAGTGGTGGTGGGTGCCTATAGTCCTTGGGAGGTTGAGGCAGGAAGATCAATTGCTTGAGCCCGGGAGTTTGAGGCTTCTGTGCGCTAGGCTGACACCACAGCACACCGGGAGACCGAGACAGGTAGATTGCTTGAGCTCAGGAGTTTGAAACTAACCTAAGCAAGAGCAAGACCCCATCTCTAAAAAATAGCTGTGGTGGGCCCCTTAGGCTCAGCTACTCAGGAGGCTGAGGCAAGAGAATCATTTGAGCCCAAGAGTTTGAGATTGCTGTGAGCTATCATATCACATTACTGAGTGTAACAAAATGAGACTCTGTCTCAAAAAATAAATGAAGAAAAGAAACATAAAATCTATTAAAAATATAAAACTATTTGATTCATTCCAGTCAGGTGTACATATACAAAGTACATAAAACAAGGAATGCTATATTTTTTTTCAAGAGTCTCATTTTGTCGCCCTCCGTAGAGTGCAGTGGTATCACAGCTCACATCAACCTCCAGTTCTTGTGCTGAGGTGATTTTCTTGGCTCAGCCTCCTGAGTAGCTGGGACTACAGGCACCCGCCACAACACCCAGCTATTTTATTGCAGTTTGGCCAGGGCAGGGTTCGAACCTGTCACCCTCGGTATATGGGGCTGTTGCCCTACTCACTGAGCCACAGGTACCGCCCCAAGGAATGCTATTATCTTAACCACTGCACCAGCTGGGAGGTAGGGGAATCAGACAGATATAGGGACTTAACTCATGACCTGGGTGAGTCAAAAGAAAAAGAAAAAGGTGGTTATGTTCTTCACTAGGGACTTGGTTTCTTAGACTACATTTTGGTATGCTTGTTTAGAATGTTAGTATTTCCAGGCTGAGTGTAGGGGCTTACTCCTGTAAATCCTAGCACTCTGCGAGGCCGAGGTGGGTGGCTTGCTTGAGTTCACGAATTTGAGACCAGCTTGAGCAAAAGCAAGACCCTGTGTCTACTGACAACAGAAAAAAAACTAAAGCAATAGGATCGCTTGAGCCCAAGAGTTGGAGGTTACTGTAATCTATGACACCACGGCACTATACCCGGGCAAGAGCTTGAGACTCTGTCTCAAAAAAAAACAAAACAAGGTGGCGCTTGTGGCTCAGTGAGTAGGGCGTCGGCCCCATATACCAAGGGTGGCGGGTTCAAACCCGCCCCAGCTGAACTGCAACAAAAAAATAGCCGGGCATTGTGGCAGGCGCCTGTAGTCCCAGCTGTTCGGGAGGCTGAGGCAGGAGAATCGTGGAAGCCCAAGAGCTGGAGGTTGCTGTGAGTCCTGTGACATCATGGCACTCTACCAACGGTGGTAAAGTGAGACTCTGTCTCTACAAAACAAACAAAAAAAACAAACAAGGCTTAGTACCCATAGCTCAGTGGCTAGGGCGCTGGCCACATACACCAGGACTGGCAGGTACGAATCTGGTCTAGTCCCGCTAAAAACAGTGACAACAAAAAAACAGCTGGGTGTTGTGGCAGATGCCTGTAGTCCCAGCTACTTGGGAGGCTAGAGGAAAGAGAATCACTTAAACCCAAGAGTTTGGGGTTGCTATGAGCTGTGACACCACAGCACTCTACCAAGGGCAACATAGTAAAACTCATGACTCAAAAAAAAAAAAAGGAATGTTAATATTTCCCTTTCAGGAAACTGTAGGCTTATTATTATTATTTTTCTTCTGAGACAGTCTTATTTTGTCGCCCTTGGTAGAGTGCCATGGCTTCATAGTTCACAGCAACCTCAAACTCTTAGAGTCAATTGATCCTCTTGCCTTGGCCTCCCCAGTAGCTGGGACTATAGGCATCCACCACAATACCTGGCTATTTTTAGAGATGGGGTCTCACTCTTGCTCAGGCTGGTCTTCAACTCCTGAGCTCAGGCAATCCACCTGCTTCAGCCTCCCAGAGTGCTGGGATTACAGGTGTGAGCCAATGCACCTGGCCTGTAGGTTTATTTAATCACCAGAATTAAAGAGTAAGAATCTGTCATAGGATGAGTTAGAAAGAAACTCACGAGTTAGAAAAGAAAGAAAAAGAATGAGTAGGAGCAGGCTATCTGGTAAGTCACCCCTCAAATCATCTTTCTCAAAGCAATTACAGAGGGCATAGGATGACTGGAGGGAGAAAAAGAAAGAAAGCACCAAGGCAAGCTAGCCAATGTCTGCAATACACGAAATGCATACCATATGAATATTACCTTGTGTTCAGATGCTGAGTTAGTATTTTCAATTGCCTGAAAATATAAAGGTCACAAAAATATGATACATCAGTGGAACATATTTGGCCTTATTCAGCATGCCCTGTTATCTTATTTTAGAATCAGTCTGCCCATCTGGCAACCAGCATCTAGCGTATCTACTTAAATGACTTTTAAGAAAGACTTTTATACATTTGTTACTTATTGCCACCCATTTCCTCCTTGATAGTCAAAGTCCCCAAGCTGTCACTCACCTTAATCCAGGCTTCTGAAATGATTTTCTCATATCTAATGGCTGACTTTATTACATCAAAGAGGAGCATAACACAGTCTTGACTGCTGCTTTCTTGATTTCCTGAAGAACTGTGAGTAGCAAAGGGGAAAAACTTCTACTTAACAGAAAAGAATTTACAAGATAATGGGTGCCTGCTTACTAGTCATGTTCCTTGGATTAAGCCAAAACCTCATGTGTAAGACAGCTAATAAACGTCTACAGTAGTTTATCTGGGATTTATATGACCATCTAAGAAAAAATATACACATGATTTTAAAAACTGTGTGACAGTGTATGAATGTAATATTACTATCGTTATTTGTGGTCGTAAGTAGTAAAAACTCTAGCTGTCCTGATTTCAGGACAAATGTTAGAAAATTTCCTCTATGCAAGAAAAGAGGTGGTGATTCTTGAACTCTCTATACCTTGCTCGTCCTTTACTTTTCAACTTGCTTTGGGAAGCTTGGAATCGGGATGGCAAAATACAATGCTGCAGATCCAACTGCTCCCTAAGTTGAGAAATTACCTGTTAAAAATAAATATTAGTTATGTGTTCTGCTCGTTCAGAGCGGATAGGCACAGTTCGAGAAAAAATTTAAAATGCTGGAGAAACCATTTTGAAAAATAGTTAATGAGAATAGCCAATGAAGTATAGTGTGTCACACTCAATTCCAGAATTCCTTGGGTTACCACACAGACGTACTACACAGCAAATATAACCTGTAGCAGCTGAAAAAGAATCATTACTATGACTAGTAGTTCCAATCTCTTCCCTGAATGTCATCTGCATTACGCAGCATTACCATGAGTCTGGGAACAGAGACGAGCAATTGGAACTTAGTAATTATCCTGATGTTTATTTAGGTTAGGTGGAAAAAAATAGCATACTTCAAGTGCATCCGTGGGTGTTACAGAATGAAGAATGAACTTGATTATCACAGGTAAATCATCCAATCTGACAGAAGACAGCTTACTCATCACCAACTGCCGGACCTGAAAATAAGCAAAAAAAAAAAAAAAAACCTTAAATAATTTCATGTCAGTACTTCAACCTGACACTAACTTGTTAGGTTAAAAAAAAAAAAAATTACTTCTCTCTCAGTTCTCCCGCTTCTAATTTAGGAAAAGGCTCCTTTTACTTTTCCCCAAATTATAATCTTTCATTTGTTAACACCCCAGCTTACAGAAAAACAGACAGATGATAAATGTATAGCGATGTTGTTATCTTACATTTTGGAGCCTGAATTCTCAACCAGCCACAAGAAGATAGGTATCATCCTCTTTTTATATAGAAAGGATCACATAATATAAAAAAGTGTTATTTCTATGGGGAAATATGTAATTAACATGTAGGTAATAGAGAAGATTTCCACTACAACTTATTGCTTAAAAACAGACCTAAAAATCTCTCATTGTGTAACACCTAAAACTCACTGAAAAGATGAAAAAGGTATTGAATGTCATTCAGTATAGTTTAAAAATGAAATTTTGGGGTGGCATCCACAACACAATGGTACAGCACCAGCCACACGTACCGAGGGTTACGGGTTCGACCCCGGCCTGGGCCAG
Organism: Nycticebus coucang; assembly: GCF_027406575.1. Taxonomy (NCBI): domain Eukaryota; kingdom Metazoa; phylum Chordata; class Mammalia; order Primates; family Lorisidae; genus Nycticebus; species Nycticebus coucang. The sequence continues at coordinate 9,571,420 of NC_069787.1, forward strand.
CTAAACAGCAATGATAACTGGAACAAAAAAAAAAAATAATAGCCATGGGTGGCGCCTGTGGCTCAAGGAGTAGGGCGCCGGTCCCACATGCCAGAGGTGGCGGGTTCAAACCTAGCCCCGGCCAAAAACAAACAAACAAAAAAATAGCCAGGTATTGTGGCGGGCACCTGTAGTCTCAGCTACTTGGGAGGCTGAGGCAAGAGAATCACCTAAACCCAGGAGTTAGAGGTTACTGTGAGCTGTGATACCACAGCACTCTACTGAGGGCGATAAAGCAAGACTCTGTCTCAAAAAAAAAAAAAAGAAAAGAAAAAAATGTTCATTACCAATGATTTCTTCTGGCTCAGTGCCCGTAGCACAGTGGTTATGGTGACAGCCATATACACCAAGGGTGGTGGGTTCGAACCCAGCCTGGGCCAGCTAAATAGCAATGATAACTGGAACAAAAATAAAATAGCTGGGCGTTGTGGTGGGCGCCTGTAGGCCCAGCTACTTGGGAGGCTGAGACAAGAGAATCGTTTAAGCCCAAGAGTTGCAGGTTTCTGTGAGCTACGAAGCCATGGCACTCTACTAAGGGTGATGTAGTGAGAGTCTGTCTCAAAACAAAACAAATAAAAAAAAAAAAAAATTGATTTCTTCCAAGGCAATGACTGACTGACATTGGTCCCAAGAGGTCAAAAAGCTGGCTCTGGTTCTGGAAAACATAATTTTTCCTACCTGAGACAGGAGGTTCAGGTCAAGTCTGAGGGAGGAAAGGACATCCAGGATTGGGACAGTGAGTGAAGTATTCTCCGTTAGCAGGTCACTGTGAATGGTTGAAAAAGAAAAATGATGTACCAGCTTGAACAGAGCTGAGCAGATAATGACTTAAGAAAATCACTCAGAGTACAGGGAGAGAGGATGTACTTAGTTCCCATTAAGTTACTATTTATAGTCTATTTCACTGAAAACTTTTGTTTACAAAAAGTAATGCTGGGCCAAGGAAGGGGAAGGGAGGGGGGAGGTTAGAGTGGAGGGAAGGTAATGGGTTGGGCCACACCTACGGTGCATCTTAGAATGGGTACAGGGGACTTATTGAAGGCAGAATACAAATGTCTACATACAATAACTAAGAAAATGCCATGAAGGCTACGTTGAACAGTTTGATGAGAATATTTCAGATTGTATATGAAACCAGCACATTGTACCCCTTGATTGCACTAATGTACAGAGCTATGATTTAACAATTAAAAAAAAAAAAGTAATGCATGTGCATTATAAAAATTCAAACAACAGGCTTGGCGCCTGTGGCTTAAGTGACTAAGGCGCCAGCCACATACACCTGAGCTGGCGAGTTCGAATCCAGCCCGGGCTGCCAAACAACGACGGCTGCAACCAAAAAAATAGCTGGGCGTTATGGCAGGTGCCTGTCCACCCACTTGGGAGGCAGAGGCAAGAGAATCGCTTGAGCCCAGGAGTTGGAGGTTGCTGTAAGCTGTGATGCAACAGCACTCTATCCAGGGTGACAACTTGAGGCTGTCTCAAAAAAAAAAAAAAAAAAATTCAACAACAAAGTGGAAATAAGAAGCCTTCCTTCATAATACCCACTACCAAGAGACCACCACTATTCAGTAAAAGGGAGGAAAAACCCTAAAATAGTTAAAATGAGTTGTGACAAGTATGATAGACTATTTGAAGGGTGCTACAGGAGCAAACAGTAGTGAGAAAGACAGTGATGAGTTCTAAGAGAAGATAATACAAAGGACAAAACTGGCAAAGTGGGTGATACAGTGCTCTATCCAGAGCAAACAACCTGTCCAAAAGCATCAAGAAAAAAATCATTACTAGGGGTCGGGCGAGGTGGCTTAGAAAAACAAGTTAAATCCCATACCCTACTCACAGAAGATAGGTATCATCTTCTCTCTATACAAAGGACCACCTTACTAGTCTTTGCATACTGAAGTGATAAAGCTCTTATGGGGGAACCTTGCTTAGATGGTGACAAGGTGCTTATCTACCTGAGTTCTTTCCCCACATCAGCATGCTGGGAATCTCCTAAGATTTCAGGTAGGCTGGTGACAAAATCATGCTGCAGGTACTCTGGAGCAATACTGATCAGCTGCATAATCTTGGTGGTGAGGTCCTGCGCATAGAACATTGTTAGAATTGTACCACATTGCCTAGATCAGAGGAAGACTACCTACTCATAAAATGCAGAGCTGAAATTATTTTGTGTATAATATAATTGTGTACAGATTCAAGCTCAAATCCTAAATGCAGAGAGAAATGAACATTTTACATGATATAGGAAAAAATGTAGAGTGGATAATATATTTTCTAATAGATCTGTTACATAGATTAATTCTTTTAACATTAACAACTCTAAGGAATATTTTGTTTTGAAACAGAGTCTCATTCTGTTGTCCCAGGGTAGAGTGTCATGGCATCAGCCTAGCTCACAGCAACCTCAGATTCCACTCCAGGGTTCAAGTGATCCTCCTATCTCAGCCTCCTGAATAGCTGGGACCACAGGCACGTGCCAAAATGCCCAGCTAATTTTTCTATTTTTAGTAGAGATGGGGTCTTGCTCAGGCTGGTCTCAAACTCCTAAGCTCAAGGGGTCCTCCTGCCTCACCCTCCCACAGTGCTAGGACCATAGGAATGAGCTACAACACCCAGCCTACAAATTCTAAGGAATTTCTGTGACAATTCCTATTTTTTACATATGACTATATGGTTACTCAAAGATACAATTAAGTGGTAGGCCCCCAAATTCCAGTTCTAATGAGATTCCAAATCTTCTGTTCTTCCAAACGAAGATTTACCCTTAGAATATCTACCAAAAATTACAAAAATGATTTTAAAAACTCCTAAAAAGAGGCCAACTATTGTGGCTCATGCTTGTACTCCCAGCAGATCTGGAAGGCCAAGGTGGTGGATTGCCTGAGTCACAGGTTCAAGACCAGCCTGAACCAGAGTGAGACCCTGTCTCTAAAAAATAGTCAGGCATTTTAGGAATGAAGGAAAATTCATTTTTGAGCCATTCCTTTGTCCATTTTTGAGCCATTCCTTTGTCAATTCTACAAAATTGCATGTAACTTTATAAATATTAAAAAAAAAAAAAAAATAGGGCGGCGCCTGTGGCTCAGTTGGTAGGGGAGCCAGCCCTGTATACGGAGGGTGGCGGCTTCAAACCCGGCCCCAGCCAAACTGCAGCAAAAAAATAGCCGGGGGTTGTGGTGGGAGCCTGTAGTCCCAGCTACTCGGGAGGCTGAGGCAAGAGAATCGCTTAATCCCAGGAGATGGAGGTTGCTGTGAGCAGTGGGATGCCATGGTTCTCTACCGAAGGTGACAAAGTGAAACTCCGTCTCTACTAAAAAAACAACAACAACAAAAAAAAACAGCCAGGCATTGTGGTGGGCACCTGTAGTCCCAGAAGGCTGAGGCAAGAGAATTGCTTAACACCAAGAGTTTGAGGTTGCTGTGAGCTATTACGCTACAGCACTCTACAGAGGGTGACAAAGTGAGATTCTGTCTCAATTAAAAAAGAATAAATAAATAAGTAAATATACAAATAAGGGCAGGTGCAGTGGCTCATGCCTATAATTCTAGCACTCTGGGAGGCGGAGGTGGGTGGGTCTCCTGAATTCAGAAGTTTGAGACCAGCCTGAGGTAGAGCAAGACCCTGTCTCTAAAACTAGCCAGACATTGTAGTGGGCACCTATAGTCCCAGCTACTTGAGAGACTGAGGCAAAAGGATCTTTTAGCCCAGGAGTTTGAAGTTTCTATTAGTTATGACACCATGGCACTCTTCCGAGGGTGAACACGTGAGACTCTGTCTCAGAAAATAAATACATAAATAAATACAATTAAAGAAATATAATAGATAAAATCCCAAATGCTACCTTGCCATCCACAACTTTGTCAAGCCATTTTAATTGACTGATAATGAGCCGAGGCATGTTGATTCCATCACTGTTCATCCTGAAATGTTACAAAGAAAAGACAAGGATCTTGGCTTGGAGCTCATAGCACAGTGGTTACGGCACCAGCCACATGAACTGAGGCCAGCGGGTTCAAACCCAGCCAGGGCCAACTAAACAACAATGACAACTACAAGAAAAAAAATAGCCGGGAATTGTGGCAGGCGCCTGTAGTCCCAGTTACCTGGGAGGCTGAGGCAAGAGACTCGCTTAAACCCAAGAGTTTGAGGTTGCTGTGAGCTGTGACACCACAGCACTCTACCAAGGGTGACGTAGTGAAACTCTGTCTCAAAATAAATAAATAAATAAATAAAATAAAATATAAAATATATTTTTGAGGCTCGGCACCTGCAGCTCAGCAGCTAGGGCACCAGCCATGTACATGGGAGCTGGCAGGTTCGAATCCAGCCCAGGCCTGCCAAACAACAATGACAACTACAACCAAAAAATAGCTGGACGTTGTAGTGGGCACCTGTAGTCCCAGCTACTCAGGAGGCTGAGGCAAGAGAATTGTCTAAGCCCACAGCACTCTACCGAGGGTGATAAAGTAAGACTATCTCAAAAAAAAAAAAAAAAAGTATATATATAATTTAAAATAATCTTAATTATGTTTATGAAGTCATAAAAATAGAAAAAATTTCTGGCAGCACCCATACCTCAGTCGGCAGGGCGCTGGCCACATACACCAAGGGTGGCAGTTTCAAACCTGGCCCCAGCCAAATAGCTACATGTTGTGGCAGGCGCCTGTAGTCCCAGCTACTTTGGAGGCTGAGACAAAAGAATCACATAAGCCCAAGAGTTTGAGGTTGTTGTGAGCTGTGATGCCACAGTACTCTACCCAGGGCGACATAGTGAGATTCCGTCTCAAAAAAAGAAAAAAAAAAAAAATAAAATAAAATTTTAAAGATACCCTAGTAAAATTTTAGTAGTAATTTAAGAATCTGGCATCTTGATAAATATGACCTTCAGAGAAAAATGATAATTCACAGTAACCTTTTCAGAGAAAAACATAAGTACTTTGAGGATTCCAGAATAACTTCACTTACTTTATAAAAAGAAATTCTGGCAACTTCTCAAATAAGGTTTTGATAATGGCAGGCTAAAAAAGAAGATACATGGCATTAGGAGATGATCTCAAACACACAACTGGAATAAAATTTAGCCAGAATTCTCCCACCCACCAGACCTGAGAGGAAAGATATTGCTAAAATTGACATCCTTTTATTATAGAAGTGTCCAGAGGAATACTTGGCTATATCTTTTTTTTTTCCCCCTGACTTGGCTATATCTTGAATATAATCTGCTGGAAGACAAAGACTTCTCTGTCTTTGAAAAAAACCTGAAAATTTGGCTCAGCGCCTGGAGATCAGTGAGTAGGGCACTGGCCACATACACTGAGACAAGCAGTTCAAGCCCAGCCCAGGCCTGCTAAACAAAAACGACACCGGCAACCAAAAAAATAGCCAGGCTGTCACATCCCACTCCTGACACCACTTGCCAGGGCCCAGGACTGGCCAGGTCTCAGGCCTGGCTTAACTAAGTACCGGACACAGACCGCTAAATTACCTTGCTTGGGTCTCTTAGGTGCCTGAGGGCTATCTACTTTAGCTGGAAAGAGAAAGAGAGTGTCTTAGAGAAAGTAAAGCAGTCTTTTTAGAAAGATAGATCTTGGACGTTAGCAGAGCTTAGTGATCTTCAACAGAAAGACGCCACGCTGGCGTTCTGCAGGCAGAAGAGGAGACAGAGTCAGAGTAAGCACATTCTGTGATAGAATGTGCATGTTCCTGACTGCCTTCTCCTCTAGCCTAATATAAGGCTGATCTCGCGCCTCCCACCACCACAGGTGTGGAGACTGAAAAATCACCACTGCTCTCATCTCACGAGCTCTCATGCTTGTTAGGAGAACTAAATCCCTCTCCATGCCCTTTCCACCAAGGTGTTCCATTATTGAGCTATATCAGGTATTTCTTATAACTCTCACTCCTCCTAGCCATAGGCTATATGGGCTGCTACACCGGATGTTGCGGCGGGCACCTGTAGTCCCAGCTACTCATGAGGCTGAGGCAAGAGAATCGCTTAAGCCCAAGAATTGGAGGTTGCTGTGAGCTTTGATGCCACAACACTCTACTGAGGATGACATAGGAAGACTCTATGTCTCAAAAGAAAGAAACAGGAATCAGATGCTGAGGAAATAAATGGGACTCCCAGATGTATTGACCTAATCAGCATAGACCAAAAACACAGATATTACCCTACCAGATTCATATCAGCAACAGAGCTATAGTAAGCTGCTACAACCCCAAATTCTGCCATTAACCCTACTTTCCTCTATGTTCCAGCCATTTATACTTGAGCATATACCACAAATTAAATCTATTAAATATTCACAGAAACAGTGACAGTCTTACCTGTAATATGTCAATCCCCAGAAGCAGTTTGATAAGGCTCTTAGAGTAAGATGTGCCCATGCTGTAAAAAAGAGATTAAATTTTAACCTGGATGGAAGTGGAAGACATTATTCTTAGTAAAGCATCACAAGAATGGAGAAGCATGAATCCTATGTACTCAATCTTGATATGAGGACAATTAATGACAATTAAGGTTATGGGGGGGGGAAGCAGAAAGAGGGATGGAGGGAGGGGGGTGGGGCCTTAGTGTGTGTAAAATAGAATAAAAAAAAAAAGAGATTAAATTTGTTTTCTATTTTGCTTTCCTTCTTTTAACGTTTTCTTCATAAAATTACGTAGTATCTAAACAGAAACTATCCTATTAGACAAGAAATATTGAACATAAGCAGATAGCTCTTAGCAAGAGAGGTGAAGATTTGAAACTATCAACACAAGTGAAACACGTTCTAGAAAACACTCTGGTTCTTAGCCACACAAAAATGAAAAAATTTCATAAGATTTAAATTGTGGAAAAGAGACCTAAAAATCAAAAATAAAAATTCTAAAATATTAAATAAAGTCAAAAGAAAATTTAAATCTTTTACATATATACCAAGAATTGTAAAGTAAAAATCAGACTAGCTGATTATTTTAAAAAGTTCTTCATATGTAGACATGTTTATTAAAGTCCTCTCTGCTCTCAAAAAAAAAAAAAAATCTAAAATATTGCATTCTTCTCCTCACTCCCCAACACAGCACAACAGACAGAATTTCAGCAACGTTTCATGTCTCCTCTCCACACCTGGCTTCCTCATCCTGCAGACGTTCACAGGACAAAAGGCAGTTCCTGAAATTGTCTTGATCCTCAATGTAAGACTCCAGGCCGCTAACAAATTCTTGTATTATCTTAATAAAAAAATTAAAAAAAAAAAAAAAAGACAAGGGAAAAATAAGATTTTTAGTTTAATATTTGCTGTCAGTTAACCAAAAATCATTCTAGCCCATTCAACTTTATGCCAGTGTTTTCCAGAGACTGCTGGCAGACGAAAAAATACCAGGGAAAAAATACATACTTTGGGATAAGAAGAATGTTTCCTCAGGGTCTGAAAGAGCTTCTTTTGAAAAACTATTTGATCCACAGCTATGAGAAAAAAAGAAGAGCGGGTCATCATTTTTCTGTCATAGTTTTCCTTCCTTAAAGACCTAAGTTTCTTGTCTAATGAAACCAATAAAAATATCTGCAACCTAATTTCAGAGCCAAATCTAAATCTAAATCTAAAGGCAGGGCACAGTGCTTCATACATATAATCCTATCACTCTGGGAGACCAAGGCAGGAAGATCAGCCTGAGGAAGAGCGAGACCTGTCTCTACTAAAATACAAAAATTATCCAGGCATTTCGGCTGGTGGATGGATTCCCAGCTACTTGGGAGACCGAGGCAGAAGGGTTGCTTGAACCAAGGAGTCTGAGGTTGCTGTGAACTAGGTTAACACCACAGCACTCTAAGCCTGGGGCAACAGAACGAGACTGTCTCAAAAAAAAAAAAAAAAAAAAATCCACAGTAAAACATTTAGCTTTGATAGAAAATAGCCACTAAGTGTTCTAAAAAAACTCCTGCTATAACGTAGGACAGAATAATCAGCGCCCCCAAAACAGAACCTTATATGGCTTTATAAATTTTCTTCTGGGCCAGGCACAATGATTCATGTCTGTTATCCCAACAGACATCTCTAGGAGGCTGTGGCAAAAGGATCACTTGGGGACAGAAGTTCAAGCCCATCCTGGGCAATAAAGCAAGACACCATCTCTACAAAAAATAAGAGAAACTAGCCAGGTGTGGCACGCCTACACTCGTAAGTACTCAGGAGCCGGAAGTGGGAGAACTGCTTTAGCGCAGGAGTTTGAGACTACAGTGAACTGTAATTGTGCCACTGCACTCTAGCCTGGGCAACAGAACAAGATCGTGTCTCCTTAAAAAAAATTTTTTTCTGAAGTTATTCTGATACAGGTCTAATTTCTTTCTGGGTTTTAATTTATTTTCATAAGAAAACATAAAAGAATACTAGCATAGAACATTTTTTCCTAAAAAAGTACTTTACTTAACATATGTTAACCAGGACCAAAGACTATAACAATAGTCTCTAAAAAGCAATTTTGTCTTTGTCAAAAAACAGATGGTCCCCCATTTCTAATTCACTGCCTATATGGGAAATCCATGATTCAGTCCTAAGTCCTTTCACTAAACTCCAAGATTTAAAATATTACCCAGTTGATTCTGACTCTCTCCAGTTTTAAGAATAACTCCTGATGTCTTAAGAAGCTTTACAAAGACATTGTCATTTTCTTCATCTTCATTGGGAACATGAGATTTCTTTGTCTTTTTGGAAAGTGGCTGCATCCTGGGATCTGAAAATACAGAAAATTTTCAATAATGTAAAAAATAATAAAGCAAAGATTAGAATGTAAAACCAGGAATAATAACCTTGGGAGGAAAACTGACGTGTTAAGAATTGGTACTAAGGGCTGCGCCTGTGGCTCAGTCGGTAAGGCGCTGGCCCCACATACCGAGGGTGGCGGGTTCAAACCCGGCCCCGGCTGAACTGCAACCAAAAAATAGCTGGACATGGTGGCGGGCTCCTGTCGTCCCAGCTACTCGGGAGGCTGAGGCAAGAGAATCGCTTAAGCCCAGGAGTTGGAAGTTGCTGTGAGCTGTGTGATGCCATGGTACTCTACCCCGAAGGGCATAAAGTGACACTCTGTCTCTACAAAAAAAAAAAAGAATTGGTACTAAAATTGATGCTGTGGTGAAATAAACTATGTTTTTTTTTTTTAGAGACAGAGTCTCACTTTATCACCCTTGGTAGAGTGCTATGACATCACAGCTCACAGCAACCTGCAACTCCTGGGCTTAGGCGATTCTCCTGCCTCAGCCTCCCGAGTAGCTGGGATTACAGGCGCCCGCCACAACGCCCGGCTATTTTTTTGTTGTTGTTGCAGTTTGGCCGGGGCTAGGCTTGAACCCGCCACCCTCGGTATATGGGGCCGGCGCCCTGCTCACTGAGCCACAGGCGCCGCCCAGAAATAACTTTTTTTTTTTGAGACAGAGTCTCACTAGGTCACCCTTAGTAGGGTGCCATGATGTCACTGCTCACAGTAACCTAAAACTCTTGGGCTTTAGCCATTCTCTTGCCTCCTGAGTAGCTGGGACTACAGGCGCCTGCCACAACGCCTGGCTATTTTCTTCTTGCAGTTGTCATTGTTGTTTAGCAGGCCCGGGCCAGGCTTGAACCCGCCAGCCTCAGTGCATGTGGCTGGCACTGTAACCACTGGGCTACGGGCGGCCGGCGAGCCAGAAATAACTCTTTTATGAACAAGTTCGAACTGCTTTAATATAGGAAATGAGTATAAGTGAAAAGGACTATCAACTCTTCTCTTTGAAACTCCTTAGTGTCTTTGTTGACCTTAATCTCATGGACAGCGTCTGTACTGCTTCTTTACCTCTGATGTGCTTGCTTTGGTATGTCTTTTCTTTATACATCACTATCATAGCATTTATTTATTCTGGACCGTACATTTTTTTTCTCATCTAAGATCGTAGAGAACAGATCATAATTTTTTTTAAGAGGTGTTTTAAAGAATAGGGACTATGTCTTATCTTTTTGTCTTAGCATCTGATGATGCAGAATACTAATTCCTCTCATGAATGTGGAGACTGAGGCTTAGAAGCTATGGGCATGCCCAAAGTCATATGTGGAATTCGTGACAGATACTCAATCCCAAATCTCCTGGTACTAGACTCTGTGTACTCTATCCATTTGGCCTTGAAGACTCTCAGCACTTGAAAAGTAGAACTTTACATCTCTTTAAGTGCCTTACACATTTGCTACAGTAAATAAACTAACAAATGACTCAATACACACTTACTAGAGGCATTTTCCAGCAGGCTCTCTTTATCCTCAGATTTTGACAATCTTCTCTTGGAAACCATTTTGACCAAAGTCTTTTGCACACAAATTACTTCCTAGAGCAAAATTGGAGAATAGAAGTTACCTTCTAGAAGCTAAGTACTGAAGTTAAAGCTATAGCTCAAAGAAACTGCACTATCCAAAACCACAGGTGTACTAGTCTTCATACTAATGCTATCTAAACCCAGGTACTGAGTAAATTTCAACCCCTATAATTAGCCAATACTCTCTCATCTAGCCCCACTCTACCTTTTTTTTTTGAAACAGAGTCTCACTTTGTCATCCTTGGTAGAGTACCGTGGCGTCATAGCTCACAGCAACCTCAAACCCCTGGGCTTAAGCAATTCTCTTGCCTCAGCATCACAAATAGCTGGGACTACGGGCGCCTGCCACATGCCCAGTTATTTTATTTTATTTCTTTATTTTTTTTTTTGGTTTTTGGCCGGGGCTAGGTTTGAACCCGCCACCTCCGGCATATGGGACCGGCGCCCTACTCCTTAAGCCACAGGCGCCGCCCTATTTTATTTCTTTTTGAGACAGTTTCACTTTTCCACCCCCGGTAGAGTGCTGTGGCGTCATAACTCACAGCAACCTCAAACTCTTGGGCTCAAGCAATTCTCTTGCCTCAGCCTCCCAAGCAGCTACAGGTGCCTGCCACACTGCCTGGCTATTTTTTAGAGACGAGGTCTCACTCTGGCTCACACTGGTCTCGAACCTGTAAATTCAGGCAATTCACCTGCTTTGGCCTCTCAAGTGCTGGGATTATAATCGTGAGCCGCCACCTTGCCTGACTCTACCTGTCTTTTAAATAATTAAGTTCTTTGGTGGCGCCTGTAGCTCAAGCGGCTAAGGTGCCAGCCACATACACTAGAGCTGGTGGGTTTGAATCGAGCCTGGAGGCCTACCAAACAATGACAACTACAACCAAAAAATAGCCGGGCGTTGTGGCGGGCACCCGTAGTCCCAGCTACTTGGGAGGCTGAGGCAAGAGAATCACTTAAGCCCAGGAGTTGGAGGTTGCTGTGAGCTGTGACGCCATGGCACTCTACCCAGCGTGATAGCTTGAGGCTCTGTCTCAAAAAAAAAAAAAAAAAAAAATTCTTTATGTTAGGGACTGTGCTAGGTGCTGGGGTTATAGTTGTGAAGGAGACAGATGTGATCTCTGTCCTTAGGGAGTTTATATTATAGTAACAAATAGTTAATTTATTTAACTACAGTTGTGTAAGTGCTATAAAAGTACAGGGTGCTCTGAGGACTTACAAGATTTAGTCTAATGGACAGTGGGGGTAGTAAAGAAAGCAGGGACAATTTTTTTTTTTGAGACAGAGTCTCACTTTGTCACCCTCACTAGAGTGCTATGGCATGAAAGTTCACAGCAACCTCACTCTTGAGCTCAAGCAGTCCTCTTGTCTCAGCCTTCCAAGTAGCTGGGACTACAGATGCAGCCGTAACACCTGACTAGGTTTTTCTATTTTGAGAGACAACGTCTGCCTCTGGCTCAGGCTGGTCTCCAACTCTGAGCTCAAGCAGTCCACCCATCTTGGCCTCCCAGAGGACTAAGATTACAAGTGAAAGGTACTGTGCCCAGCCAGCAGGGACAATCTCCCAGAGAAAGTGACTGGAAAGTTGAATCAGACCAGCAGTTCTCAACCTGGGGGTTGTGACCCACAAAAACTGTATTAAAGGGCCACGGCATTAGGAAGGTTGAGAACCACTGAATTAGATAATAATTAGTAGAAGCGGTATGAGAAGAGTAGTGTAGGCAGAGAAAAACTCACAATGAAACAGAAGGGAAATTGGAGAGTTAAAAGTGAGACTACAGAAGTAGATGACCTGAACCACATAACCTTCAAGTTTATCTTGTAAACAGAACGTTCCTGTTCTCAGTGCCTTTGCACGAAAGTGTTCTCTTCATCTGAAATGCATTATCTGCCTGGAAATTTCTGCTCATCCTTAAAGAGTCAGTCAAATGTCATCTTCCTTGAAAAGGAACTCCCTAAGGGAGTTTGCTACTCCAGCTTTCCTGCTCCACAGAGATAATTTATGAACCCACACCACATTGCACTAGAGTTAGACCATGGGGCTTCTCAAGAGCAGGAATAGAGCCCCATTTATCTCAGCGTCCCTAGTGCACGGCACAATTTCCAGAATAAAGAAAATTTCTGAGACTATTCACTGAGATTGGCTGTCAGGGAAGGATAAAATACCAATAGCTAGAAAACTGTTTTACGTACTTTATACTTAATAATTCATTTATTTCTGAGAAAACTTTTTGAAGTAGGTACCATTGTTGTTCTCACAATCAGTGACCAATTCTAACTCAGGCAGTCCGGCTCCAGAACCTGAACACTTTACCACCTGTACTTAATTATAATAAAGACTGCTAACGGTGGCTCTGGTCTCTAATCCTAGCACCCTGGGAGGCCGAGGCTGTTGGACTGCCTGAGCTCAGGGTTTCAAGACCAACCTAAGCCACAGCGAGACCCCCGTCTCTAAAAACAGCCAAGCATTGTGGCCAGTGTCTGTAGTCCCAGCTACTTGAAAGGCTGAGGCAAGAGAATCATTTGAGCCCCAGAGTTTGAGGTTGCTGTGATCTGTGACGCCACAGCACTTTACAGAGGGCAACATAGTGAGACTCTGTCTCAAAAAAAATTAAGAAAAAAATAACTGCTAATAGTTGACGTTTACAACGGACGGGGCACTGTGCTGGGTTTTACTTATCCCTTGCCTTTTTTTTTTTGAGAGTCTCAGTCTCAGTCACTCTGGATTGAATGCCATGGCGTCACAGCTCACAGCAACCTCAGTCTCTTGGGCTCAAGCGATCCTCTCGCCTCAGCCTGCCAAGTAGCTGGGACTACAGGCCCCACCACAACGCCCAGCTAGTTTTACGATTTTTTTTTTGTTAGTAGAGACTGAGTCTCGCTCTTGCTCAGGCTGTTCTCGAACTCCTGGGCTCAGGCGATCTACTCCCCCTCGGCCTCCCAGAGTGCTAAGATTACAGGCGCGAGGCACTGCGTCTGGCCCCCTAGACTTGTTTAATACTTACAACTACTGTCAGCCATTTTGCAGAGGGAAAAACTAAGGCAAGTCTGGACAATCTCTCTGTAGGGAACCTGCCCCTAACACGTGCGATTCCATCTTGCTTCCAGCGAAGCCCAAAAGACAGGAGATGAAGCCTACGGCCTGGACTAAAAGGTCACAGAGAAGCAGGGAGTGAGAGCGCAGTAAAGCCCTCTTGTTTGGTCATGTTAACAACGTAGAGAGAAGTACCTCGGAGGGATTATCCCACACGATAGCGCAGAAGAAGCCAAGGTTCGGGGCACAGAACCCCAGAGTACAAGATGGGGGCTTCTGGCTCTAGCGACGGGGCTGCAGGGGCGCGCGGGCGCGGAGAGACGACCACCGCCGCTCCAGTAACCCGCACACAGCCGTCGCCGCCTCTAGCTTTAGGCTTTCCCGCCTAGAAATACGCGGTTCTGACGTCCGAGCGCCCCGCGACGTGACGTCAAATTTCTCCGCCGGAAGTGGGCGGCCGGGCGGCCCAGCTGGAAGCAGTGCTCGAGGCTCGAGGCTGCGGTAGAGTCCTGGGCCAGCCAGGCTGAGGGGCGTGAGGAGGCCCAGAAGCGAACACGAGGAGAAGCTCCCGCGCCAAGGAGAAGGGAAACTTCGGCTGCTTTCGGCTGGGAGCCGGCTTTCGGTGAAGATGGCGGGGCCAGAACTACTGCTCGACTCGAACATCCGCCTCTGGGTGGTCCTGCCCATCGTTATCATCACTTTCTTCGTGGGTATGATCCGCCACTACGTGTCCATCCTGCTGCAGAGCGACAAGAAGCTCACCCAGGAACAAGTGTCTGACAGGTCAGTGCCTCCCCTTCGCTGGCGGACCTCACTCCTTTTTGACCTTGGGCGAGAAAGTGCAGAGGTTATGTCAGTTTGCTTGGGTTCGCGTCGCGCCCCCCCTTTCCTCCCCGGCAGGGTGACCTTAGTCCGTTACTTCTGTGTTTCATTTTTTTCTTATGTAAAGTAAGAATGATAACAGTACCTGCCTTTTAGAGCAGGTATGGGATCAAATTAGTTGAGGTCTGTGAAGCCTGTAGTATAGGTCTGGAACGTTTTAAGTGCCCCCCCAATTAATACTGCTAGGCTAGTCGCTACCCCTCGGTGGACTTGTGTATGAACTATCCCGTCCCTCTCTTGTTGAGAAGAGCGCCTACTGAGCGCTGGATGCGTTACTGCTTTTAGCCTTTGCAACATCCAGTCAGGTGGGTGTGATAATCCCCATTTGCTTTGCAAACTGTGAAATTGCCATTAGAGATGTGAGGAGTTGTAATTAATATTTTTCTTCCCTAAGTGTGGGCAACTTTTCTTCCTCACATGGTTCATTACAGAATTTATCTACGGAGACGCGAGTTTCAGAAGAGTTTAGGTGGTATCTAGATATATGCCTCTTCTATATTAAAATTAGTAACAATTTCTATGGATTGTTCAGATTATTTTTAGAGACCATGTCAGGTAAGTGTTACTGTATCTTTAACACCTCCATATCTCTTATTAATTTTTCATTTTAACAAAGTTAGCAAGCCTCAGGCTCAGAACTTTCCACAGGTGACACATCTACTTAAAATTTAATAATAATGTTTTGCTTCTATTGTATTTAACAGTTTCCTTCTTTTTGTGGCAAGTAATACTGGATTTCCTTTTGCTGGTAATTTAAAGAGTCTTTTAAATTAAAAACTTACATAGGTAGAAAAAACATGTTACATACAAAAAAAAAATTTTTTTTTTGAGATGGCATCTCATTCTGTCACCCTGGATAGAGTGCATCATCATAGCTCACAGCAACCCCCAAACTCTTGAGCTCCAGCGATCCTCATGCCTCAACCTCCTGAGTAGCTGGGACTAGAGCAGTGGTTCTCAACCTGTAGGTCGCAACCCCTTTGGACTGTATTAAAGGTTTGCAGCATTAGGAAGGTTGAGAACCACTGGAGTAGAGGCACCTGGCATTATACCAGCCTAGTTTTTCTATTTTTAGTAGAGATGGAGTCTTGCTCTTGCTCAGGCTGGTCTCAAACTCCTGAGCTCAAGCAAGCCACCCATCTCAGCCTTTCAGAGTGCTAGGATTACAGGCATGAGCCACTATGCTGGGCCACATACAAAATATTAATTATGTAATATACAAGTGCTAGTAGGTGAATAAGACAAAAAATCTAATGTGAAATGAGAATGAATAAAGTTTGGGAAGCCCTGCTTTACCATTTTCAGTTGTCATTCCTAATTATACTAAGAAGAAGAAGAAACTTACACTTATTACTTATTCTATAGGCACTTTGTTAAGCACTTATATTCATTAATTTATTTAAAACTCAAAGCAACTCTGTAAGGTAGGTACTCTTGTCCCATTTTATGGAAATTGAGGTGTAAAAGGGATCCAGGGTCACTCATGGTGACATTCAGGACTCCAAGCCAAGTCTTCTGGTCCCCAGTCTGGGACTCTTTCCACTGTATATATACCACAGTGACCACTTTGATTATTTTTCTGTGGCATCAGTTTCAGAACTCACCAGAGCCAGCCTGCCCCATGGAGCTAATCTTAAGTCACTTTACCATAGAAAGAAAGGAAGAGAGCTAAGACATTTAGTATTTATTGACACCTATACATTGATCTCATTTTATCCTTACAGGTAGATAATCCTGAATGCCTTTTTACAGTTGAAGAAAAGAAAGCTAATAGAAATTAAGAAGTTAAGTAGCCTTCTCAAAGTAACTGAAGTAGTAAAATATTGTGCCCGTACTTGAAGTCAGATCAGTGTCCCTCCCAAGTTACATCCTCTTTTTCTTTTTCTTTTTTTTTTTTGGTTGCAGTTTGGCCGGGGCTGGGTTCGAACCCGCCACGCTCAGTATATGGGGCTGGTGCCCTACTCACTGAGCCACAGGTGCCGCCCCCAAGTTACATCCTGTTAAACACAATTCTTGCTGTTATAGATTCTCTCAAAATTTTCCACTTTCGGTTCATTCTGTGATTTTTTTTTTTTTTTTTGTAGAGACAGAGTCTCATTTATGGCCCTCGGTAGAGTGCCGTGGCCTCACACAGCTCACAGCAACCTCCAACTCCTGGGCTTAAGCAATTCTCTTGCCTCAGCCTCCCGAGTAGCTGGGACTACAGGCACCCGCCACAATGCCCAGCTATTTTTTGGTTACAGTTTGGCCGGGGCCGGGTTTGAACCCACCACCCTCGGTATATGGGGCCAGTGCCTTACTGACTGAGCCATAGGCACCGCCCCATTCTGTGATTTTAAAGCAATGGTTCTGAACGATACTAGATCTAAAGTTTTCTTTTTTAAACCCAAAGTGAAATTCAAAGTTAGTGCAATCTACATAGAAGGACATTAATCAATAATAATTCTCTAATTGTAATAATCAGAAATAAAAGGAAAGTAATTTATGATAATTTTTTTTTTTTTTTTAAACAGAGTCTCCCTTTGTTGTCCTTGGTAGAGTGCCATGGCATCATAGCTCACATTAACCTCAAACTCTTGGGCTAAAGTGATTCTCTTGCTTCAGCCTGCCAAGTAGCTGGGACTACAGGAGCCTGCCACAACACCCAGCTATTTTTAGAGACAAGGTCTTGTCTGGCTCAGTCTGGTCTTGAACCTGTGAGCTCAGGCAATCCACTCACCTCAACCTCCCAGAGTGCTAGGATTACAGGTGTGAACTGATAAGATAATTTTTATTTCATAAGTGTTTGTGTACAACTGTCCTAGAAACTATAATGCAAAAGTCAGATGCATGCGCTTAGCTGTAGAATCACCATAGTTGGGTCAGGTTCATTGGTAGACCAATACAGACATATTAGTTACCTAAACACTACAGCAGTGTTGTTTCAATGTGATTTTCCTGATACATGTGTTTTAGCTACTTAAATATCACAGAAGGCAGTACTCTCAATGATTTTCCTAAAGGTTAGCTACTCTTGGTAAAATTCTGAATAAAACAAAGTGCAAGCTTAGTGCCCCTAGCACAGTGGTTACGGCGCCGGCCACATGCTCTGAGGCTGGTGGGTTCGAACCTGGCCTGGGCCAGCTAAACAACAGTGACAACTGCAACAAAAATTACCTGGGTGTTGTGGTGGGTGCTTATAGTCCTAGCTACTGGGAGGCTGAGGCAAGAGAATCGCTTAAGCCCAAGAGTTAGAGGTTGCTGTGAGCTGTGATGCCATGGTGCTGTACTGAGGGCGACACAGTAAGACTTTATCTCCAAAAAAAAAAAAAAACTGCAATTTTCCCGATATTAATTGGTGCTTGCATACCTGTGAATTTACTATATACAACCAGGCTGGGCTAGGCTGGGCTGGGCTCAGCTCAGCTCAGAGGCTTATGCCTAAAATCTTAGCACTTTGGGAAGCCAACATGGGAGGATCACATGAAACCAGGAGGTTGAGACCACCCTGAGCAATATAACAAGACCGCATCACTACAAAAAAAATTTTTTTTAATTAGCTGTGGGCTTGGCGCCTGTGGCTCAAGTGGCTAAGGCGCCAGCCACATACACCTGAGCTGGTGGGTTCAAATCCAGCCTGGGCCCACCAAACGACAAATGACGCTGCAACCAAAAAATAGCCAAGTGCTGTGGCAAGTGCCTGTAGTCCCAGCTACTTGGGAGGCGGAGGCAGGAGAATCGCTTGAGGCTCTGTCTCAAAAAAAAATTAATTAATTAAAAAAATAAAATAAAAATTAGCTGGACAGAGTGGTGTCTGTAGTCCCGGCTAGTCAGGAGACGGGCAGGAAGATCACTTAAGCCCAGATATTTGAAGTTGCAGTGAGTTAAGATGGTGCCACTTCACTCCAACCTGGGCAATAGCATATGACCCCCATCTCTTTAAAAAAAAGAAAAAAAGTTGTGTGGGACATGGGACAATTCTTTGTATTACATGACTGGACAGCATTGAGGGAGTTAATATCTCTTATCTCTATCAAATGGCAGTTACATGATTTTTTACCTCTAACTCATCCCTTTGGCAGTAAAAAAATTTCCACAGATTTCTTTCTATAAGGTCCCCTAGAGGGCAGTACCATCCTCATGGAAAACCACTGTTCTAGACAAAACTCAGCATCTCTGATCATGGTTGTACAGTCACTTAAGTGAGGTGGTTGGATAATGCCAGCTCTGACATAGTGTGACTCTGCCCCACCAAGACATCATTTGAACATGGGTAGAATGCTGTGCATTCTGAACTGGCCTAAGTCTAAGGAAAAGATGTACATTTATCTAAATACAGTGTAAATTCCCATTTGCCTCTGTGATCACAAAATGGGATGTTTGATTTCTTAAATGATTAAGCTTTCATGCTTTGAAAACTTAACTAAAATTTTTCTAAAATGCATTAAACCTAAAATGAAAATACATGAGTAAAATATAGAATGTCCCCAAAGTTTCCATATATAGGAAAACAGATATCTTGGAATATGTTTGCCCGGAGTAGTAGAGAAGACTTCATATATGTGTAGAAAGAAGTAGATAGAAATGGAAAATATTTTGTAAAATTTTGTGATCAATATTTTCTAAATAAAAGTGCATCTAACTGCATTTTTTCCAGTCTAAGAAAAATGCTTTCAGTTGCAAATTACCAAAGCTTTATAACCAGTACAAAGACTTATTTTTAGTTGTTCATGAAATGAAAATATAAAATTAAATATTTCTTTTAGAATTTGCAAAAATACAGCTATGCATCTCAGCTTAAGAAACTGAGTATTGGGCACCCGTGGCTCAAAGGAGTAGGGCGCTGGCCCCATATGCCGGAGGTGGCAGGTTCAAACGAAGCCCCGGCCTAAAACTACAAAAAAAAAAAAAAAAAAGAAAGAAACTGAGTATTGGGCAGTGCCTGTGGCTCAGTGAGTAGGACGCCGGCCCCGTATACCGAGGGTGGCAGGTTCAAATCTGGTCCCGGCCAAACTGCAACAACAAAAAAAATAGCGGGGCTTTGTGGTAGGCACCTGTAGTCCCAGCTACTCGAGAGGCTGACGCAAGAGAATCACCAAAACCAAAGAGCTGGAGGTTGCTGTGAGGTGTGATGCTATAGCACTCTACTAAGGGTGACAAAGTGAGACTCTGACTCTAAAAAAAAAAAAAAAAAGAAAGAAACAGTATTGGTTAGGCACAGTGGCTCCCACCTGTAACACTAGTACTCTAGGAGGCCAAGTTGGGAGGCTCACTTGAGCTCAAGAGTTTGAGAAGAGCCTGAGCAGGAATGAGACCCCACCTCTACTGAAAGTAGAAAAAATTAGCTGGGAATCATGGCACAAGCCTGTAGTCCCAGGCTTTGGAGGCTGAGGTAGGAGGATCACTTGAGCCCAGGAGTTTATAAGGTTGCTGTGAACTAGGCTGATGCCACTGCATTGTACCTGGGGTGACAGAGCAAGACTTCCTCTCCAAAAGAAAGAAAAAGAAAAAGAAGAAAAAACTGAGTATTGGTTTGGTGCCCGTAGCACTGTGGTTATGGTGCCAATCACATACACCGAGGGTGGTGGGTTTGAACCTGGCCTGGGCCGGCTAAACAACTGCAACAAAAAAATAGCTGGGCATTGTGGCGGGCACCTATATTCCCAGCTACTTGGGAGTCTGAGGCAAGAGAATAGCTTAAGCCTAAGAGTTTGAGGTTGCTGTGAGCTGTGACACCATAGCACTCTACCGAAGGCAACATAGTAAGACTGTCTCAAAAAAAAATAAAGGGGCAGTGCCTGTGGTTCAAAGGAGTAGGGTGCTGGCCCCATATACCGGAGGTGGCAGGTTCAAACCTGGCCCCAGCCAAAAACTGCAAAAAAAAAAAAAAAAAAAAACAACAACAAAACCGAGTATTTAGGATATGTACAGTAATTTAAGCTTGCTTTGATTTAGGGTCTTTAAACCTCAGGGTCATGATTGTCAGTCCAAATTCTACATGATTGTTTAGCAATATAAATATAGGGGATCTAAATGAATTTCTTTGATGACAGTGCCTGGAAATGTCCTGAATTATAATGAACAAGTTTTATGTGACCTATAGGCTGTGGTGTGCAAAATAAGACCAACTCAAGGCTCTGCTATCAGAGTTTCAGTCCAAGTGATAAAATATGCAAATGTGGCTGGGCACCCTTAACTCAGTGGTTAGGACGCCAGCCACATGCACTGGAGCTGCTGGGTTTGAACCAGGCCTGGGTCTGCTAAAAAAAAAAAACAAACAACCAGGCATTGTGGCGGGTGCCTGTAGTCCCAGCTGCTAGGGAGGCTGAGGCAAGAGAGTCGCTTGAGCCCAAGAGTTTGAGGTTGCTGTGAGCTATAATGGCATGACACTCTACCAAGGGCAACAAAGTGAGACTCTGTCTCAATTAAAAAAGAAAAAAAGAAGTGCAAAGGAAAATACTAGATGCCATTAGTCTAATGCAGGGGTCCTCAAACTACGGCCCACAGGCCACATGAGGCCGTGTGATTGTATTTGTTCCTGTTTTGTTTTTTTACTTCAAAATAAGATATGTGCAGTGTGCATAGGAATTTGTTCATAGTTTTTTTTTACTATAATCCGGCCCTCCAATGGTCTGAGGGACAGTGAACTGGCCCCTTGTTTAAAAAGTTTGAGGACCCCTGGTCTGGTGCCTAGAATGTGCCAGGTACAGTGGTGATGACGTAAAGTGAGATAATATATATAAAGAACTCAACTTAAAATCCCTGTCCTCTCCTTGTCTTCTCTTTCTTTTTCCTCTTAAGGTTATGATCAAAGGCAGCGCCTATGGCTCACTGGGTAGGGCACCGGCCCCATATACCGAGGTGGGTTCAAACCAGCCCCGGCCAAACTGCAACAAAAAAATAGCCAGGTGTTGTGGCAGGCGCCTATAGTCCCAGCTACTCGGGAGGCTGAGGCAACAGAATTGCCTAAGCCCAGGAGTTGGAGGTTGCTATGAGCTATGGTGATGCCATGGCACTCTACTGAGAGTGATAAAGTGAGACTCTGTCTCTACAAAAAAAAAAAAAAAAAAAAAGATCAAAATACAGTGGGACCCTTGTGTACTCAGGCTATTGCCCACCTCTGAGGTCTCACTTTCACACATTTCCTGTACTTCTCTTTCTTCTAGCCACATGGCTTTTTTTTTGAGATAGAGTCTCACTATGTTGCCCTTGGTAGAGTGCTGTGGCATCACAGCTCATAGAAGCCTCAAACTCCTGGGCTTAAGTGACTCTTGCCTCAGCCTCCTGAGTAGCTGGGACTACAGGCACCTGCCACAAAGCCCGGCTATTTTCTTGTACTTGTCATTGTTGTTTGGCAGGCCTAGGCCAGGTTTGAACCCACTGGCCCCGGTGTATGTAGCCAGCGCCCTAGCCCCTGAGCTATAGGCGCCGAGCCCACATGGCCTTTTCTCAAGTCCTCAGAGACATAGCATTTACTTCCGTCACATAGCTTTTGTCCATGATGTTCCCACTAACACTTTGATAGGTAATTCCCACTCACCCTTAAGATTCCAACTTTATCCTGCATCTTCGTCAAAGGTAACTGGCTTCCCAGATCAGTCACTTCCCCCTGTTATCCACTCTCATTATCCATCTCTCTTCCTGGAATATGAGAAGTTGAATTTCACATTTATATGTCTGGTTATTTTATTAATATCTTTCTAACCCACTAGACTTTAACCTTCATGAGATACTTGCATTTTGATCTGTGTTGTTCATGTCACCTAACACAATACCTGGCACTCAGAAGTTCAAGAAATATTTGTTCAGTGAAAGAATAAGCCTATTATTATAGAATATGAATGGAGGCTTAGGGAATTTAAGTGACATGCCCAAGATCACATAGCTAATAAGTGACAGAGAAATTGAACCCATCTGTCCAACTCCAGGGCTTAAGTTTTTTTTGTTGTGCTTTGTTTTAGAAACAGTTTTGCTCTGTCACCTAGGCTGGAGTGCAGTAGCTCACTGTAACTTCAATCTCCTGGCAGAAGTTAATTTTTTTTTTTGTTTGAGACAGAACCTCATTTTGTCACCCTCTGTAGAGTGACTTGGTGTTATAGCTCACAGCAACCTCAAACTCTTGGGCTCAAGCAGTCTGCTTGCCTCAGCTTCCTAAGTAGCTGGGACTATAGGCACCCACCACAACACGTGGCTATTTTTAGAGACAGAGTCTTGCTCTAGCTCAGGCTGGTCTGAAACTCCTGAGCTCAGGCAGTCCACTCATCTCAGCCTCCCAGAGTGCTAGGATTACAGGTGTGAGAACTTAAATTTTTATTCATTATTCTAGACCTAGTCCTTCTTACTGTTAGTGATGAAGCACCAGTTTTGGATTTTTTTTTTTTTTTTTTTTTTTTTTTTTAGACAGAGCCTCAAGCTGTCATCCTAGGTAGAATGCTGTGGCATCACAGCTCACAGCAACCTCCAATTCCTAGACTTAAGTGATCCTCTTGCCTCTGCCTCCCAAGTAGCTGGGACTGTAGGCACCCGCCACAACACCTATTTTTTGGTTGTAGTTGTCATAGTTGTTTGGCAGGCCCAGGCTGGATTTGAACCCACCAGCTCTGGTGTATGTGGCTAGCGCCTTAGCTCTTAAGCTACAGGCACCGAGCCAATTTTTTTTTTTTTTTTTTAATTTCCAATCTCTTGAAGACCAATACTTTCGTAAAATGTTCTGATTACGTATTTGTAAGTTAGGAGAATGTCATATTATTATTAAACTCTATGAACTTTGTGTTCATTGTCTGTACTTAACCTTGTCACAGACCAGCATTTATACTACGTACATAGGCCACACTTTGAGTATCCTTAAGCTGGCACCCAGGGTATAGAATATATTCTGTATCGCCTCTGTAGGGATGTGTATACAGTAGACAGCTGTACAGATAACGAGGCTAAGTGTAGGACCAGAGAGAATTCCACAGGTAACTAAGCATCAGTAAGAGCTTTATGGAGAAACAAGGGCTTGAAGGTGTTAAGGGATGACAGGATAGAGCCATTGAAAGAAAGGGGCACTAGGGAGGCTAGGGCACTCTCAGCATATGAAGAAGCTAGGACATGGGGAGTGACAAGGAAACCCTCTATTTACTGACTGCTTAGAGCAGGTAGTTTCTACTGAGGAGCAGAGAGAGAGAAAGCCAAACTTGATTTTCTTGTGTTCATTTCTGTCTACGATTTTTTTTTTTTTAGTTTTGAAAAAGGATTTCCATCCATTTAAGGGCTTCCCCCCACCCCATGAACAATTTTTGAATACCTAGAAAAAATTAATATTTTGTATCTCTGTTCAGTATTTTTTTTTTTTTTTAAGAGACAGAGTCTCACTTTGTCGCCCTCCGTAGAGTGCTATGGCATCACAGCTCACAGCAACCTCCAGCTTTTGGGCTTAGACAATTCTCTTGCCTCAGCCTCCCGAGTAGCTGGGACTACAGGCGCCTGCCACAACGCCTGGTTATTTTTTTCTGTTGTTGCAGTTTGGGGCCGGGCTCGAACCTGCCACCCTAGGTATATGGGGCTGGCACCCTACTCACTGAGCCACAGGCACCACCCTTCAGTATTTGTTATCAAGATAAGTGGTTATTGTATAGTGCTCTATTA
The DNA here is from genome assembly GCF_027406575.1 of Nycticebus coucang. Taxonomy (NCBI): domain Eukaryota; kingdom Metazoa; phylum Chordata; class Mammalia; order Primates; family Lorisidae; genus Nycticebus; species Nycticebus coucang. The sequence goes on from NC_069787.1 coordinate 9,595,300, forward strand.
TCTTTAGTGATTATGCTCTAATCACCAATATTTTTATTTATTAATTCAATAAATGTTTATTGAGAGCTTTTTTTTTTCTTTTTTTTTCTTTGCAGTTTTTGGCCAGAGCTGGGTTTGAACCTGCCACCTCCGGCATATGGGGCCAGCGCCCTACCCCTTTGAGCCACAGGCACCGCCCTATTGAGAGCTTTTTTAACAGTCTGGATCCTGGATGGAATTTCTCTTTCTTGTCCATCAAATAATCCTCTCAAGTCCTGTACTCATTTCTCTATAGGTAATAAGAAGTTCCTTCTTTCATCCTCACCTTTCTCTGCCCACCCCAAAATCTTTGGAATAGTGTTCAACTGCTACTTTTTTCAAAGAAATTTCCTTTGTAGCCCATTATGAAGTAAGGAAAAGCTGAGTGTAATATCCCAAATGTGCTTTCTTCAATAATCTTTGTTTAGAAACATCGTCACTTCTGAAAAATATTTTTCTGAAAACGTGTTTGTTAGATTAAATATGTCATGTTAGGTTTAAAGATACTAGTCTTTGGAAAGTTTCCACATAGAGCTATTGCCAAATAGGCCCTCTCTTGTGTTTAAATAGGTCTTTTGCTTTATTCACTTGTTTTCTTCTCATGTTTCACTTTTTAAAATCACATTGTCTTGGTTGTATTTTTCAGTCAAGTCCTAATTCGAAGCAGAGTCCTCAGGGAAAATGGAAAATACATTCCCAAACAGGTACTCATTTATCTTTTATTAAAAAGCTGCACAATTCACCATTGAGGGCAGTAGATATCTGAATGTTTTATAAGGGGACTGTTTGGGGAAAGCTGAAGGTTGGCAACTCAATAATTAAGTTTTGGCCTGGTGGTGTTTACTGTCATTGTGACTCCACCCTTCTTAGCAAATTGTTTTTAAATGTGACTCAGCTAAAGTGTCAGTTCAGCTGCCAAGTAGGCTGACAGCTCTGAGTGTAACAGCATACTGCAAGGGCCTTCGGATGAAGCCTCTGGGGAATAATTTGACAGTTTGCTATGTCACAGTTCTTAGACTTAAAAAGCTTTTTTTTCTACTAGTCTTTCTTGACACGAAAATATTACTTCAACAACCCAGAGGATGGATTTTTCAAAAAAACTAAAAGGAAGGTAGTGCCACCTTCTCCTATGACTGGTACGTTTATTCCCTTCTCTCATCTTTAAGGAAGATTTTTAACACTGGTTATTGAGCAGGGCAAGGGGAAGGGTAGAGGGAGGATGTCATTTTATTAAGTATTAAATTGTGAAAGATAATAATCAAGGGACCTTAGAAATAATCTAACACAGGGATCTATGGAAGTGGAGTTCTCTTTCTCAAATAAATCTGGAACCCCTGTGTATAAAGTAGATTTCAAAAAAAAAAAAAAAGAGCTCTTGGCTGATGAAGTCAGGAGGCCAGGGCCATTATCCCTGAGTTTTTCCTTGTTGCTATTCCTTAAGACCAACCCAGCTCCCACTTAGTGCCTGGATCCTGTTGCTGACAGATGGTCACCCTACTTCCCAGGGCCAGCCATTTCTTTGTCAGACATAATTGCTTGGTCCACCCTACAATTCTGGCTCTAACAGATTTCTTACTTCCACTGATCCTAATTGTGTGAAACATAAAGCATGTTTAAAGAAAAAGTAATTTATTGTTTTGTGTTGAGTCTCTTCTCATTTTAGTACTACTTGTTTCTGGTGAGATAACCAGCTATTTTAAACCTATACAGACAGGATAGGAGTTAATTTTTTTTTTTTTTTAAGTAAATAAGATTGTATGGAATTAATTTTAAAAAGTCTTCAGAAAACTTATAAGAAACAAAAGACCAATAATTATATAAAAAGATCCTTGACCTAACTAATAATCCATGGAATATAAATTAAAATATGTTGTCCTTTTTTAGCCCATTAAATAAATTGTCAGATTGAAAAGATTGACCAAACCTGGGCAGCGGCTGTGGCTCAAAGGGATTGGGCGCCAGTCCCATATACCAGAGGTGGCGGGTTCAAGCCCAACCCCAGCCAAAAACCACACACACACACAAACATTAAAATACATCAATCTATTAAAAAAAAGAGAGAGAGAAAAGATTGACCAAACCTGCTGTTGTCAAGATTGGGGAGGTTAGGCCCTCACCTTTGATGGGCATGCCAAATGGTAGGGCATTATTGAAAGACAGTCTGACAATATCTATCAATGTACAGATCTTTTGACCCAGAATTTCTTCTAGGAAGTTCTCTCACAGAAACCCTTACATAAACGTGCAGATTTATATATAAGATGGTTGGTGGCAGCATCACATATTGGCAAAAAAATTGGAAACAATCCATATGTCCACCCAAAAGTGATCAGTGTGACCACACAGTGGAATCCTATGTTGACTTTAAAAATATTTGAATTGGCTTGGTGCCCGTAGCACTGTGGTTATGGCGTCAGCCACATGCATCGAGGCTGGCGAGTTCAAGCCCAGCCCAGCCCAGGCCAGCTAACCAACACTGACAACTGCAGCCAAAAAGTAGCTGGGTATTCTGGCGGGTGCCTGTAGTCCCAGCTACTTGGGAGGCTCAAGCAAGAGAATCGCTTGAGCCCAAGAGTTTGAGGTTACTGTGAGCCATGATGCCATGGCACTCTACTGAGGGTGACATAGTGAAAGTCTGTCTCAAAAAAGAAAAAAAAATTTGAATTATATATTCTACCAGTGTGGAAATGCCATCCATTTTTTTTTGTTTGTTTTTTATACAGAGTTTTACTATGTCGTCCTCAGTAGCGGCTCATAACAACCTCAAACTTTTGGGCTCAAGTGATTCTCTTGCCTCAGCCTCCCAAGTAGCTGGGACTGCAGGGGCACGGTGCATGTGGCTGGCACCGTAACCACTGTGCTACGGGTGCCAAGCCAATATAAATTTTTTTTTAAATATAAATTTTTTTTAATTAAGAAGCAGAGTAGTCAGTAGGTGAGGTGGCTCACACCTGTAATCCTAGTACTCTGGGAGGCCAAGGCGGGTACATTGCTTGAGCTCACAGGTTCGAGAACAGCCTGAGCAAGAGCAAGACCCCCGTCTCTAAAAATAGCCAGGCATTGTGGCAGGCGCCTATAGTCCCAGCTACTTGGGAGGCTGAGGCAAGAGAATCACTTGGCCCAAAGGTTGCTGTGAGCTATGACTCCATGGCACCTACTGATGGCGACAAAATGAGACACTGTCTCAAAAAAAAAAAAAGAAAGAAAGAAAGAAGCAGAGTAGTAAGCATAGTATCCCTTTATTGGGTGTGCATGTATATATAAATTATTGTATTTGTATAGAAAGATGCAAAACTATTCAGTAAGCAGTTGAAAGGTCAAAGAGTGGGCTCAGAAGAACTGTCTACATTATACCATACCTTTCTGTGTCTTTCGAATTCTTTTTACAATGAACTTGTCTTAATTTAATTATCAAGTATATTAAATATTTACAGAAAATCAGAAGAAAGTCAGCAGAGGTGAAATTTAGTGATTTCTCGTCCTTCTGTCTAGATCCCACTATGCTCACAGACATGATGAAAGGGAATGTAACAAATGTCCTCCCTATGATTCTTATTGGTGGATGGATCAACATGACATTTTCAGGCTTTGTCACAAGTAAGTTACAGACCTAGCTGGCTTCATGTTTACTGCATCTGTGTTTCTTTCCCATATCTCCATTCAGAGAAATCCAAATGCTGCTGAGACCCAAATATCATAGTTCCTATGTTTTCTTGCAGAAACTGATAATATTCTTTGAACAAAAAAATTTAGGGCCAGGTGTGGTGGCTAATGCCTGTAATTCTAGCACTTTGGGAAGCTGAGGCAGAAGGATCACTTGAGGCCTGGAGTTCAAGACCATACTGGGCAACATAGCAAGATCCCCTCTCTACAAAAAAATAGAAAAATTGGGCGGCGCCTGTAGCTCAGTCAGTAAGGCGCCAGCCCCATATACCGAGGGCAGCGGGTTCAAACCCAGCCCCGGCCAAACTGCAACCAAAAAAAAAAATAGCCGGGCGTTGTGGCGGGCACCTGTAGTCCCAGCTACTCGGGAGGCTGAGGCAAGAGAATCGCTTCAGCCCAGGAGTTGGAGGTTGCTGTGAGCTGTGTGATGCCATTGCACTCTACCAAGGGCCATAAAATGAGACTCTGTCTCTACAAAAAAAAAAAAATAGAAAAATTTACCAGGTGTGGTGGCATGCACCTGTAGTCGAGCTGCTAGGGAGGCTGGGGGAGAGAGGCTGAGGCAGGAGGATTGAGACCTTTTCTAAAAAAAAAGATCCTAAGTTCATGATGTGGGTGGTTTTTGCTTTTTTTTTTTTTTTTTGTCAAGACATAGTTCTACCCTATGCCCTGAGCAGAGGGCAATGGCATCGTGGCTCACTGCAACCTCAGACTCCGGTTGTGGGCATCCTGCTGCCTCAGCCTCCGAAGCCGCTGGGATTACAAGCCCTCGCCGCAGCACCCAGCTGGGTTTTTCCATTTTTTTCCATGAGTCAGGGTCTCACTCTTCGCTCAGACAAGCCTTGAACTCCTGAGCTCAAGCAATCCTCTCTCCTGAGCCTCCCACTGGTTTTTGCTTTTTATTCATAGAGACTCAAATGAGTGATTTGCTAGTGGGTATCCAAAACTAATATAATTCTAGTTGAGTAGGATAAAAGGAAGCCTCTTTATTTTGACTTCTTTGGTTAGGTGTTACGGTAAGTTTTCAGTCTGTTTATAAGTTGATTTGATTGTAATCAATTTGGTTTCTTAGTAATGTAGTTCTTTGTGTATATGTATTCCACTCAGGGTTTAATGGATCAGTGCAATTTTCCAGATTTTAGGTCACAGCTTAGTTTGAATCCTTGCTCCTAAGTAATCTAGAAGTTGGTATTATTCAGGGAAAATAGAGCAGAGTGTCATTTTGACTGTTTTCTTTCCTTCAAAAATTGCTAAGATTTCCTGTGGAAATCATTTTCCAAGATCTTTGTAGTAAGTTTTCACCTCAACAGGGAAAGAATATATCCATTCACACTTAAACTATTCTAAAATAAAACAGCTCAGTGTGGTTGTGAACTTTTTTTTTTTCTTGTCTGCAGCCAAAGTCCCATTTCCACTGACCCTCCGTTTTAAGCCTATGCTACAGCAAGGAATTGAACTACTCACGTTAGATGCATCCTGGTAAGAACTTTAATAAAAAACACAAACAGTAGCCGGGCGTTGTGGCGGGTGCCTATAGTCCCAGCTACTCGGGAGGCTGAGGCAGGAGAATCGCCTAAGCCCAGGAGTTGGAGGTTGCTGTGAGCTGTGTGACGCCACAGCACTCTACCAAGGGCAATAAAGTGAAACTCTGTCTCTACAAAAAACAAACAAACAAACAAACACAGACAGGCTTGGCATCCATGGCACAGTGATTACAGTGCCAACACATGCACGGAGGCTGGCGGGTTTGAACCTGGCCTGGGCCAGCTAAGCAACAATGACAACTGCAATAAGAAAATAGCTGGGCATCGTGGGGGGCACCTGTAGTCCCAGCTACTTGGGAGACGACAACTGCAATAAGAAAATAGCCGGGCGTCGTGGGGGGCACCTGTGGTCCCAGCTACTTGGGAGACTGAGGTAAGAGGATCGCTTAAGCCCAAGAATTTGAGGTTGCTGTGAGCTGTGACGCCACGATACTCTACCAGGGGCGATGTAGTGAGACTCTGTTTCAAAATAAAATAAAAAACAATTTAAAACCAGTGTCTCTTAAAAGTCAGGATTTCCAATTAGGTGTTTAAAGGTTATGTTTCATTGAAATTCCACTCAAAATGCCATCAGTTACTTTTACCTGAGTCTTGCAAAAGAGAAGAATGTGGCAGACTTTTTCTGTAGTTTCTTGGGCTTAGGAATGCAGGGATGGATGTATCAACCTCCAAAGAGTTAAAAGATTAAGCCAGGAATTCTGGCCATGACAAACCTTTCTAGCAATACTCTAGAGCTTATGGGAATGGATATTTGTTTTATTTCTTTAAAGTACATTATTACTAACAATAACATTAGTTTTCTTTTTTTTTTGTAGAGACAGAGTCTCACTTGATGGCCCTCGGTAGAGTGCCGTGGCCTCACACAGCTCACAGCAACCTCCAACTCCTGGGCTTAGCGATTCTCTTGCCTCAGCCTCCCGAGTAGCTGGGACTACAGGCGCCCACCACAACGCCCGGCTATTTTTGGTTGCAGTTTGGCCGGGGCCGGGTTTGAACCTGCCACCCTCGGTATATGGGGCCGGCGCCTTACCGACTGAGCCACAGGCGCTGCCCAACATTAGTTTTCATTAGTCCATTGCTACGTGTGTTCTGACGAAATCGGGAGCATTCAGGGTGATATGGCCATAGACCCTTTCTGTGTTCAATACATTATTTTGTCCTCTTAGCAATCTATGAAGTCTATACAGGAGTTGAGATTTGACACAAAGTCCATCCAAATCCAGCACTTACTTCTTATTTATTTTTCTATTTTTTTTATAGTAGAATAGTAAAACCTAAAATCTGAAAAACACTTGGAAACACTATTGCAGTATCTGGAACCCAGTAGTGCTGCTTCACATGCTTGTCAAACACTGGCATAGGAAAGAAGCCAGATAAGAAAAGGGAATAATGGGGGTCACTGGTGATCTTCTTTGCTTATTACCCAATTTGAACAGAACCACCTCTGCATGGGAGAGTCAGGACAGACCAGATGCTAGGAGAGTCTTGTTTGTGCCCAGCTGTACTTTATACGAGTAGCATGATTCTATTAAACTTTCACCTGCCAATCTCATGTGGGCTCAACAAAAACCTTCATGGGTTGGAGAAAAGCTTATTTATCTTTTCTCAGCATCTGGGCAGGTATGTGACTATTATGTTCATACGGACAGAGGGGAGATTGGAACCTAAGTGTACAATTACTGTTGCACATAGATCAGCAGCATTACATACAAATAGGTCATTTATTTACCTGCAGTCTGATGGGAGTTATGTTTGTTTTATGTTTTTGTTTTTTTTTTTTTTGAGACAGAGCCTCAAGCTGTCCCCCTGGGTGGAGTGCTATGGCATCACAGCTCACAGAAACCTCCAACTCCTGGGCTCAAGCGAGTCTCCTGCCTCCGCCTCCCAAGGAGCTGGGACCACAGGCGCCCGCCACAATGCCTGGCTATTTTTTGGTTGCAGCCATCATTGTTGTTGTTTGGTGGGCCTGGGCCCAGGCTGGATTCGAACCTGCCAGCTCAGGTGTATATGGCTGGCGCCCTAGCCACTTGAGCCACAGGTGCTGAGCCAGGAGTTATGTTAACCAAGAATTAGAATAAAGTGTGCAGCCAGCCACATACACCAAGGGTGGCGGGTTCACACCCGGCCCAAGCCAACTAAACTGCAGCCAAAAAATAGCTGGGCATTATGGCAAGTGCCTGTAGTCCCAGCTACTTGGAAAGCTGAGGCAAGAGAATCACTTAAGCCCAAGAGTTGGATGTTGCTGTGAGCTGTGATGCCAGGCTCTTTACTGAGGGCGACACAGTAAAACTCTGTCTCAAATAAAAAAAAAGAATAGGCTAAGGCGCCAGCCACGTACACCTGAGCTGGCGGGTTCAAATCCAGCCTGGGCCCGCCAAACAACAATGACAGCTGCAACCAAAAAATAGCTGGGCATTGTGGCAGGCGCCTGTAGTCCCAGCTACTTGGGAGACGGAGGCAGGAGAATCGCTTGAGCCCAGGAGTTGGAGGTTGCTGTGAGCTGTGATGGCACAGTACTCTACCCAAGGTGACAGCTTGAGGCTCTGTCTCAAAAAAAAAAAAAAAAAAAAAATAAAGTGTGGCTCTTTCCATTTATGTATTATATTTCATACTCCTGTTAGTTTTTATTATATGCAAGCATATTAATTTTGAGGGGCAAGATGGTAAACCTAAGCTTAGAGGAAGCCTTGGTAATAAAGTTCAAAACCTGGAACAGTAGTTTCACGAGTATAGTTCTCAGCATTGCAAGTATTTCCTGAAAGCTACCTTTGATCCTTTTTTGTAAGTATGGAACATACTAGGAATTGTGATTTCATCCAAAGAATGGGATTCAGGACAGGAGGCCGCTTTCAGCTTTTATTTAATATACTTCTGTATCAGTAAGATTGTCTTAAAAACTTGTATTCTTTGGTTGTGCTTTTGATAAATATAGCTTATCCTAGGTGATTTTTTTATGTACACTGAACAACTTTGGTTTGTAGAAAAGTGTAAACTGTATTAATTTCTGGAATAACTACTTTACACTGTTTTGCTTTTCCTTTGCTAGGGTGAGTTCTGCATCCTGGTATTTCCTCAATGTATTTGGGCTCCGGAGCATTTACTCGCTGATTCTGGGCCAAGATAATGGTAAGAAGAGTGTCAGATTTAATGAGACAAATGACTCATTCATACCAGAGACAGAATAATAATTTAGGTTATTCTGTTTGTTGGCATAGCCAGACGCAGTGCTTCATCCCTTAAGTTTCTGAGGTATTCCCAAAGAGTGTTAAAGTTCCAGGGAGCAAACTTAAATTCTCCCTACAATCACTAGGAGATAGGGATAATATTTGATTCCCTGAAGTTCAGGCGAAGGAAGTTCATATGTTCATGTGAAGGATCTAGCAGTAGCAATATAATCCTGTAAACATAAAGCTTAAAGAAGAACTGGTTTGATCAGTTATTTCATTGACTAGATTGCTTTTCAGTACTAATCCTGGCTTTCTTATTTAAATGGCTGGGACCTCTGACAAGTTACTTACCCACTCTAGTCTTCTGTTTGCTATCTGTCATTAAGGACCTTATTAATTAACCTGTGGGGAGGACTAGGAGCAGATGAGGTAGAATATGCAAAGCTCTTAGTGGAGTACCTGCGTATAGGAGTTGCTCTATAACTGGTGGCTATTGCTGTTGGTGAAATTTGAAATAAAGTTTAGAGTTTCCTTTAGTTATTTCTCTTCTGCTATTATCATCTCTATTTTTCAGGAGAGATAAAGTGACTTTTCCAGGGTCACATACCCAGCAGGGCACAGAGCCAGTCAGTGAACTTGTCATTTGATTCTCTAACCCACCACCAAGCAGCTATAAGTGTGAGGCCTGTTCTTCCCCTTGGGTGCTGGGGTGCTTGCTGAGCCCGGGCACTTACGTACACATGTTTTATGCTGCAGCTGCTGACCAATCACGAATGATGCAGGAGCAGATGACAGGAGCAGCCATGGCTATGCCTGCAGACACCAATAAAGCTTTCAAGGTACACTTCATTTGCCTTCTAGAGCTGTAGTGAGGCCGTGAAAGGTGTTATCAGACTTTACTTTAAAAATCAATTCCCTGCAGGGAATGCAGTGTGGTTCCATCACTTGAATTTAACATTTAGAAAAATAGGGCCATGTGCAGAGTCTCACACCTATAATTGTAGCACTTTGGGAGGCCAAGCTGGGAGGATCATTTGAGGCCAGGAGTTTGAGACCAATCTGGACAATATAGCAAGGCCCTATCTCTACAAAGAAGAAAAAAGTTAACTGGGTAGCCTGTAGTCCCAGCTACTCAGGAGGCTGAAGCAGAAGGATTGCTTAAGCCTATAATGAGCTATAATGATGCCACTGCACTCCAGTCTGGGCACAGAGTGAGGCTCTGTCTTAAAAAGAAAAAAACACTTAAATAAATGGAAAGACAGTCATGTTCATGGATTGGAAGACTTAATAGACATTTCTCCAAAGAAGATAAAACAGTTAGGGGGTTATGAACAAAATGAATCCACTGGATTTGTTTGTAAGTTCGATTTGTATGTAAGTTGGAACAGGTACATTTACCTATTACCTGTTTGTAAATATGTCAGTTGGATGTTTGTAACTTGGGGACTGTGTATATACAAATCCCCAATAAACACATGAAAAGAAGCTCAACATCATTATCTTTCTGACAAATGCAAATCAAAACCACAGTGAGATATCATGAGATATCACTTCACACTCAGATGGTTAATATCAAAAAAGATATACAATAACAAGTGTTGGTGAGGATATGGGGAAATGGAAACCCTCATATATAGTTATCATACGATCAATTAGTTCTACTCAAGAGAATTACAAACATTATGTCCACACAGAAACTTACATGAGAAGGCCAAGCATGGTGGTTCACACCTGCAATCCCAGCACTCTGGGAGGTCAAGGTGGGTGGATTGCTTGATCACAGGTTTGAGACCAGCCAGAGCCAGAGCGAGACATTGTTTCTAAAAATAGCTGGGCATTGTGGCAGGTGCCTGCTACTTAGGAAGGTGAGACAAGAGAATCGCTTGAGCCCAAGAGTTTAAGGTTTCTCTGAGCTATGATGCCATGGCCCTCTACCAAGGATGACAAAGTGAGACTCTGTCTAAAAACGGGGGGGAGGGGAGGTGGGCAGTGCCTATGGCTCAAGGAGTAGGGCACCAGCCGCATATTCCGAGGTGGTGGGTTCAAACCTGATCCTGGCCAAAAACTGCTAAAAAAAAAAAAAAAGGCTTTAAATTGTACACATTAAATGGATAAATGTTATAGTATGTGAATTATATCTCAAAACAGTATGGGTTATTTTTTTTTTTTTTGAGACAGAGTCTCACTTTGTTGCCCTTGGTAGAGTGCCGTGGCATCACAGCTCACAGCAACCTCCAGCTCTTGGGCTAAGGCGATTCTCTTGCCTCAGCCTCCTGAGTAGCTGGTATTACAGGTACCCGCCACAACACCCAGCTATTTTTTTGTTGTTGTTGCAGTTTGGCCAGGGCCAGGTTCGTACCTGCCACCCTTGGTATATGGGTCCGGCGCCCTACTCACTGAGCCACAGGCACTGCCCTGGGTTAATATTTGTTTTGCACATTAAATTTCATATGGCTTTTGTTTTTTGTTTTTTGAGTTTTTTGGTAGAGATAGAGTCTCACTTTATCACTCTCAGTAGAGTGCCATGGCATCACACAGCTCACAGCAACCACCAACTTCTGGGCTTAGGCGATTCTCTTGCCTCAGCCTCCCGAGTAGCTGGGACTACAGGCGCCCACCACAACACCCGGCTATTTTTTTTTTTTTTTCTTTTCTTGTTGTTGCAATTTGACTGGGGCTGGGTTTGAACCTGCCACCCTTGGTTTATGGGGCCAGCGCCCTACTCACTGAGCCATAGGCACCGCCCTGTCATGTTTTTTATTTTTATTATTTTTGAAACAGTCTCACTGTGTCACCCTCGGTAAAGTGCTGTGGTGTCACAGCTCATAACAACCTCAAACTCTTAGGCTTAAGTGATTCTCTTGCCTCAGCCTCCTGAATAGCTGGGACTGTATGCACACACCACAATGCCTAGCTATTTTTTGGTTCCAGTTGTCACTGTTGTTTAGCAGGCCCGAGCCAGGCTCGAACCCGCCAGCCTTGGTGTATGTGGCCAGTGCCCTACTCACTGAGCAAGGAGTGTCGAGCCTGTTTTTTATTTTTTATTTTTCAAGCCTGGGTCTCACTTACGTTGCCCAGGCTAGTCTCAAACTCTTGGTCTCAAATCATCCTCTGGCCTCAACATCCTGAGTAGCTGGAACTGCAGGCATGTATCCAGCTCATAAAGCATTTTTTAAGAACTCACTAACGTAAGCAAAAGTGGTCAGATTGGGCGGCGCCTGTGGCTCAGTCGGTAGGGTGCCGGCCCCATATACCGAGGGTGGTGGGTTCAAACCCGGCCCCGGCCCCGGCCAAACTGCAACCAAAAAATAGCCGGGCGTTGTGGCGGGCGCCTGTAGTCCCAGCTACTGGGGAGGCTGAGGCAGGAGAATCACTTAAGCCCAGGAGTTGGAGGTTGCTGTGAGCTGTGTGAGGCCACGGCACTCTACTAAGGGCCATAAAGTGAGACTCTGTCTCTACAAAAAAAAAAAAAAAGTGGTCAGATTGACAGAATGTTTGAAAAAATTCTGCACATTTGATTCTGCTCAACATATTAATTGGCTCGGTGCCCGTAGCTCAGTGAGTAGGGCACCTGCCACATATACCGAGACTGGCGGGTTCAAGCCTGACCCTGGCCTGCTAAATAACAGTGACAACTGGAACCAAAAAATAGCTGGACGTTCTGGCGAGCCTGTAGTCCCAGCTACTCGGGAGGTTGAGGCAAGAGAATTGCTTAAGCCCAAGAGTTTGGGGTTGCTGTGAGCTGTGACACACGGCACTCTACCGAGGGTGACATATGAGACTCTGTCTCTAAAACAAAAAGCATATTAATAGCTTACATGCGAATGATTGTATACTAAAATAGTTTATATTTCACACTGTCAAAGTCTTCCAGGGATGAAATAATCAATTCCTGGGCTCCAATAGACTGTACTGAAATACCATTATATATTTGGACATGTTAAGGAAATATTTTTAGGCCATTTATGTTAAAACATCTTTGAGGCTGCACAACTTAAACCAGATGACACGTCCCTTCATGAAAGGGCTCAGAATTACTAAGCACTCATTTGTTTGTTGTATGCATTTCAAAGGTAATGTGGGGGCACAAAGCAAGTGCTTAATAAGAGTGAGCTGATAAACAGGTTAAGCACTGGGGGATTTGGAGTTTAACTAAAATTTGAATCTACCCTCTATTTGTTACTAGTGCCAATGACCTTGAACAAATTGCTTGACCTCTCTTAGCCTCTGCTTCCTTATCTCTGTATTGAGAGGGACGGGGAAAGCTGGGGGGTAGCAGCATCTACCTCATAGGATTGGATGTGGTTATACGGGCTAGCCGGGAGTAAGTGGTCAGTAAAGGTCAGTCGTAGCTGTCAGTAACGAGCCCCTCCCCCTGCCTGGGTGTTCTCTTCCTTTGCAGACAGAATGGGAAGCTTTGGAGCTGACAGATCACCAGTGGGCACTAGATGATGTCGAGGAGGAGCTCATGGCCAAAGACCTCCACTTTGAAGGCATGTTCAAGAAGGAATTACAGACCTCTATTTTTTGAAGACTGAGCGGGGATTAGCTGTGTCAGGAACTTGGAGTAGCGCTTAACCTTGTAACTTTCGTTGGAGCTGGCGCCTCAGAATAAAATGGAGGATGCAAGAGCTGGCGGGTGTGCAGCAAGGCTCGTTCTTGTCTGAGCTGGGCTCCCCTTTATGTATGAAACTAGAGGAAATAGAAGGAGTATGCTCGGTGACTTGCAATTTAAAAAATGTTCTAAATGTTCCTTCTGGTGACTCTAGTGATGAAAGTCAGAGAAAGGGGGAAAACTCAAGCTACTGATTTTATATAAAATCTTAGGAAAAATTCAGTCTTTGGACAAAGCACTATTAATTATAACTAATTACTATGTGCAGTCAGCTTGACATCTAGCCACAGTAAACTCCTGTTTTCTTGGGATCCGTACACTCTGTGTTTTATCTTTAATTTTTTGTTAGTATTTTTAACTTTCCTTACAAAAGTAGAACATTTTCACTACCAAAAGTTTAGAAACTATGGATGAGCTAAATGAATCTCCTTGTATTGTTCATTTTGAGCCTATAGAATGACAGAGGGTGAATGTGTCAAACCTCATTCACATAAACTCTTTTCCGAGTGAATACCCCAGGCCAGGACAGACTTAGCAAACCTGTGTCTCTTAGTACTATCCAGTGAAAACCAGTGACCCTGAGGTACTGTGGAGTGCTCAAGTGCCTTTGGGATCATCAAAAATGAGTTAAATAATGCAACGTCTTGATCTGAACATCAGAATATATGAAATCCATTGACAAATCAATGGTGCTATCTGGTAAATGACAACTTAATTGGACAAAAGGCCTAATTTTCCAGTTACTCTGGATATAAGAGTTTACATATCACTGTAACAAGGGAGAAAGGGCAGTTACTGGCAGACAGATAAGCGCCCCAGGAATAATTCTATCTGGATTAATGGCCCCAGGGAAGTGAAGTGACAGGGTGCTTTTCTGTACCTAGAGGTGGATGTAATTTGCATGTTGAGCACTGTAATTAAGAACAAATGACTCTTGTCTTTGCAAATTAAACCATCTTTTCTCTTCCTTTGCCTGTGAAAGTGTTGACTCTATGGGTCACTAAGGCCACATGCCAACAGTCATGAGTGTCTATCTTGGACTATGCCAGGAATCTAAGATGAAAGAGATGTAACCCTTGTCTTCAAAGAATTCATAGGTTGAATTTTTGCCTTTCCCTTTGATTTGCTGGTGCAAATCACTAGTGGTGTGTGCACACACATGTCCTTAGCACCAGCAAATCAAAGGGAAAGCCAAGTTTGTTTTAGCAGGCTTTTCTCATAACCAGCACACGGGTTTAGGGAGCAATGCTTATTGTGTCTTTCTTGGAGTTTAATTTGGGACAAGCTATAAGAGAGATTTTTACCTGGGCCAGGCACAGTGGCTCATGTGTGTAATCCCAGCACTTGGGAGGTTGAGGTGGGTGGATTCCCTGAGCTTACAGGTTTGAGACCAGTCTGAGCCAGAGCGAGACCTCATCTCTAAAAGTAGCAGGCGTTGTGGTGAGCGCCTATAGTCCCAGCTACTTGGGAGGCTGAGGCAAGAGAATTGCTTAAGCCCAGGAGTTTGAGGTTGCTGTGAGCTGTGATGCTACGGTACTTTACCGAGGGCTGCAAAGTGAAAGTCTGTCTCAAAAAAAAAAAAAAAAAAAAGGAGAGATTTTTTTACCTTTTCCATCAACCTGGATTTATTACCTAAAACTATTTCAAACACCGTAAATGTCCACTTAATGATCATAGTATTGAAAATACCATGCAAGGAAAGCTAAATATTAAGTGAACTCCATAACACAACTTATACAAATAATGACAATTTATTCTTTCTGTGAAGCAAACTAGAGAAAAAGAGTAATGACAACATAGATTTGAGGACAGTAAATAAAACTACACTTATTGGGTGGTGCCTGTGGCTCAGTGAGTGGGGTGCCAGCCCCATGTGCCGAGGGTGGCGGGTTCAAGCCTAGCCCCAGCCAAACTGCAACAAAAAAATAGCCGGGTGTTGTGGTGGGCGCCTGTGGTCCTAGCTGCTTGGGAGGCTGAGGCAAGAGAATTGCGTGGGCCCAAGAGTTGGAGGTTGCTGTGAGCCGTGTGAAGGTGTGAAGTCATGGCACTCTACCTGAGGGCGGTACAGTGAGACTCTGTCTCTACAAAATATAAAAATAAAAAAAAAACTACACTTAGAGGCAAAAGTCAGCTCAGTTCTTCTTTTTTTTTTTTTTTTTTTTTTTGCAGTTTTTGGCTGGGGCTGGGTTTGAACCTGCTACCTCCAGCATATGGGGCTGGTGCCCTACTCCTTTGAGCCACAGGTGCCACCCCATCAGTTCTGTTGTTCTTTAAGATATATGATGGACATGTGTGTATGTGAAAGAGGATTACTAACTAGGTTGGGAATATTGCAGTTGCAAGTGATGGGAATTGAAGTCAACCTGACTGAAGCAATTAAAAAGGAATGTAAACTGACTGACTAAAATGTCCAATGGGTCAGTTGGATTGAGGTACAGCTGGATCCAAGGCCTCAGATGACATCATCAGGATTCGGATGCTTTCTCAGATCTGCTTTCTTCTTTTCTTGGGAATCTGTCTTCTCTTACTAGCTTAGTATCTGCAGTGAAAACAAAGTACCCATTTAAAAAAAATTCTCGCAGAACTCACTGTTGCATTTTACCGATCTGCCTTGGGTCATGTGCAAATTTCAGGAACTGCTTAGCCTTTCCTAAATGAACTAAAAGGACTGAGGTGAGAAAGGGGTGATTGCCCCAAAGGAAAACTGGGGTGCTGTTGCAAGAAGAAAGTGGCGTGGGGCCAGGCATGGTGGCTCACACTTGTAAACTCATCACTTTCAGAGACTGAAATGAAAGTATCACTTGAGACCTGGAGTTCGAGACTAGTTTGGGCAACATAGCAAGACCCTATCTCTAAAAAAAAAAAAAAATTTAGCTGGGTGTGATGCCTCACACCTATAATTCCAGCACTTTGGAAGGCCAAGGCAAGAGTATCATTTGAGGCCAGAAGTTTTAGATCACCCTGGGCAATATACTGAGCCTTTATTTCTGCAAAAAAAAATTTAAATTAGCCAAGTAGGGTGATACATTCCTACAGTCCCAGCTATCTGGGAGGCTGAGCCAGGAGGACCACTTAAGCTCAGGAGTTGGAGATTGCAGTGAGCTATGATTGTGCCATGGCACTCCAGTCTGAACAAGAGTGAAATCCTGTCTCTCAAAGAAGAAAGGTGTTATGGGTACTAGACAAGAAAAATAATACTGTTTTACCCTTAGATCACCCAGACTGCCTGGAATGTTTTCAAAAGGAAGTACTGCCCCTATTCTTGGAGGTAATGGGGTCGGCAAACATTTACTGGTTTTCTGCAGTGTGCTGAGTGTCATTCAAAGTATCTTAAGATCGTTCTGATCATTCAACAAATAGGAATGAATGTTGCCAGGCAGTGCACATGAACAAGGTGCACTCTCAGGCCTTACAAACTCGGACTTCTATGTTACGCGCCATGTCAGGGATGATTCTTGGGAAGCTGTAGGATCATCTGCAGGTCATTCACCAAACCTGGCTGGTCAGGGAAGGCTTTTCATCAGAAGTGTCATCTCAATTAAGATGTGACAGATCAGGCTTGGTGCCTGTAGCTCAAGCTACTAAGCCACATACAGAGCTGGTGGGTTCGAATCCAGCCTGGGCCCGCCAAACAGCAATGACAACTACAACCAAAAAATGGCTGGGCATTGTGGTGGGCGCCTGTAGTCCCAGCTACTCGGGAGGCTGAGGCAAGAGAATTGCTTAAGCCCAGGAGTTGAAGGTTGCTGTGAGCTGTGATGCCACGGGACTTTACCCAGGGTAATAGCTTGAGGCTCTGTCTCAAAAAAAAAAAAAAAGATGTGACAGGTCACCAGGAATTTGCCAGAAAAATACACTAAAACTGTTCCAAGCAGAGGTATCAGTCAGTGTATACAAAGTCTCAGAAACAAAGGTGGAACTGAAACAAGACCAGCCTGATGGTCAGGTGTAGAAGGACGTAAAGAGACATTGATGCATCGGACTCTAATGGGCAAATAGTTTGGGACATGAATTACAGTTCAATCAACCTGCCTCAGAAAACAAATGTGAGACAGCAGCAATAGGGCCAGATGGCAGAGGAGCTTGTAAGTCATCCCTCAGAGGCAGGACTAAAACCTGATGGTGACAGCAGGGAGCCTTTGCAGGGACTAACATGAAGGGATTTGCTGCTGGGCAGGGAATGGAATGGAGGGGCAGAAGTGGGTATGGAAAGTGTGGGGGTGAGATTCAGCTGGTAGTGATTTAAGAGGAAAGAGGCCTTAAATCAGCAGTTCTCAACCTGTGGGTCCCGACCCCTTTGTAACAATGAAAATACATTGAGGCATTAGGAAGGTTGAGAACCACTGCTTTAAATCGTGCAGGTGATCATCTGCTTTCTCACATTCACTACATGGCTTTCCATAAGACACTTTCCCTCCCTGAGCCTCAGTCTCCCCATCTGTAAAAATGGAACTAGATGGTGCAGCCACTTTGGAAAAATCTGGCAGGTCCTCAAAAATTTAAACTTAAAGTTTTCATATAACCCAGCTATTCTACTCATAGATAGATAGATAGATAGAATCTCCAAGAGAAATAAAGACATATGTCCACACAAAAACTTATCCACAAATATTCATAGGGGCATCATTCATAATAGCCACAAAGTGGCAAACAACCCAAATGTCCATCAACTAATAAAAGGATAAGTAGGCCAGGTGTGGTGGCTCACGCCTGTGATCTTAGCATTCTGGGAGGCTAAGGCGAGTGGATTGCCTGAGCACACAGTTTCGAGACCAGCCTGAGCCAGAGTGAGACCTCGTCTCTAACAATAGCCGGGTGTTGTGGCAGTCGCCTGTAGTCCCAGCTACTTTGGAGGCTGAGGCAAGAGAGTTGCTTGAGCCCAAGAATTTGAGGTTGCTGTGAGCTGTGACACCAGGACACTACCAAGGGCAACAAAGTGAGACTCTTGTCTCAAAAAAAATAAATAAAAAAGAAAGGATAAGTAAAATATGGTATATCCATGCAATGGAACATCATTCAACAATAAAAAGAATGAAACATTGATACCACAACACAGATGAACCTTGAAACATTGTACTGAGCAAAGAAGCCAACCTCAGTAGACCATTCCGGTGAATGAAATGTTCAGAACAGGTAAGCCCATAGAAATAGAAGACAGATTCGTGGTTGCCAGGGCTCGGGGGAAAGAGAATGACAAATCAGGTTCCAAGCTGCAGATTAGAACCTGGCCTGGGGCTGCTAAATCAATGACAACTGCAAGAAACAAATAGCCGGGTGTTGTGGTGGGCGCCTGTAGTCCCAATTACTAGGGAGTTTGAGGCAAGAGAATCACTTAAGCCCAAGAGTTTGAGGTTGCTGTGAGCCATGACGCCATAGCCCAAGAGTTTGAGGTTGCTGTGAGCCATGACGCCATAGCCCAAGAGTTTGAGGTTGCTGTGAGCCATGACGCCATGGCACTCTACCAAGGGCCGACATAATGAGACTCTGTCTCAAAAAAAAAAAGAAGAATGGCAAGCGATTGCCAGTGGGTGTGGGTTTCTCCCTGGTGTAATGAAAATGTTCTAAAACTGAATATGGTGATTATCACCCACCTCTGAATACAATCAAAACCACTGAATAGTACACTTGAAGTAGGTGACTTATGGTATATGGTTCTAATCTCAAAGTGTTTAAAAGGCAGTAGGAGCAGGGAAAGGACCGTAAATAAACCCTCAGCAGCTGTCATCAAGGTCTCTGTGATCATGGCCAGGAGAGGCTCTTATGGGCTAGCCCAGACCAGGAACGGAAGGTATCCAGGGGCGCACATGCCTCTAGTCCCAGCTACTTGGGAAGCTGAAGCATAAGGATCACTTGAGCTGAGGAGTTTGAGGTTGCGGTGAGCTATGATGATGCCACTGCACTCTAGCTTGGGAACAGAGCAAAACCCTGTCTCCCTCCTCCAAAAACAAAAAAATTTAAATCCCAGGTATATCATTTTACATGTAAATATTTCAGTAGATATCTCTAACGGATAAGGAGTTTTAAAAATGACCCACAAGGCCAATATTTCATCTAACCTGCTTATTTCTTAACATGTTCTAAGACCCAATCCATGTTCAAATTTCCCCAATTGTCTTAAAGTGTCCTTTTTGCAATGGATTTGAAGGAGAATCCCAATAAAGACCCCATGTGGCATTTGGTTGCTGTATCTCTTTTGTAACAGCATCCCCTACTCCCCCTCACTTTTTTCCAAGCCATTCATTTGCTGAAGAAACTGTGTTGTTTGTTCTTTCTGTACAATTCTGTGAATCTCTGAAATGCTCCTTTTGTTTTTTTTGTTTTTTTTTTTTGAGACAGAGTCTCAAGCTGTCACCCTGGGTAGAATGCTGTGGCATCACAGCTCACAGCAACCTCAGACTCTTGGGCTTAAGAGATTCTCTTGCCTTAGGGCGGCGCCTGTGGCTCAGTGAGCAGGGCGCCGGCCCCGTACCCCGAGGGTGGCGGGTTCAAACCCAGCCCCGGCCAAACTGCAACAAAAAAATAGCTGGGCGTTGTGGCAGGCCCCTGTAGTCCCAGCTACTGGGGAGGCTGAGGCAGGAGAATCGCCGAAGCCCAGGAGTTGGAGGTTGCTGTGAGCTGTGTGACACCACAGCACTCTACCGAGGGCAATAAACTGAAACTCTGTCTCTACAAAAAAAAAAAAAGAGAGATTCTCTTGCCTTAACCTCCCAAGTAGCTGGGACTACAGGCGCCCACCACAATGCCCAGCTATTTTTGTTGTTGTTGCAGTTGTCATTGTTGTTTAAGCAGGCCCAGGCCAGTTCAAACCCACCAGCCCTGGTGTATACATCTGGCACCCTACCCACTGAGCTACAGACGTTGCCCTCTCTGAAATATTCTTATCTGAATGAGAAACCAAACCTTCAGATTGTTTTTCTCTTTTTTTTCTTTTTTGAGATAGAGTCTTACTCTGTCACCCTTGGTAGAGTGCCATGTAGCAACGTCAAATTCTTGGACTTAAGGGATCCTCTTCCCTCAGCATCCCAAGCAGCTGGGACTACAGGCACCTGCCACAACACCCAGCTGTTTTTAGAGACGGATCTCTCTCTGGCTCAGGCTAGTCTTGAACTTGTGAGGTCAAGGAATCCACCCACCTCCACCTCCCATGGTGCTAGGATTACAGGCATGAGCCACAGTGCCCGGCCTCAGGTTGTTTTTCACTTAAAGGAATGATTAAGAGGAATGGATTAGTGATGGATGCACAGAAAATTAAGCAAATGGAAAACCAAGCAGTACTTACTGCAGGAAAAACAAAATGTCTAGGAAGGGAATTATAATCACCAGCCTGAATCAGCTTGAGTAACGATTACAGTTCTGATATTGTTAATGCAGAATAATGATATAAACAAAAACAGTACAGGAAAATGCAGAAAGTAATATGAGCTAAATTTTCAGGTATCTTCTTAGTCATAGTAATTAACAGGTAAAATTAAAAGCTGAAAAATAATAATAGCAATATAAATCTGATCTCAGGAAACAGATATAGGTCCCAGGAGAAATAATCAGGAATACCAGAATGAGTTGAAAATAATTGCTTCTAGGAAGCAGGAATTGGGAATGAGAGGGAATTGGGTAAAGAATCAAAGTCAGCTGAGCTTGGTGGCATAAGCGTATAGTCCCAGCTGCTCAGGCTGAGGCAAGAGGATTGCTTGAACCCAGGAGTCTGAGGTTGCATTGAGCTATGATGAAGCCACTGCTCTCACTCACTCACTCTTGCTCTAACAACAGAGCAAGACTCTTCAAAAAACAAAAAAGGAACCCTTGATTTTTTTTTTTTTTGCAGTTTTTGGCTGGGGCTGGGTTTGAACCTGCCACCTCCAGCATATGGGATCAGCGCCCTACCCCTTTGAGCCACAGGCACTGCCCTGGAACCCTTGATTTTAAAGTCAGCATCAGATTTGTTACACACACACGCCAAAAAAAAAAAAAAAACTTTTAAAAGATCAGGTTTGTTTAGTTGGTATCAGTGGAGGTTAAAATCTGAAAAAGAAAGACTTAAGCCTCCAGGAACCCTTAAAGCTTAACTTGGCCAGTTGAATAACAGAATATCTCGTGCCCTTGGCGTTTGGGACAGTGGGCAGAGCACAGAAGTTTCGCCAGTCTGCCCTGTTCTGCCTTTTGTTTATTTGCTCAGGCCTTCCAGAGGGACCAGCCAGAATGAAAATGCCAGCCAACTGTCCTGGATATTGTCTAAGGAGAATTCATTGTTGCCAGCCACACGCCTTTGCTTTTTTCTTCTTTCTCTCTTTCCTTGGATGCTTCCAAGGTACTTTTGGGTCAGAGCTCCTAAAAACTTCCAGTTCTATTGGTTTGCAGTCCTTTTAATAGAGATTCAGGGCAGCGCCTATGGCTCAGTGAGTAAGGCGCCGGCCCCATATGCCGAGGGTGGCGGGTTCAAACCCAGCCCCGGCCAAACTGCAACCAAAAAAAAAAAATAGCCGGGCGTTGTGGCGGGCGCCTGTAGTCCCAGCTGCTCGGGAGGCTGAGGCAAGAGAATCGCGTAAGCCCAAGAGTTAGAGGTTGCTGTGAGCCGTGTGACGCCACGGCACTCTACGGAGGGCGGTACAGTGAGACTCTGTCTCTACAAAAAAAAAAAAAATAATAATAATAGAGATTCAAGTTGGAGGACCAATTTTCATAGACTCAATTAACTCCTAACACAGCAGGGGCTACCTGGAAGGCCTGGGGTTTCTCCTCCTCTTCTCTTCTCTCTGAGGTTCTTCCAAGGGGCAGGAGGGTGTCATCACTATTAAGAGCATTGGTTCTGAAGTCAGACTTGTGACTTAGCTTATTGATTGCTGTGTGACTTTTAACAAGTTATTTAGCCTCTCTGAGCTCATCTTGCCAACTATAAAATGAAGATCATTGGGAGGACGTAAAAAGAATAATGCAGGCTGCTTCCATAGCACAGTGGTTACGGTGCCAACCACATGCACTGAGGGTGGCAGGTTTGAACCCGGCCAGGCTGGCTAAACATCAATAACAACTGCAACAACAACAAATCAGCTGGGTGTTGTGGCGGGCGCCTGTAGTCCCAGCTACTTGGGAGGCTGAGTCGAGAGAATTGCTTAAGCCCAAAAGAGTTTAAGGTTGCTGTGAGCTGTGACGCTACAGCACTCTACCAAGGGTGACACAGTGAGACTCTCTCAAAAAAAAAAGAAGAATGCATGTAAGATGTCTAGCATAGCTCTTTTTTTCTTTAATTGTTAAATCCTAGCTCTGTACATTAGCGCAATCAAGGGGTACAATGTGCTGGTTTCATATACAATCTGAAATATTCTCATCAAACTGTTCAACGTAACCTTCATGGCATTTTCTTAGTTATTATATGTAGACATTTGTATTCTGCCTTTAGTAAGTTTCACCTGTACCCATTCTAAGATGCACCCTAAGTGGGGCCCCACCCATTACCCTCCCTCCACCCGAACCTCCCCCCTCCCTTCCCCTTCCTTGGCCCTTTCCTCATAGTCTTGTGCTATAGTTGGGTTATAGCCTTTGTGTGAAAACTATAATTTAGCTTCATAGTAGGGTTGAGTACATTGGATACTTTTTCTTCCAATGCTGAGATACTTTGCTAAGAAGAATATGTTCCAGCTCCATCCATGTAAACATGAAAGAGGTAAAGTCTCCATCTTTCTTTAAGGCTGCATAATATTCCATGGTGTACATGTACCACAGTTTGCTAGTCCATTCGTGGGTCGATGGGCACTAGCATAGCTCTTGACAGATTAAGCGCTTGGTTAACAGGAGACACTGACCACCCCTCATATACTTGGAATCATCCCCCATTTGTCTAACCCACCATCCCAGAGTATCCAG
Organism: Nycticebus coucang; assembly: GCF_027406575.1. NCBI lineage: Eukaryota > Metazoa > Chordata > Mammalia > Primates > Lorisidae > Nycticebus > Nycticebus coucang. The sequence goes on from NC_069787.1 coordinate 9,618,165, forward strand.
GATGATACTGAGAGCTCCTTCTGGAGCCAAGATACTCCCCACCTGCACCTGGCGCCTTATGTTTCCCACTTACATTCCCCTCCACCCAGCCAGTCTTCTCTTTCCATAGCATTAGCTTTCATTTTGGCCTCTGGCCAAAGTGATCATAATCTCTCTTGCCTTTGTCTGGAATCTCAGAACCCACCCCTTCCAGTTGGTGGTTTGGAACATGATTGAATTGAGGCTCCTGGCTCGAAAGAGGACAGCAATGAGCAGCTGCATGGTCCAGCATGGATTTGGGGTCAGGCACACACACACATTAGTCTTCCTCGAGAGAAAGTGAGAAAGGGAACAGGACCAGCTCTGAGCCTGCTTCAGAAATCTCAGCGCCTCCAAAAGAGGCTCACCAGAGTTCATGAGAGGCAGTGAGAGGAGGGATCTGGACCCTCAGCACCAGTAATGGGCCCTAGGACTGCCCTCCCACCAACACTGCCCACAGGGGAAAAGACATAGGTACCTCAAAGGAAATTAGGATGCTGTTAGGAAAGGGATCTGACATTGGATAACACCCCAAAATACCATTATCATATGTAGAATAGGATCCAGATAACTTCCTACATGATTAGTAGAACAACTGGGATAGGCTGAGGCAGGAGGATTGCTTGAGCCAGGATTTCAAGGCTGCAGTGGGCTATGATGGCTCCACTGCACTCCAGTCTGGGCAACAGTGTGAAAACCTGTCTCTTTAACGAAAAACAAAAAGGAGGCACCTGTGGCTCACTGGGTAGGGCACCGGCCCCATATACTGAAGGTGGCAGATTCAAACCAGGCCCCGGCCAAACTGCAACAAAAAATAGCCAGGCATTGTGGCAAGCGCCTGTAGTCCCAGCTAATCAGGAGGCTGAGGCAAGAGAATCACCTAAGCCCACGAGTTGCAGGTTGCTGTAAGCTGTGATGCCACAGCACTTTACTCAGGGTGACAGGATAAGACTCTGTCTCAAAAAAAAAAAAAAAAATCAGAACCACTGTATCTAACAAGATAAAATAAACAACAAATGTAGAATCCAACACCGAGAGCTGAAACCAACTGCAAATTAGCTGGACATGGTGGCAGGCCCCTGTAGCCCCAGCTACTTGGGAGGCTGAGGCAGGAGGATCGTTTATACTCAGAAGTTTGAGGTTGCTGTGAGCTATGTTGATACCATGGCACTCTAGCCTGAGCAACAGAGTGAGACTCTATTTTTTTTTTTTCTTTGAGACAGAGTCTCACTCTGTCACCCCTGGTAGAGTACCATAGTGTCATCATAGCTCACAACAACCTCAAATTTGGGCTCAAACAATCCTCCTGCCTATGCCTCCTGAGTAGCTGGGACTACAGGCGCTTACCACACACTCAGCTAGTTTTTCTATTTTTAGTAGAGATGGAGTCTCACTCTTGTTCAGTCTGGTCTTGAACTCCTGAGTTCCACCCACCTCGGCCTCTCGGAGTGCTAGGATTACAGGCACAAGCCACCAAGCCCAACCCTAAATAAAAAATTCTTAGGAAAAAAAAGAAATCAACTGCACATGAAGAAATGGGGAAGACCTAGTTGTAGACCAATTGGGTAACAAAGTGATGTGCCTGCTGGAAATGTTAGTTCAGTATGAGGCCATATTAACGGAGAGATAGAATCGAGGAAAGGGGAGGTGAAAGTTCAGTTTTATTACTAACCCCAGTTGGGTTTTATGTCCAACACTTATACTGTAAGAGGGACATTGTTGAGCTGCTAAGAAGCAAACAGAGGAGAAATGCCACAATGGTCATAACCAAGAATTCTTTCCAATAAGGAAAGACTGAAAAACTAGTGCTCCTGGGCCTGGGGAAGAAGACTCCCAAGAAATGCCTTCACAATTCTGAAACGACTCTAACAAGGAAAACAGTAGAAGTGACTGGATGATATGGTGAATGAGGAGAGCCTGCACTCGCTCCTAGAGCCAGCAGAGCTGGCTGGGTGCAGTCCCCACCATTTACCAGACATTAGGGACTGGACATTGCAAACTATAATATGTCAGACACAACTGAAGGCTGAGTATTGCTTTTCTGTGAGAGCCAGAAGTGGGAAACCACTGAGAAGGAGATTTCTGCAGAACCATGGAAAGAATTTTCTTTTGCTTTTTAAAAAAGTGATATTTATTATTTTTATTTTATTTCATTTTTTTTTTTGAAACAGAGCCTCAAGCTGTTGCCCAGAGTAGAATGCCGTGGCGTCACAGCTCACAGCAACCTCCAACTCCTGAGCTTAAGCGATTCTCTTGCCTCAGTCTCCCAAGTAGCTGGGACTACAGGCACCCGCCACAACACCCCGGCTATTTTTTGGTTGTAGTTGTCATTGTTGTTTGGCAGGCCCGGGCTGGATTCAAACCTGCCAGCTCTGGTGTATGTGGCTAGCGCCTTAGCTGCTTGAGCTACAGACGCCAAGCCCTTATTTCTGATCACAAAAGAAAAACATAATATAGGGCGGCGCCTGTGGCTCAGCGGGTAGGGCGCTGGCCCCATATGCCGAGGGTGGCGGGTTCAAACCCAGCCCCGGCCAAACTGCAACAACAAAAAAAAATAGCTGGGCATTGTGGCGGGTGCCTGTAGTCCTAGCTACTTGGGAGGCTGAGTCAAGAGAATCGCCTGAGCCCAAGGAGTTGGAGGTTGCTGTGAGCTGTGTGACGCCGCGGCACTCTACCAAGGGCGATAAGGTGGGACTCCGTCTCTACAAAAAAAAAAAGAAAAACATAATATATAGAATATTGTTAGATTGGTAAAATATAGAAAATTGGCAAAAGTAGATAAAAATCACATAAACCACAATTTACCTTGTAATATTTAGGTATAGGATGAATGAAGAGATAGGTGGAGAGGTACTAATGAAGTGAGATCAAACAAATAATTATCTGAGAGAATTCAAAGTATTATCATGCAAGAACGTATAGCTTGGCATGTAAGAATGTTTACTCTAGGGTGGCGCCTGTGGCTCAAAGGGGTAGGGCGCCGGCCCCATATGCTGGAGGTGGTGGGTCCAAACCCAGCCCTGGCCAAAAACTGCAAAAAAAAAAAAAGAATGTTTACTCTAGTATTGTTTTCAGTACCAAAAAAAGCTGTAAACCACCTGATTACTCATTCATAGGGGAATACTGAGAATGTTGGCATAAATAATGGTGCATTCACATCATCTAATCCTGTACAGATGGTTGAAAGAAGAAGGTCAAGCTAATATGTATGACCTTCAAATTGTTTCCAGCATATACCTTTTAAGCAGGGTTGCAGAGTAACATGCATAGTGTGACCCATGTTGTAATACGCATGCACATTTATGTTTTTACAAGCAAAGAAAACTGTGATGTTAACGATGGGTCCATCTGGGAGGCAGAGTTGGAGAAGCCAAGAATAAGGCAATTAACTTGTTCTTTGAAGATTTCTGCATTGCTCGAATTGAGATAATTAGCGCATATTATTTTCATAATTCAAATGACTACAACTTAAGTTATAATCCACATTGGAAGTTTATCCATCCCATTAAAGATTCCACATCATTGTGTTGAGCACATGTATTCCTTGTGTGGATTTTTCCTTAATGGATTGAACCTAATGATGGACATTTAGTATGTAAGGAATTGCTCAAAGAGGGACCAGGGGGGCATTTTGACAGTGTCTATCAGACTGAAAAGGTGCAGACCCATAGATCTTATCATGCCTCAGATAGAAAATTATCTCATAGGTACACTAGTGCAGATGTCTGTGTAAGAGTGGCCTCTGCCCCATTATTGATGCTAACAAAAGGCTAGAAAAAAACCTGTGTCCAAGCACAGGGCACAGGATATGTAAAAATTACCAATAGCCTGGGGGCGGTGGCTCATATCTGTAATCCTAGCACTCTGGGAGGCCAAGGCAAGTGGATTGTTTGAGCTCAGGAGACCAGCCTGAGCAGGAGTGAGACCTGGTTTCTATTTAAAAAATAGAAAAACAAGTCAGGTGTTGTGGCAGGCACTGGTAGTCTTAGAGACTACTCAGGAGACTGAGGCAAGAGGATTGCTTGAACCCAGGAGTTTAAGATTGCTGTGAGCTGACACCATGGCACTCTAGCTCGGGGCTCTGTCTCAAATAATAATAAAAAAAAATTACCAGCTGAGTATGGGAGAATTCTCAACAAGGGACACAAGAAATGAGGTAGAGCTGTAGATACTTACATGGAAAATATCCCAGAATATACTGTGAAGAAAAAAAAATTACAGAAACTACATGCTCAGTATGATCTCATTTCTGTTTAAGGTGTATATGTCACTGTGCATTGAGAAAGATCTAAAGAATACACATCAAGCTGTACAAGATAAAAAATATAGAGATGTAAGGAAGTGAGCTTTCCATCCCATGAGGTATGCAAGCAGAGACTGGCTGCCCAATGTCAGGGATGCTGCAGAAGGAATGTACACATCGCCTGAGATGGCCTTGGTTTCGCTCTTAGCCCCGAGAATCTCTGAGCGAGAGGAGGTCGGGACTGGAAGAAGAGTCCACCCCTAGAGAGAAAGAGTTAAGCGGGGCCGGCGCTGCTGTGGGCGGGCTCGGCGATCGGCAGCGCCGGGCTCTGTTAGCCGAGTCTGAGCATCCCGGAGGATGCGGCGCTGCGAGCGGCTGCAGGGACGCGCGCAAGGTGAACGCGGGGGCTGCGGCGGCCAGGTGAGCGGCTGCTCCAGGGAGGGGGCGATGGCGGGACCCAGGCGGGGAGGATGGCCTGCTGTCCACCTCGTGGGCACGGGCGACAAAGCTTGCACGACTCCCACCCCCACCGGGGACACTGCGGAAAGGCTCGGAGCCAAGGAGAGAGGAGACGAAGGAGGCGGCGGAGAGGTAACCCGAGATGGACCAGCTTCCTGGAGGCTCCCTGCAGCGGCCCTCACCCGGGCCAGCCTCTCCCCAGTCCCTGCGGCACAGAAATCCCCTCACCCACCTAAAATCTCTCCAGCAAGGGGATCCTAGGGCTGGGCAAGCCCCCGCCTGGTCAGCAGGTGCTCACATCTTTTGGACTGGGTGTGGGTAGATGGCATGTTTATCACTGAAGGCCCAACCCAACCATCTCCTCCTCTGCAAAGGTTTTCAGACCCCCTGAGCTAGACGAACCCCTGTGGGCTTCACAACTCCTTAGTGTGTCCACTCAGCTGGCTGTGTGACCTTGGGCGAGTTGCTCAACCTCTCTGAACTTCGGTTTCCTCCCCTGTGAAATGGGCATACCTACACCTGGTTGTATTGGGTGGGTTGAATGACATGCAGCTAAACTTAGCATACATAGGAGCCTAATTGGGTAAGAGGTCAACACTGGAGCACTGTTGTTAACCAGTAACCACCTTAGGGGCCTCTCAATCCTTCCCTCTCACCTCACTTATGCTCCCAAGCCCAGAGTTGAGTCTTCTCTTTCTCTGTGGGTTCCCAACACCTCTCTTGGGCCAGGAGGCTTGGTAAATGTTGGAGAAAGGAACTAAGAAGGCTTTAAGGCAGAGTTTAAACTCTGGTTTAGGGATGGCCTTTGAACCCTTTGAAATTGTCCATAATGTTTGGTGGGCCTGGACACTTCTGGGAAGAGCACATGGAGTTTTCAGTGGCTTCTCAAGTGGCCTGTGAGCCACCATGCGTTAGGAGCCAGGAAGCTTTGGGGACAGCTGCTTCCCAGAGAGGAAAAGAGCAGGGCCTCTGCCCCCAAACACAGCCAGGCCTCAGCTCTCACAGGTACTGTGCCCTGTCTCCTGGTCATGGGGGCCCCTTCCTGCCTCCCTGGCGCACTTGAGGGCTCTTGCGGGGAACAGGAACCTTTAGGGAATAACCACAGAGGGCCGCATGTACACTGAGAGCTGGAGGTTTGACATGAAAGAGGCAGGAGCCCTAGGCTAGAGGGGGAGACAGGAGATTATTACATAGTGTGACCAGGGTGACTGGTGCCCAGGAAGGCCAGTGAAGGAAGACCTCCTGGAAATAGGAATGTTTTTCCCCCCTTCGTTCTTTTCTTTTCTTTTTTTTTTTTTTTTGACACAGAGTCACACTTTGTCACCCTTGGTAGAGTGCCATAGCGTAAGAGCTCACAGTAACCTCAAATTCTTCTGCTCAAGTGTTTCTCTTGCCTCAGCCTCCCAAGTAGCTGGGACTACAGGCACCTGCCACAACGGCCGGCTATTTCTAGAGATGAGGTCTCACTCTGGCTCAGGCTGGTCTTGAACCTGTGAGCTTAGACAATTCACCTTTCTCGGCCTCCCACAGTGCTAGGATTACAGGCATGAGCCACCATGCCCACCTCTCTCACCCTTTTGAAACACTAATCAGACCTGGTCATCCCCATGTTTCTTATGTCCAGTGGCTTCCTGTGGCATGTAGAATAAAATCCAGGTGTCTTACTTTGGCACACAAGCCCCCGAGATCTAGGGCTTAACTCCCGATTTCATCTCCTGCTGTTTTCTTCTTTGTTTGCTGGAGTGTTTGCTGTGCTCCAGCTGCTCTAGTGTTCTGATTTCTGGAGCTCATTGCTGTATCAGTGCCTTTGCGCTTGTTGCCTCTGCCAAATTCCTTCCCCCTCAATTGTCAAATGGCTGGCTCCAGCCAGCGTTTAGCTTAAATGTTACTCAGAGAGTGCTTCCTGGCACCTCCTGTGTAAATAGCCTCTCATCCCTCTGTCTCTTAACCCTGTTTTTATTTTCTTCGTAGCTCACCTTATTTTAATTATTTATCATCTGTCCCTTTTTAAAATTTCTTTTTTTTAAGAGACAGAGTCTCACCTTGTCTTCCTCTGTAGAGTGCTGTGGCGTCACAGCTCACAGCAACCTCCAGCTCTTGGGCTTAGATGATTCTGTTGCCTCAGCCTCCCAAGTAGCTGGGACTACAGGCACTCACCACAAGGCCTGGCTTTTTTTTGTTGCAATTTGGCCAAGGCTGGGTTTGAACCTGCCACCCTCGGTATACCACCCTCACACCACACCCGGCGCCCTACTCACTGAGCCACAGGAGCTGCCCTATTATCTGTCTCTTATTTAGAATGCCAGCTCCATGAGGGCAGCTTTATGAGTCTTGTTTAATGCTTCATCCTAGTCTTATTCATTGCCACATAATATGTGTTCAAATTATTTGTCGAAATAGTTACAGGGAGTGGGGAGAGAGAATGCTTTCTGGACACAGGAAAAATGAAAGGGCTCAGCGCTGATGAAACTAGTATGGACCTGGCCCCTAAGTGTTTGTTACTTGTGTCTTATAAGACCTCCTTGTGTCAGAAACAGTACTCTTTTTTTATTTTTATTTTTATTTTGTTTTTTATGAGACGGAGTCTTACTTTGTTGCCCTTGGTAGAGTGCTTTGGTGGCGTCATAGCTCACAGCAACCTCAGACTCTTGGGCTCAAGCGATTCTCTTGTCCCAGTCTCTCAGCCTCCCAAGGAGCTGGGACTATAGGAGCCCACCACAATGCTCAGCTATTTTTTTTTTTTTTTTAAGAGATGAGGTCTCGCTCTGGCTCAGGCTGGTCTCAAACCTGGGAGCTCAGGCAATCCACCCACCTTGGCCTTCCAGAGTGCTAGGATTACAGGCGTGGGCCACCACATCCGGCCCATAGTACTCTTAGTATCCCCATTCTTTTTTTTTGTAGAGACAGAGTCTCACTTTATTACCCTCGGTAGAGTGCTGTGGCCTCACACAGCTCACAGCAACCTCCAACTCCTGGGCTTCAGTGATTCTCTTGCCTCAGTCTCCCAAGTAGCTGGGACTACAGGCGCCCGCCACAACGCCCGGCTATTTTTTGGTTGCAGTTCGGCCGGGCCGGGTCTGAACCCGCCACCCTCGGTATATGGGGCCGGCGCCTTACCGACTGAGCCACAGGCGCCGCCCAGTATCCCCATTCTAACATGGGAAAACCATGATGCAAAGAGGTAACTCAACCAAGGAAATGGTAAAGCTGGAATTCAAACTCAGGTCCCTCCTGAAAGGCAGGTCCATGTCCATGTCCCATTCCACTTCTCTCATATTTTAACTGGGCCTTCAAGAATAGCATTTCAGGCTCAGCGTCTATAGCTCAGCAGCTAAGGGTGCCAGTCACATACACTGGAGCCAGCAGGTTCAAATCCAGCCCTGGCCTGCTAAACAATGACAACTGCAACCAAATAATAGCCAGGCGTCGTGGCGGGTGCCTGTAGTCCCAGCTACTTGGGAGGCTGAGGCAAGAGAATCACTTAAGCCCAAGAGTTGGAGGTTGCTGTGAGCTGTGATGCCACAGCACTCTACTGAGGGCGACATATGAGACTCTGTCTAAAAAAAAAAAAATAGCATTTCAGCAAGTGAAGGAGAAGGGAGAGGGCATTCTGAACTGAAGGAACAGCAGAGCAAAGACATGGCGTGTGGGTTTGACTTGCCAGGTGAGCAGCCAGGTGTGGCCATGGCTTATGTTCACTGGGGAGCCTCTGAAGGTTTTGAAGCAGGGCACATGACATGATCAGAGATGCAGTTTTAAAAGCAGGGAAGAAGTTTACTGTCTGGTGTCACTCTTCTTTGTTTTCTACCAGCCCCTTTGAGAAGCTATGGAAGACCCCAACTCTGACATGTCATCCCCTCCCTTTTTTTTAGGTTCATCCAGTGAGGACTGGAAGTTGAGGGCTCTAGGCCCAGGCATCAGTGGAGACCATGGCCCATAGCCCATGGGGCTGTGTATGTGGCTTCCTGCTGCTGTTGCTGCTGCTATCCCTGGGGGCTGGCCCTGCTCTGGGCAGGGGCCTTCCCAGGCCGCTGGAAGACTCAAAAACCCACCTAATCCCAAGAGCACACCCCAAGGGTACTATGGGCTCAGAGCCCCAAACCTTTGACTTCTGGGATAACCCCAGAGATGAGATCCCCTGGAACTCCAATGGCCCCCACAACCCTGCTGAAGACTTGTCTACAAAGCCTGCAGACTCTGCCTCTGGCCCAGCCCTTCATGGGCCCAAAGCAGCCCCTGGGGCTCAAAGAGAACAACTCCCAGTAATTGATGACCTCCAGGTGGCTCGAGGGCCAAGTTCCCAAGGATGGACAGGATCTCCTGACTCACAGGAGCCTCTGGAGCAAGAAGTACTGGTCCCTCAACCAGTTGAGTCCTCTCACCTCACATTCATCCCCACAACTCCCAGACTACAACTTAGGGAAGCCACCATTCCTCCTGCCATGGAGCCTGGAGACAAAGTGGAACAGCAGCCACCTATAGAAGAGGGTCTGACAGCTAAAGCCAAGACCAGGGTCCTACATACTTCTCCCTCTGATCACCAGGGTCCTCCCCACACTCTTGTGCCCTACTCAGGCACTGTCAAGAGGCCAATACTGGAAGAACAGGGTGGGCAGAAGAGGGACTTCCAGGAGGCAGTACAAGGCCCCCTCTTCACTCAGCAGGATCCAGAAGCCCCTGAGGCTGACACAGTATCTGCAGTTGAGGGGGCGTCCTCGCAGGAGCCTGTGGCCCAGCCAGACTTGGTGTTGGCCAGAAGCCTTCCTCCTGCTGAGGAGCTGCCAGTTGAGCCCCAACAAAAGGCTGGAGCTGGGGAGTCCAGCTCCCCAGGTCCCCCACCCAAGCAGGCTGGCCTCCCTGATACTAAGGGTTCACCAGAACCCCAGACCACAGGCCTTCCCATCTCAGAGGCTCCGGATGGGCAGCCCAAACCAGGTGGGTATCAAAGTGAGGGTGCTGAGCGGGGATGGGAAGGGGCAGTGTTCCACAGCAGCTAAGTGTCCCAGTTGTCTGACTTCTGGGTCCCTCCCCTCTTGGGTTTTGAGGACCATGGGAGAGGGAGGATCAGGCAAGATGATGACTACTTTTATCATTTCAGAGATAGCAACAATTAACGGAGCAGATCCTATCTCCCCTCAGCGGGTGAGAGGAGCGGTGGAGGCTCCAGGCACCCCCAAGTCCCTGATTCCTGATCCCTTGGATGCTGGCCCAGCTACAAACCAAACAGAGAGCCCTGTGGGAGCCCTGCAGCCAGGTGAGGGCATGGCTGGGGGTTGGGGAGAGGGAGTACTCTGTCCAGTACTAAGAACTGTGTGAAGTATATATGGGGTACAGGGTGGGGAGTGAATGGGGACAAACATCTGCTTAAAGGAATTGGCCAGGACCTCCTTTAGGATAATAAACGAATACTCACTGGGTACTCTGGGAGAAGTCATTTGTCCCTTGGGGACTAAAATGTTCTTATATGTAACATGGACATATTTAGTACAGTGATTCTCCAACTATGGAGAGTGGCAAGGTGATTTTTTTTTTTTTTGAGACAGTCTCACTTTGTCACCCTTTGTAGAATGCTGTGGCATCATACTCACAGCAACCTCAAAGTCTTGGGCTCAAGTGATGCTTTTGCCTCAGTGTCCCAAGTACTTGGGACTAAAGGTGCCCACCACAACACCCAGCTATTTTTAGAGACAGGGGTCTCTCTTGCTCAGGCAGGTCTCCAAATCCTGACCTCAAACAATCCACCCGCCTGGTCCTCCCAGAGTGCTGGGATTATACACGTGAGCCACCTCGCCCAGCTTGGCTATGTAGTTCTAATATACAGTACATGTAGGGAACTGCTGAGGTACTACTTCCCTGATAGTATCTTTTAATAAAAACCATAGCTCACATCCGTTTAGTTCTTACTGGGTGTCTAGTACCATGGTAAACATTTATCCTCTCCCTAAACCAGTCAGGTAGGTGCTGTCATCTCCATTTTGCAAATATGCTTAGAAAAGGCGAATAACATGGCAGCCACACTAGAGAAGGGTAGAAAATCAAAAGTACTTCTCAAAGGGCTACTTTTAATATTGTTATTATTGCAGATGAAGCCGAAGAGTGGCCCGGGCGTCCCCAAAGCCACCCCCCAGCACCCCCAGTCCAGGCCCCCTCAACGTCACGCCGGGGTCTCATTCGAGTTACCACGCAGCGAGCCTTGGGCCAGCCGCCCCCTCCGGAGCCCTCATCCAGCTCCATGGCTTCAGCCCCAGCCTCTAGCCCCCCGGCCAACACTACCGCACCCCCCCTGCGCTGGGGGCCCTTGCGGCGGGTGCTGAGCTATTCCTGGGAGCTTCACGTCTATGGGGTGGGGGTGCTCTTTCTGCTGCCCGCGTTGTTGGCCCTGGCTGCACTGGCAGCAGCCCTGTCCGGGCCCTGGTTGGCACTGGTGGCTGCAGTGCTAGTGCTAGTAGCTTCTGGGCTGCGATCCGCCTACATGCTAACTGACCCTTATGGCTCACAGGAGCGGCTGGCCGTGCGCGCCGGCCTAGTGCTCTACAACCTGCCCTTCCCCTTGCTACTCACGGCACTGGCAGCCTTAACCCTGCTGGGCCTAGGATCAGCGCTGCCACAGCCACTGCAGCACCCGCTCCTGCTGGGAGCCTTGGCGCTAGTCCACAGCGTGCTATTGCTCGCTACAGATCTGCTGTCGGCTAGGCCTGTGCTCAACCTCCTGGCACAGGGCTTGTCCTGTGCCTGGGGTGCAGCCGTGTCTCTGGGCACGCTCTGTCTGTGCCGTCGCCGCCTGCTGGAGGGGTCACGGGGCTGGGATGTCAGCCCAGGTCCGCGGCTGCTGGCTGTGGCAGGTGCGCTGGGGCTGCTGGCCAGCGGCTTGCAGCTGGCGGCCGCGCTTTGGTTGTACCCGGGCCCTGGCCGGGTGGGCCGCTTCTCGTGGGCCTGGTGGGGTGTCCACTTCTGGCTGCGCCTACTGGAGCTGACATGGGCCCTCGCCCTGGCATTGGCCGCTTTAGCTGCTGCGAGACCCAGGCCGCCTACAGAGCACGCCTGCTGGGCTAAGCTGCTGCGCCTGGCGTGTCCCGCGCCATCGGGCAAGAGCGAGGTGCCGGGGCGTCCCAATAACTGCTACGCAGGGCCCAGTGGCGTCGGAGCAGGCAGCTTGGACATCAGCAAGAGCCTCATCCGCAACCCGGCGGAAAGTGGGCAACTGGCCACGCCCAGTTCAGGTGCGTGGGGCTCGGCTGCGTCTTTGGGTCGCGCACCCCAGGGTGGCCCAGGACTGTCCCGCAGCAGCGTAGGGCCGGCGCCGTCGCTGAGCGAGCTGGATCTGCGGCCGCCATCGCCCATCAACCTGAGCAGCAGCATCGACGCCGCGCTCTTCCGAGAACACTTGGTTCGAGACAGCGTGTTCCGGCGCTGCGGCCTGAGCGGCCTGGCCTCCCCGCCGCCTGGAGGCGCTCTGCGGCCGCGCCGGGGCAGCCATCCCGACGCCGAGCTGGATGTCGCCGGCTCTTCGCTCCTCCGAGGCCGCTGCAGGTCACTCAGCGACGTGCGTGTGCGGGGCCCGGTCCCACAGCATGTGGTGGACGAGCCCGACGGGGCGGCCGCGGGGGCTTCTGGCAGCTCCCTGGACAGCTTCTCCAGGGGCTCACTCAAGATCAGCTGGAATCCTTGGCGTCACGGGCTGTCGTCAGTGGACAGTCTACCCCTAGACGAGCTGCCCAGCACAGTGCAGCTACTCCCTGCCCCGGCCCCGGCCCCTGACACTATTCCAGCTCGGCCCCGGGAGCCCCAGGGTGAAGTCCAGTCTCGCTGCAAGTCTGGGGACTCCCGCAGCGCCTCCAGCGATACCATCGAGCTCTGAAGGGTCCTAATTGCAGGACCAGGACCCTGTCCTGGACGCATACATGGCACAGCCCACTCGAACAGTTGAGCGTTTGAAAAACTGGCCTTCCTGGGCCTCCGCCTGACTGCAGCCCCCCAGGGACAGCTGGATAGGAACCCTACCACCATGCTCCATTGTTGTTGTTTTTGTTTTTATAGTATCGCTACTTTTTTCAGCTGTATTTTGTACAGAGGTCGTGGCTTATGCGGAATACAGGGTGGATGTGCATGGATTTGGGCATGGGGAACTGGGAGCAGGTGCCCCAGACTCTCCAATGGGGAGAGAGTGACTGTCCTAACTGACTCTCTTCTTTGTGCCAAAGAAATAAACCCTTAGGACTTGGCTCATGCCTCACTCTGGCCATGCCAGGATTCTCTACTCAAGAGATTGGAGGCTCCGCCCCGAGTAATTCCAAATCCTGTGTGTACTGGGAAAGGGAGGACTTCCAAAGAAAGATTGCTTGACCCTTGGGAGCTTTGTTAACAGGGGGAACCGATATCTTATTGGACATCTACTATCTGTCCTGAACTGTCCAGCTCTTCACATTTATCACCTTACTTCTCACATTAAGCCTGAGTGGAAAGCATTATCAGGCCCATTTTAAGAATGAGAAAAATAATGTTCAGAGGCAAAAATCATCTGTACAAGGTCTTCCAACAAATGACAGCTGGTATTGAGCCCAGAAAGTTCCACTCCTAAGCCTAATTTCTCTATACCCTTCTCTTAAAACTACGTCAGGGCCAAGCCTCTCTTCTGTCCTCACTCTGCTCTTTTCTCCTCCCTCTGTTCCTCCATCAGGGCAGCCCTCAAATTGTCAGGGTTTTAGAAAACTTTCCCAAGATGATGGTGGCAGGACAGGTAGTAAGACTGAAACTTTTCCATTTTCCAAGACCTTTCTTTATTTCCTGAGATAAATAAATAAGTGGTGGGTGGGAATGGGATAAATATAGAACAGGAGCTGGCAGCATGCAGCTGGCAGGCAGGTGGGGGCTGTGACAGCCCTACCCCCGTGGGGACCCTTTCATCCTGGACAGGGGCCAAAGCTCACTAGCAGTTACCATAAGGAGAAACTTTTCTTTTAAAATTCATACTGTGAAGCCTGCCCAATTCCCCTAGGCAAAGATCTCATGGTATCTACCTTCAGTGCTACTTTTTTACCCCTGGGGCCTCACCTGCCCAGGCCTGGGTACCTGGGCTCCTCTGTCAGGCAGGTGGGGGGCGCTTACCCCACTCTCAAAAATAAACCAAGCTGCTCTGAGTGTCTAGCAGGAGAGAGGCCCAACCTCTGCAGACAGCCTGGGTGGGAGGAGACCATGCAGGTGGTGACAGGGATTATCTGCCCTTGATGAAACCCTCCAGCACCCGGTCACTGCGCTCTGACAACCAGTAGCCAGTCATGGCTGCCACGGCCCCAATGAAGATGGCGGTGAACACTAAGTCACCCTTGGCAGCCAGTGTGGCCAGTGCACAGATAATGACACCGAAGAACATCTGCTGCAGCACCACAAGCTCATCTTCTGTCATCTCTGAGAAGAAGCCTGCCGACTCTGCAGAGGAACAATGTTCCTGTCACTCCTACCCCTGTTCCTGGCAGTTTCTGGAACCTCCCCAGGACTCCCACATGCCTGCCCAGCACGCAGGCATACAGCATCATTTACTGCTTAGAACGATTCTGAAATGGGCAGTTATTATCCTTCACTAAAGGAGAAACTGAAGTTCAAAGAGGTGAAGGGGCCCAGGCTGTGCAGTGGATGAGTTGGAGGAAAGGCATGTATTATAGGTATGAGGCCAGACCCAGAGCCAGACTGCCTGGATCTAAATCCCAGCTCTGTAGCCTGCTTGCCACACAGCCCCACTTCACCTTTCTGCATCTTCGTTCTCACATATGTAAAACAGGGAATGAATGAGAATAATACCTACAGGGTTGGTTAATAATACCAACACCGGGTTGTTTTAGGAGCTAAATAAATTAAGGTTCCATGTAATGAAAAGCATCTGACATAAGAGCTGGGGGAGTGGTCCCTATGGTCATGACTGTGATTTCACCACACCTAAGGCCTACAACAGTTCCCTCCAGGCCAGGGTAAGGTCTGGTCCCCTTAGACAGGTGAGGAAATAGGCTTAGGGAGACATATTAATTGGATGCCAAGTCTGATTCTCCTTCCACCCTGGGAGGGGTGAGGCTGCCAAAAGGCAACCTGGAGATCAGATGTGGGGTCCAGGTCTCAGTGCAGCCTTGGGGGCTGGATCTATAGCTACCACTGCTACCTGGAAAAGGGGGTTGCCTGCCCTCCCCCTGGATGAGGACCTCCCGTATCCCTCCCCCAGGGCTCACCTGGGATCTGCTCCTTCATGCAGACGCCCCCCATCTGTTTGTAGCCCTCAACACAGACACAGCGATAACCACCCTCGGTGTTCTCACACTGCTCGTTCTCTCCTGGACACACCTCTGTCTCACACTCGTCCACATCTTGAAGGAGGGCAGGGAAGAGTCAGAGTCCTAACTGCCAGGGCCCACCATGCAAAACCCCTGACTTCTCACTCACGTCCTGACACTGGCCCCTGCCCTTGTCCAGGCAACATTCCACCCTCCCTACCCCTATTTTAGCCCCCTCTTGGTTCATGGTGGGTAGGACACTCTCAGGTGCCTGTACCCCATTAGCAGGAGACTCACCGAGACACTTGGAGCCCACCTGCTGGTAGCCAGGGCTACACTTTTTACAGCGGCCTGGCCCTGCACCCATGCAGCCCAGGCACGCCTTGGCACAGTCTGGAGAGGGAAAAAGAGGGGAGATGAGGTTCAGAGCTGCTCTGGGGCTTGGGGGACCCAAGCTCCAGAAGAGGAAGCCTAGCAGGGCTCTGGAGTCTGAGAAATCTTTTTTTTGTTTGTTTTTTTCTGGGGCTAGGTTTGAACCTGCCACCTCCGGCATATGGGACCAGCGCCCTACTCCTTGAGCCACAGGCGCCGCCCTGAAATTTTTTTTTTTTTTTTTAAATTGAGACAGAGTCTAACATTATAGCCCTTGGTAGAGTGCCATGGCGTCATAGCTCATAGCAACCTCCAGCTCTTGGGCTTAGGCGATTCTCTTGCCTCAGCCTCTGAATAGCTGGGACTACAGGTGCCCACCACAATGCCCGGCTATTTTTTGTTGCAGTTTGGCCGGGGTCAGGTTCAAACCTGCCACCCTCGGTATATGGGGCTGGCACCCTACACACTGAGCCAAAGGCACTGCCCCTGAGAAGGGAAATCTGATAGGTCACATCCCATCCTCTGTAGAAGTAGACACTGACCTCGGCACTCATAGGACCCCTCAGTGTTCACACAGAACTGGTCAGCTCCACAATTGGCTCTCTCTGTGCCACATTCATCGATGTCTGCAGAGAGATGAGCAGAGTGGGGATTTCAATCCTTATTTAATTAACAGGGAAGCCGAAGCAAGGGTTGTTGGGGAATGGACTTGCCTAGGAGAAAATGGTATGACAGAAACTGCAAGTTGTCCACCAACACAGAAGCAGAGGTACAGCTGGACCTCATGCTGCCCAACCAGAGGCTACATTTTCCAACCTGCCTTGCAGCTAAGCATGGCCCTGTGACTGAGTGCTGGCCAATAGGATGTAAATAGAAGTGATGTGCTCTGCTTTTAAGACAATGGGTTTGGCCTCCATGTGCTCTTTTCTCCTCACTTCCTGAGCGCTGGGACTTAGAACATGGAGATGCCTGTGACTAAGCCTCAAACATGCAGACATTGCCCAAGGGGATGATTGTATATTAAGTTAGAAGAAACCTGGGTTCTTGAATGATTGTGACAAGCAGAGCTTCTTTGCCAGCAGGAACCAATCACTTCAGGACTGAGAATTGAGAAAAGAAATAAACTTCTAGATCAGTGGTTCTCAACCTATAGGTTGCGACCCACAGAAACTGTATTAAAGGGCCACAGCATTAGGAAGGCTGAGAACAACTGTTCTAGATTCTTTAAGCCACAGGCTTTTATTATAACAGAGCTTAGCTTTTTTTTTTGCAGTTTCTGGCTGGGGCTGGGTTTGAACCTGCCACCTCCGGCATATGGGGCCAGTGCCCTACTCCTTTGAGCCACAGGCGTCACCCCGCAGAACTTAACTTTTATCCTAGTCTAAGTTAAGTGGCTTAGGTAGGAACTAAACCAAGTATTGAACGCAGGTTTCCTTACCCAAAGTTCAGTATCCTCATTCCCCTAGCCCACCTTTCACCACTTGGCCAAAGTGACAACCTTCTCTAAGAAGCCTTTCCTGATTCCCCACCAGCGCCTTCACTGAGTTGGTTTAGGGACATCACTGTACCCAGGTCTGTCTATTCTGTAAAAGCCTGGTTGAGATTTCCATGAAGATAGAGACTGTATTGGTCTAGACCAGGTGTGTGTCTTTATTTATTTATTTATTTATTTAGAGACAGAGTCTCACTATGTCGCCCCCAGGAGAGTGCTGTGGCATCGTAGCTCACAGCCAGCTCAAACTCTCGGGCTTAAGCAATTTTCTTGCCTCAGCCTCCCAAGTAGCTGCGACTACAGGCACCTGCCACAACACCCAACTATTTTCTGTTGCAGTTAGTTGTCATTGTTGTTCAGCTGCCCAGGCCAGGTTTGAACCCTCCACCCTCAGTGTATGTGGCCGGTACCGTAACCACTGTGCTATGGGCGCTGAGCCCAGATGTGTGTCTTAAAGGAATGAGGCACCAAACGCAGGCCCCTGCTCATCCCCCCTAGACCTAGGTAGGGCCCCACTTACCTACACATTTGAGGTGATGCAGGGCCCAGCCCTTCTTGCATTGCAAACAGTTTGATTCCTCAGGTCCTGAGCAGCGGGCACAGGGGCCAAAACAAGCTGGGTAGAATGGAATCAGTATGAGGATAGGCAAGCATGTACCCCATCTACCCCTGCCCAGCACCACACCCTGTGGCTACCTACCCGAACATACCAGATGGCTGGCATTGCGCTCCGCCTCAAAGTAGCCAAGGCCACACTGGCCACAGGCCTCACCCCCGTAGCCGGCTTGGCAGTCACAGTGTCCACTGCCCCCTCGGGTCCCTTCCCCTTCACACTGCCCGTAGCCACCGCAGGGCCTCTCTGCACCCCCAGGACAGGCTATGGGAAGACACCAAACTGGGTGAGATCTCATATACAACCTTGATATACAAGAGATATTTTCTGGGGGCGCCCATAGCTCAGTGTTTAGGGCACCAGCTACATGCACCAACCCAACTTGGGTCTACTAAAACAAAAACAAAAACAAAATAGCCAGATATACTGGGGCTGGCAGGTTTGAACCCAGCCCGGGCCTGCTAAACAACAATGGCAACTGCAACAAAAAATAGCCAGGCATTGTAGTGGGCGCCTGTAGTCCCAGCTACTTGGGAGGTGGAGGCAAGAGAATTGCTTAACCCCAAGAATTTGAGGTTGCTGTGAGCTATGATGCTACAGCACTCTACCAAGGGTGACAAAGTGAGACTCTGTCTCAAAAAAAAAAAAAAAAAGAGAGATTTTCTGCAAACTGTTACATATTTTGGGGGAGGAAATTTTTTTTTTTTTTTTTTTTGTAGAGACAGAGTCTCACTTTATGGCCCTTGGCAGAGTGCCATGGCCTCACACAGCTCACAGCAACCTCCAACTCCTGGGCTTAAGCGATTCTCTTGCCTCAGCCTCCCGAGTAGCTGGGACTACAGGCGCCTGCCACAACGCCTGGCTATGGGGGAGAAAATGTTAATGACAATAGAATACTTTGTATGCAATTTGCTTATTCAATTTCCTATTGTGGAACAATTAGTTTATTTACAAATCTTTTCTTTTATAAAGACTGAATTGACCATCTTTGTAGCTAAACTCTTCATCTGCAACTTCAGGAGAGACTATTTTTTTTGAGACAGAGTCTCACTTTTGTCACCTTCAGTAGTGCCATGGCATCACAGCTCACAGCAACCTCCAGCCCTTGGGGTTAGGTGATTCTCTTGCCTCAGCCTCCAGAGTAGCTGGGACTACAGGCGCCCACAATGCCCGGCTATTTTTTGTTGCAGTTTGGCTGGGGCCGGGTTCGAAGTGCCACCCTCGGTATATGGGGCCAGCGCCCTACTCATTGAGCCACAGATGCCGCCCTCAGGAGAGACTTTTATTTATTTATTTTTATTATTATTTTTTGAGATAAATCCTCAAGCTGTTACCCTAGGTAGAGTGCCGTGGCATCACAGCTCACAGCAACCTCGAACTTCTGGGCTTAAGCGATTCTTTTGCTTCAGCCTCCCAAGTAGCTGGGACAATAGACACCCACCACAATGCCTGGCTATTTTTATTTTTTGGTTGTAGTTGTCATTGTTGTTTGGCAGGCCCGGGCTGGATTCGAACCTGCCAGCTCTGGTGTATGTGGCTGGCACCTTAGCTGCTTGAGCTACAGGTTCTAAGCCTATTTATTTATTTTGAGACAGAGTCTCACTATGTTCCCCCTCGGTAGAGTGCCATGGCGTCACAGCTCATAGCAACCTCAAACTCTTGGGCTTAAGCAATTCTCTTGCCTCAGCCTTCCAAGTAACTGGGAGTACTGGTGCCCACCACAACGCCCGGCTATTTTTTTTTGTTGTAGTTGTCGTCGTTGTTTGGCAGGCCTGGGCCAGGTTCGAACCTGCCAGCCTCGGTGTATGTGGCCAGCGCCCTATCTGCTGAGCTACAGGCCCCGAGCCAGGAGAAACTTTTAAAAGCGGCTGAACTTATTAGTTCAGCTCCAGCCTCAGAATTATGAGTATGGATGGATGTTGGCAATGGGGGCTTCAGGGCACTACCCACCCTCCCCAGGAAGTTACCTTAATCTGATCCAGCATGGGAAGTGAAGGGACCAAGAGCCCAGCATTCCCTTAATACATGGGAATAACCACACTGCATCTGATTCAGTATAGCCCTGTTCCCTACTGTTCTGCTCATCTCACCTGCCCTGAGAAGCAGGCAAGAACTGAGTCCAGAGAAGTTATCTGAGTAGCCTGAGCTCACACAGCTAGCTAGGGACAGAGCCAGGACTGGATCCCTGGCCATAGCAGCTCCCTCTCCTCCCCCCAAAACTTTAAAAACTCATAAATTTTGAAAGGTATTTTTGTCAGAAATAATAATAAATAAACTCACGAAGGCAGGAGGGTCCAAAGGTGCCTGAGGGACAGCAGAGCTTCAGGGAATCTGAGCAGAGCCACTGGAAGAGGTCTGGGGCCTCCTGCTTCCTAAGGCAAGGGCAGGGTAGAGGAAGGCGGCCAGGGACTGAGCAGCGTCAGAGGCACTGCTCACCCCCTCATTCCACCAAATCTGTGATCCAACCAATCATGGGCAGAAGACCCATAAGGCACATCAGCAATGCCCTTTTCCCATTTGGCAGAAACATAAACTGAGGCTCAGAGATGGAGCTTGGGTACTCCAGCAAGTCCATAGCAGATCTTGGTTTGGAAGGAGCTGAACCAGGACACAGTCCCCAGCATGCAACCCTTGCTTTTTGGCCACTTTAAAGCCTTATCGCTAGACTCCTCATGTGATCTACTCCCAGGAAAGGACCCCATGTTAACTCACTTGTGAAACCACCAGCTCTCCACCAGCTCCTCACTCAACTCCAACAGACGGTGGCACTCGAAGTCTGATTTGCTGCACACACCCTCAAGCACCTCTACCAGGCGGGTCTCACTGCCCAGGGACAGAGCAGGCATGGTGGAAACATATTCTGCCATTCCCCATCTCAACCCACCCCACCTCCTCAGGTCTCTCTCCACCCTTCCTCGTGCAGTGACCATATCAAAGGAGAGGCCATGGGCATAACAGAAGGGGTTTTGGTTCTGGGAAGCAGAAAGACCTGGGTTCTAATCTAGTTGTGTGACCTTGGCAAGTCACCTAACTGCTCTGAATCTGTTTTCTCATCTGTAAAATAGAGACAATACTTCCCCTGCAGGTTTGTTGTAAGACACCTCAGTTCCTGCACCTGAACAATGGAATACAATACGCTTTAAACCAGCGGTTCTCAACCTGTGGTGTGGAACTGCGTTGCTTCTTCACTTCAGGTCTCTGTTCAAATGTCACACCTTGAATACCCTGCCACCCAGCATTCTGCAGTCCACCTTGCTTTACTGTTTGTTCTTCACCTGACAAAATGTTATTCATTTACTTATTCACTACTTCTCTTCTACCAAGATGTAAGCTCCAGGAAGATGGGATTTTGCTTGCTTTGTTTGTTGTTGTACCCCAAATGTTCTGTGATATTTGTTGAATAAGTGCTCTTCAAGATTCCCCAGCTATCCCCCACCAGTAGACCAGAGGTTGGGAAGTGGGGTATATGCCACTCCCCATTAACTAGTCCCATACCTGTCTTTGTATTTGGACAACTTCTCTTCCTCCCAGGCAGTGTTTCCACCTCCAAAGTTGTCCCGGATGGTTCTCTCCAGGCCCTGAAAATAGAGAAAATTAGCAATATAGCACCTGGCACACGCTCACATTTCACTGACCAGGAAACCGAGGAAAGGGAGGCAAACTGCCTAAAGCCATCCAGTTAATAAGCAATCTAGAGGGCGGCGGCTGTGGCTCAAAGGGGTAGGGTGCCGGTCCCATATGCCCGAGGTGGCGGGTTCAAGCCCAGCCCCCGCCAAAAACCACACACACACACACACACACACACACAAGCAACCTAGAGAGACTTGAATCTATGCAGATTTGCATCCCAGAGCTCCTCACACTCAACCATGTGCTATAGTAGCTGCTTGCCCCACCACGCCTCCACGAGGCTGCTGGTGCACCCACCTTGTTGAAGCTCTCCACTAGTGCCTGGCAGGTATGGCATGGATGGAGCTCAAGCGGGGGAGAAGACTGGGAAGGTGGAGAGGGTTGGAGCCAGATGGGGCCTGGGAGGCTAAGGAAGAGGCTCAGGCCCCAGAGAAGAGCTGGGACCAGACCCCTAGGGGGCCGTGGAGCCATCTTTTCCCAGGCTGGCGACCTGCAGATAGAAGGTGTGGGGAGGATTCACTGAAGGAGCCAGACCCCAGGTAAGAAAGGGAAAGGGTCAGTTCTGGGTTGTCAGAGCTGGAAGCCCAGATCTGCGTTATTATGAGTAAAGGCCGAACTGGGGTTATTGAAGGAGCAGGGTGAACAGGTGGGGAAAGGGGTCTAGTCTGTAATTCAAGGAGGGACATGAGTTACCCCCGTTATTGTGGGGGAGGTGACCTGGATCTTTGACAAGTGGGTTAAGAGTCCGCCCACTGTTTTACGGTCTGAATGAAGATTAAGGGCCAGATCAGCAGACTTGGGGACAAGAGGTCAGACTCCAAGTACTGAGGGAGAGGAGGCTGGATGGGCGGTCTTGGGGAAGGTGTCCGGAAGCCGGATCCGGATGTGCAGATAATAGGTCAGGCTCAGGGCCTCGCAGGCGGACAAAGGCACAGCCCACGAAATGGCAGGGAAGGATCCAGACCCACGTAGACCACGGAAGGGAAACGACCGACCCTGACCACAGGCGCCGCGGCCTCAGTCTTCTCAACGCCACAGCTGCCGCCGCCTGCGTAAAACGTACAACCCCGCCGGGCGCCGCAGTCAGGGGGGCGGGGCCCACCATCCAACCAATAGCGACGGGCCAAGTGCCATTGCGTCACCCCACATTAGCCAACTAGAGGCGGTGCCGAGCTGCACCTGTCTGGGTTTTAAAGGGCCGCCGGGTTCAGGAATACTGCTCGCCAGCCTAGCTGCTGCGCCAAAAAGGTACGTGTGGGCAAGACGGATAGAAAAAATAGCATCTGCCTTTATTCAAGTCCGGTCCCCCGTCCCAGGTTCCATCGCGCATCTCGGCCCAGCGTCCCCCGGGGCCTGGAAACAGCCGTCCAGGGCTTGCAGAAGGACCCGCGACACCCGCTCCGCCCTCTCCTCTAGCCGCCTAGGGTGGCGGGCGCAGGACCCCTCCAGGGCCCCCAGGAAGTCTGGCAGCTGTGAGGGCAGCGAGAAGACCGGCACGGTGTGGAAAAGGGCGGGCACGGCATCAGGGTGGAGCAGTCTGTCAAAGCAAGCCCCCACATAGCGGCCCGGTGCCCGGCCCTGCAAGAAGTCGGGCAACACGCAGCTGAGCGAGGAGGCGAAGGAATCGTGCGGGCCGTGCTCCCCCGGCGCCGCCGCCTGGTCCTGCAGCCACTCGCTGCACAGCGCCACGGCCCCGGGAGAGAAGAGCAGGACTACCACGCCTCCCTCCTGCAGGATCTGTAGCCGCTGAGCGTGGAACCAGGCCAGGGGCCCCTGCGCGCTCAGTTCACGACGGCTCCACAAGTCCACGGCCACACGCAGCGGCAACTGGCACAGCGCCGACGCCAGGGCGCCCACCAGGCGCTCGAAGCCCGCATCATCAGCCGAGTAGAGGAGCAAAGCCGCGCGGCCCCTGGTGGTCGCTGCCAGAGAGAACAGAGAGGAAGAGAAGAGGTGAAGTGGCCAGAGGCCCAGCCCTTTGGGGGCGGCCCCCGCCCCGGACTGGCTCCCACTCACCCCCAGAGCGGACGTCCTGCTTCAGGAACCTCAGCCACCCTGTTAGGGGAGAGGGGCAGAGCGGCCCATGAGCTTGGCCACCGCCTTCCCTCGGAGAACCCTCAGGCCCACTCTTGTTCTGTCCCTGGGGAATGAGGGAGCCAGAAAGTGCTCACCTTTCACGTGCTCCTTTTTGAGAAGGAGGAGGAGGAAAAGCACAGCGGCCACGAGTAGGCAGGCCAGCCACACCAGGGCCCAGCGCTTGTGGATGTCTGGGGACCCAGGGAAGAAGATTAAAAACCTTGCACGTTCACCCCACTTCGCAGAAGGGAAAAAACAGACTTTGAGAAACGAAGCGATTTGCTCAGAGTCCACTGGGACATAGTGTCAGAGCCAGATAGGAATATAGTTCCATCTATTTGTGTGACTTTTGGATAAGTAACTTCAACTTCTGCCTCAGTATTCACATAGGGTTGGTGAGAGAATTAAATATATTAGTACACATACAGCCCTTAACACAATGCCCAGCACTGCAGGTGCTCAAATGTCAGCTAATATTATTGTCCCTTAAGCCTAGGGTTGCTGAGATCTTGCCCTTCTGTTTTGGATGTCTGCAGTAGCCTCCTAACTGGTGTCTTTGCCTCCAATCTGTTCACATAGCAGCCTCAGAGATCTCTTAAAAATATATATTTGGGGCGGCGCCTGTGGCTCAGTGAGCAGGGCGCCAGCCCCATATACCGAGGGTGGCGGGTTCAAACCCAGCCCCGGCCAAACTGCAACAAAAAAATAGCCGGGCTTTGTGGCGGGTGCCTGTATTCCCAGCTACTCAGGAGGCTGAGGCAGGAGAATCGCCTAAGCCCAGGAGTTGGAGGTTGCTGTGAGCTGTGTGATGCCACGGCACTCTACGGAGGGCAATAAAGTGAAACTCTGTCTCTACAAAAAAAAAAAATAATAATATATATATATATATATATATTTGATGGCTTGGTGCCTGTGGCTCAAGCGGCTAAGGCTCCAGCCACATACACCTGAGCTAGCGGATTCGAATCCAGTCTGGGCCCACCAAACAACAATGAGGGCTGCAACCAAAAAATAGCCGGGTGTTGTGGCTGGTGCCTGTAGTCCCAGCTACTTGGGAGGCGGAGGCAGGAGAATCGCTTGCGCCCAGGAGTTGGAGGTTGCTGTGAGCTGTGATGCCACTGCACTCTACCCAGGGCAACAGCTTGAGGCTCTGTCTCAAAAAAAAAAGAAAAGAAAAAAAAAATATATATATATATGTATATGATTGTAACCCTTGGGAAGCTCTTGCTGCTCTAAGCATAAAATACAAATTTTCTACATGGCTCCAGCATATTCATCTCATGACAGAGACTTGCCTGTCCAAGACTCTGTGCCATCACTTGGCTACCTTGGAGTTCCTCAAAAAAGTCCCCACAGTCTTTACAAAGATGCGTCTCTACCCTCTTCACATCTGTTCACCTAGCTCAGCCTTCAGAATGCAGCTCAAATTGTTCCCCTGAACCTCCTCACCCCATGTAGGTCAGGTCCCCCTTTACCTGCATTTACAGCACTCTTTAGCCCTTGAATAGCACACTGTTGTAAGCTAACACTAAATTTTGAGTATTCAGCAGCTCACACTTGCAAAATGTTAAGTGATTGGCTAATGCAGTGGTTCTCAACCTTCCTAGTGCTGCAGCCCTTTAATACAGTTCCTGTGGGTAGTGACCCACAGGTTGAGAACCACTGGGCTAATGTCTTGTTAGTCTTATATGGGTGGGAGCAGGGATTGTATCCTTTTAGCGATTCCAGGATTTCTGCATGCAAGCTCTCATTATGAATTTTTTTTTTTTTTGAGACAGAGTTTCACTTTGTTACCCTTGGTAGAGTGCTCTGGTGTCACATCTCACAGCAACATCAAACTCTGGGGCTTAAGCCATTCTCTTGCCTCAGCCTCCCAAGTAGCTGGGACTACAGGCACCTGCCACAACACCTGGCTATTTTTAGAGACAGAGTCTCGCTCTGGCTCAGGCTGGTCTGGAACTTGTGAGCTCAGGCAATCCACGTTCCTCAGCCTCCCAGAGTACTAGGATTACAGGCGTGAGCCAACGCACCTGGCTCATTGTGCTTTTTATCATTTATTTATTTATTTGGAGACAAGAGTCTCACCATGTTGCCCTGGGTAGAGTGCTATGGTGTCACAGCTCACAGCAACTTCCAACTCTTGGGCTTAAGTGATTCTCTTGCCTCAGCCTCCCAAGTAGCTGGGACTACAGGCACCTGCCACAATGTCCCACTATTTTTTTGTTGTAGTTGTCATTGTTGTTTGGCAGGCCGGGGCTGGATTTGAACCCACCAGCTCTGGTGTATGTGGCTGGCGCCCTTAGCCACTGAGCTACAGGCGCTGAGTCCTCATTATGCTTTTTAACTGAATGAAGGAATGACCTCTGATTTATCTGAGGCTGGGGAAGGCCAAGGCAATTACATATGCTGTCCACAGCAGTAGTTCTTGTCAAGATTCCAGCTCCTGATACAGAAAGGAAGGACAGTTCTTATAATACTCACATTTGTCCATGGGGCACGCCCATAGGGCTCCCAGGTCATCATCCAATAGCTGTAAGACAAAGAGAACCAAGTCCAGGGCTTCCAGCTTGGTATTCAATACCCACCAAGTTCTGGTGATTCTGATCTCCAAATTCCCAGCCTCAACTATGTATATTTTCCTGGACACACAGCAGGTTCCTGCCAGCCACTCTGTCTTGGTTTATGCTATGCTTATAGCCTAGCATGCCACATCTGGCTCACAAGAAGAAATCTTTCCTTAAAGCTCTCTAGAACCCAACCCTTAGGACCTGTGGGTTTGGTTATCTGTTTACTGATCTCTAGCCAACAGTGAACTCCTTGGGGATAAAAACTCCTGTTTCTTCTATTCTTAACTTTCCAGGGCTGAACACAAAATAAGCACAAATAGACAATAGGTTAGTGCTAGCTCTAGGACTATTGCCCTTAGGCATTATGGCAGGGCCCTTCTGCCTCCTACTCACCTGCAAACACTGGCCAGACTGCAGGTCTTGTAGTAACTGCTCTCCAAGGTGAGCTGCTCTCTGTCAAGCCAAGGGATAAGGGGGCTGTAAACTGGGGGCAGCTCCTACTAGGCTGCAGCTGGGAAAAATGAGGAGAGGGGCTGGGAGACTTTTGAGAGGCTACTGAACAGGGCCCAGTTCTGAGTCACCCCCACATCCCAGAGACCAACACAGGTGGCTGAAGTGAAAATTTGAGACCAGGTGTGAGAAGATGCAGAGACATCTGTGTGGGAGGGTTCCTCAGCCCTCACCGTAGAGGCCCTGCTGGTCAGTGAAGTACAGCCACTGGGTTCCAAGGCACAGAGTGATCTGCTGTCCTGGGGGCCTCGTGTCTCCACCAGCAGCACATCATCCTTGAGGGGCCCCAGGGAGTCTAGAAGGGTGAGATGCCTCTCTGACCAAAACCGCTTAGTGGGAGTTGCCACTTGCCCTCCCCTCATGCCCTGACCCACACCCCCAGGAGCCCCTGCCCCAGCCTCCTCCAGGCTCCACTCACCAGCCCACAAGCACTCTTGCAGCTGTATCTCCTCCCAGCTGCTCACCTGCTTGGAAGGGGCCAGGATGAGGGGCACGCGGATGAGCAAGAGCCAAGGCCAGAAAGACCACAAGAGAAGAGGCAGGCAACAGGAGGCCTGTCAGGGTGGGAGTCTGCACTCTGGCCCTGACGTTAGGCAGATCTGGGCTCAAGGATAGGTGATTGGGAGTCACTCATCTTTCTTAGCCCAAGCCTTGAGAGATCATCTGTGCTAAAGGGCTTCTAACTCTAAAGCTCTTTTCATGTTGTACAAAGCACTTTACACATTCTCACATCTAACTACCTTCTCAAAGAGAAGACTCTCTTTTCACCTCCCACCCCACTTATAATTGCAAGCCCAATCCTCTCTATCCTTCCATCTCTCCCCATAGTGTTTGTGTGCGATGTTAACATACTGTATAGTTTATTTACAATGTTTATTGTCTGCTTTTCTCCATTAGGATGAGAGTTCTACAAGGGTGGTGACATTTACTGGTTTTGTTCACTGACAGATCTATTACAAATGCCTAAAACAGTGCCTGGCACATAGTAGATGCTCAATAAATCTTGAATGAGTGAATATTTTCTATAATCACCCCATAAAGTTGTAGAGCAAGATATTCTACAGGTGGGGGAATAGAATAATGATAACAATAATAAAAGCAGCCAACATTTATTGAGTGTTTAGTCTGTACTAATCCCCAAAGTGAAGCAATTCTCTTACTTCATCTTCACAACTACTCTGTGAAGTAGTTACTGTATTATCATCTGCAGTAAATAGATAAGGAGACTGATGTTCAGAGAGGTGAGACAGGGTCCCATGCACTTTCAAAGAGAAAGCCATAACCATTACACCTTAGGGGCCTAAGAATACAATGCGTGGAGAGTATAGCAAATTATCTAAGGGTCCTACCCCCAGCCCAGCTTGGTACGCCTTTCTGACCTGGACACAAAGGTTAGGGTGGCCTTCTAGCAATGGGAATTCACGGGCCTTCTGTGGAAAGAGGGGAATGGGTGAGATCACAAAAGGGGACCCCTGAATTCCCCACTTTCCCCTTACTCAGGGCACTGCCCTCCGCCTGGCTTACATTTACAGTGACATTCTCCCAGGGCAGTGGCGGAACCAGTGGCCGGCAGGGGCCCCCACCCAGTGCCTGCCAGCACAGCGCTGACTCTGCCTGCAGCGAGCACGGCGCGTCCAGCAGCCAGCTCAGCGGGGACAGCAGCCGCAGCCGAGCTACTCGCCAGAGGTTCCGGTGTGCGCTAGGGTCTGCAAGGAAAGGGTGTGGGTCATCGTGTGGCCAGCACGCGTCCACCCCCACCACCCCCAATCTCGCCACACAGCTCACCCTCCACAAAGGGGCAGATGTTCGTCCTGATGGAGTCGGGCTCCAGGGGCCACACCTGGAAAGGAAAGGAAGCCCAAGAGGTTGAGATTGCTGGGAGCTATGATGATGCTATGCACTCTACCCAGGGTGGCAGAGCCTCTGTCTCAAAACAGTTGATAAAAGCATATACTCAGATCACTTCAACCCAGACAACCTTCCATGGTATCATGAGTATGTGCTGGGCCCTCTGCTAGGCCCTGGGGACGCATTTACTCAGCACTTGCAGGGTCTCCTGGCCTTTTACAAAGCCCTGGGGACACGCACGTTTATTCCTCCAGCAAACACAACCCTGAGCTCTGGCAGCATCTTTCTTTCTTTCTTTTGTTTGAGACAGAGTCTCAAGCTGTTGCCCTGGGTAGAGTGCTGTGGCGTCACAGCACACAGCAACCTCAAAATCCTGGGCTTAAGTGATGCTCTTGCCTCAGCCTCCCAGGTAGCTGGGATTTAGGCCTCCGCCACAATGCCCCAGCTATTTTTTGGTTGTTGTTGCAGTTGTCTTTGTTGCTTTAGCTGGCCCAGACTGGGTTCAAACCCGCCAGCCTCAGTGTATGTGGCCGGCACCCTACCCGTGGAGCCACAGCCACCTCCTGCAGCAGCTTTCAATAAGCTTTTAATGAGCACCTACTATGTTTCTTAGCACTACGGTAGGCACAGGGAATGTTCCGCACTTAATTTTAATTCATTCCACAATCACTTTGTGAGCTCCTTTGATGTGCCTGGTAATCTGCTAAGTACTAAGAAAACATTTATGTATCCCTCAATAGACTTTTTTTTTTTTTTTTGAGACAGGGGCTCCCTCTGTTGCCCAGGCTCGAGTGCAATGGTGTCTTCATAGTTCACTGCAACTTCAATCCCCTGCCTCAGCTTCCGAATTAGCTGTGACTACAGCTTCCCACACCACACTGTGCTAATTTTTCTTTCTTTCTTTTTTTAAGAGAGATGGGGGTCTCACTATGTTGCTCAGGCTGGCCTCAAGTGATTCTCCCTTGGCCTTAGCCTCCCAAAGTGGTAGAGGGAGCCACTGCACCTGACCTCTTTCTAGATTTTCTTTTTAAGAGCATCTATTGGCTGGGTGCAGTGTCTCATGCCTGTAATCCTAGCACTCTGGCAGCTGGAGGCAGGGGGATTGCTTGAGTTCAGGAATTCAAGACCATCCTGAGCAAGAGCAAAACTGTCTCTACTAAAAATAGAAAAACCATAGTCCCAGCTACTGGGGAGGCTGAGGCAAGAGGATTGCTCAAGCCCAAGAGTTTGACATTGCTGTGAGCTATGATGATTCTATGGTGCTCTTCCCAAGGTGACAGAGTGAGCCTCTGTCTCAAAACAAACAAACAGGGGTGGCGCCTGTGGCTCAGTGAGTAGGGCGCCGGCCCCATATGCTGAGGGTGGCGGGTTCAAGCCCAGCCCCGGCCAAACTGCAACAAAAAAATAGCCGGGCGTTGTGGCGGGCGCCTATAGTCCCAGCTGCTCGGGAGGCTAAGGCAAGAGAATCGCGTAAGCCCAAGAGTTAGAGGTTGCTGTGAGCCGTGTGACGCCACGGCACTCTACCCGAGGGCAGTACAGTGAGACTCTGTCTCTACAAAAAAAAAAAAAAAAACAAACAAACAGCTGAAGAAAGAATATACTTACTGTGCTTTGAACTTCTTTAAAAAATAATTTAATTAATGATCCTTAAAAATGTTTGCAAAAATAAAATAAAATAAAAATTTTGCAGCACACCTAAGAGCCTCTCACTAAAATCACTAAAAATTCTGCTTTTATTAAGAGCACCTAGTATATGGCATTTCATGAGCATCTGCTGTGTCCTAGGGCTGTGCTAACTAGATGTGTTCATTCATTCATTCAACGATTAGCACCCACTATATTCCATGCACTTTGGAAGACTCTGACAAAATTATTACATTCATATTAGATATGATTTGATTGATTTCAATGAAATCATAAACACAGTTGTCTGTAGTAAGGATAAAATATGTAAATAAATTAGCAAATCGGGGCGGCACCTGTGGCTCAGTCGTAAGGCGCTGGCCCCATATACCGAGGGTGACGGGTTCAAACCCGGCCCCGGCCAAACTGCAACCAAAAAATAGCCGGGCGTTGTGGCGGGCGCCTGTAGTCCTAGCTGCTCGGGAGGCTGAGGCAAGAGAATCGCTTAAGCCCAGGAATTGGAGGTTGCTGTGAGCTGTGTGAGGCCACAGCACTCTACCGAGGGCCATAAAGTGAGACTCTGTCTCTACAAAAAAAAAAAAAATTAGCAAATCAATCACTCACTTCACAATATTTATTGAGCATTTGTTATGTACAAAAAGAAAGAGCCAACGTATTTCAGCCTGGATGTGCCACACTTCTTTACAACGCCATAAGGCTGGTGCTATTATTATTCCCATTTTATTATGGCACACAGGCTTATAGAAGTGAAGTGACTTGCCCAAGGTCAAACACCTAGCAAATGGCAAGAGCCAGGAGTCAAACAGTATGAGTCCACAGTACCGTTATGCCCAGCAGGGGAGCACAAAGAGGGGTTCAGAGCAGTAAGGGAAGGCTTTGAGGAGGAGGTGACATTGAGAGGGGGTCATGAAGCATAAGGAGGAGTCCTGGCTCGGAGCTCATAGCTCAGTGGTCAGGGCGATGGCCACATACACGGAGGCATGTGGGTTCAAACCTGGCCTGGGCCTGCTAAACAACAATGACAACTGCAACAAAAAAGTAGCCAGGTGTTGGGACAGGCACCTGTAGTCCCAGCTACTTGGGAGGCTGAGGCAAGAGAATCATTTAAGCCAAGAGTTGTAGGTTGCTTTGGACTATGATGCCACGGCACTCTACCAAGGACAACACTTTACCAAGACTCTGTCTCAAAAAAAATAATAATAATAAAGTAGGAGTTCTGGATGAGGGATCAGGAAGAATATTCTGGGCATGTAACAGGCAAAAGGTGTGAGACAGCAAAGGCCAAGGGAAATCTAGCCCTCCCAGGGAGCCAAAATTTCTACCTCAAACAGGAGCACAGAGAATGGTGAGAGCAGCAGGGGAAGGTCACTCCTCTCACCATCTTCCCAGTCTCCTTCCACTGGCTCCCAGCTGGACTCTGTTCCTACCTGAATACAGAGGCAGGGAACCAGGTCGGTGTGGTTCAAGGTAATAATCTGCGGCCCAGTCTGTGGGACAAGCAAAAGGAAGAGAGTTAGAGAGATGTGGAGGAGGAAAGGGGGGAGGCCAAAGTCAAGGACACCAGGTGGGTAGAAGTTCCTCCACCAATGTGCCCTTGTTTCGGGTGTGTCCTCTTCAAGGGCCCTCTTTGATAATTCACACACATCCTTAACAGAGCATCTGCCCTAGAGTGGGAATGGACTTGGGGCAGGGGAGGCCTCACCAGGTTTCTATTCCACCAGGGCTTTGAGGAGCCTTGGGCCCGCTTCCAGTACAAGGAGAGGCCAAAGCGCTGCTCCTGAGGGACATCCAGCACCAGGCGTACATCATCCCCATCTGTAGACACATTGAGCCAGGGCGAGGCTGGGAGGGAGGCAAAGAGAGAGGCCAGCTTAGGCTTCCTTCTCTTCTTCTGTACGCCCAAGCCTGGGCCATACCCACTAACTGGGGTTAAGTTTCCTTTAAACCCTTTAGACTGGGAGGCCCTTGGAAGGCAGCCTGTGTTCCCCTCTCAAACCAAACTGTGCCCCCAGCAGCTGGCCCAGGGCTGAGTCCATGGAGGCCCCAGTGTGTAGTCTTAGGCCAGCTCTTCTCCTTGTTTCTCCCTTTGCAACCAGAAGTGTCTGTAACCAGCTCCAGAAGCAAAAACACCTTTTTATATTCCTTATGATTCAAATCCCCAGGCCAGTAAGATTTGCTGATCAGAACTTCATAACTGTCTGTTGCACTAATCCTTCTGAGTTTTATTTTCCCTCAGAAACAGCAAAGCCTCCTTGCCACTGCAAGATATCACAAAGCAGGGGTGGCTCCTGTGGCTCAAAGGAGTAGGGCACTGGCCCCATATGCCAGAGGTGGTGGGTTCAAACCCAGCCCCGGCCAAAACTGCAAAAAAAAAAAAAAAAAAAAAGATACCACAAAGCCTTACACTACCTGTTTGTCCACAGAAGACAAGTGACACTCCACAGATTGTGCTCAAGGATCTCATCCCACCTGCTCACAAGGATGAACACATGACCAATAACCCCCAAGCTTTTATACCTCTGAAATCTCTGCCCTGGGAGGGACTTAGTCGCCATTTTTTTACCATGTGATGTCTGTTCTAGCATGCCTTTTCACTGCACTTGC
Source organism: Nycticebus coucang (assembly GCF_027406575.1). Classification (NCBI taxonomy): domain Eukaryota; kingdom Metazoa; phylum Chordata; class Mammalia; order Primates; family Lorisidae; genus Nycticebus; species Nycticebus coucang. The sequence goes on from NC_069787.1 coordinate 9,650,497, forward strand.
GTGCACTGAACTCCACCCAAACATGTAAGGATGCTCACCCACTTTGTGCATCAGTCATTTCACCTGCAGAAAAAACCCTGACTCCTTTGGTCTGGGGGACAGATTTGAGCCAGTCCATCCCACTTCCCAATTAACACATCCTCCACAATAAATCTCCATTCTTCCTTGGCAATCCTGTTCTCAGTAATTGTTTTTCTGTGTGCCAAGCAACAGAGGGAACCCCCGTTGTAGGTTCTTTTACAATTTGGAGGTTCAGGGTGGCGCCTGTGGCTCAGTGAGTAGGGTGCTGGCCCCATATGCCACGGGTGGCGGGTTCAAACCCAGCCCCGGCCAAACTGCAACAACAACAACAACAACAACAAAAAAACAATTTGGAGGTTCATCTGGTATCCATTGCTCATGGCTTAGTGGTCACCGAGTGGAAAAGTACTTTGACGTCTCCCTAGCAGATGCTCAGCTCATTTTCTGCTGGAGGTTGGTTCTAGTTTCTCCCCATAGCCAGATTTCGCTGTCACCAGTCCCAAACACATCCCTAATTGTCAAAATGGACCTTTGACTTTAGGACATTGACATGTGTCTAGACCAGTGGTTTTCAACCTGTGGGTCACGACCCACAGGAACTATATTAAAGGGCTGTGGCATTAGGAAGGTTGAGAACCACTGGTCTAGACAAATACCATGTTAACAGAAAGCTCCTCTCTCAGTCTGGGGAATTTCAGTTTGAATTTAGGCTGGAACCCTCAACCATTAAGGAGAATAAGACCTCTGACTTTCTATTTGGCTTATTGGGACTGCAGTCCATTTGGAGTGTGTGTTGTCTACGAGAAATAAAAATTCAGTCCCCAAATATAGCCTTTTGGATTACATTCTTCAAAACTGATTGAATATAGCTATGACCCTCTGAAAAAGGGAAAAAATGGTGTAATTGTAGTATGTTGCTTTAATTCAGCTTCAATATGAATTACAACCAAAATGTCATGTATATACTATAGAATTATTCTTTAAAAAAATTTTTTTTTTGGCTTCAGCACCTGTAGCTCAGCAGCTAGGGAGGCAGCCACATACACCGGAGTTGGTGGGTTTGAACCCAGCCCGAGCCTGCCAAACAACAATGACAATTACAAGAAAAAATAGACAAGGGTTGTGGTGGGCGCCTGTAGTTCCAGCTACTTGGGAGGCTGAGGCAAGAGAATAGCTTAAGACCAAGAGTTTGAGGTTGCTATGAGCTGTGATGCCACAGCACTCCACTGAGGGCGACATAGTGAGACTCTGTCTCAAAAGAAAAAATAAAATTAAAATTAAAAAATAAAATTTCTTTAGGGCCAGGCACAGTTGCTCTTAACTGTAATCCTAGCACTCTTGAGAGGCCGAAGTGGGAGGATCTCTTGAGCTCAGGAGTTTAAGACTAGCGTGAGCAAAAGTCAGACCCCCATTTCTACTAAAAAATATAAAAATTAGGCTTGGCGCTTGTAGCTCAGCGGCTAGGGCGCCAGCCACATACACTGGAGCTGGAGGGTTCGAATCCAGTCCAGGCCTGCCAAACAACAATAACAACTATATCTGAAAAATGGCCGATGTTGTGTGTGTGGGTGGGTGGGTGGGGCCTGTAGTCCCAGCTATGTGGGAGGCTGAGACAAGAGAATCCCTTAAGCTCAAGAGTTTAAGGTTGCTGTGAGCTGTGATGTCTACCCAGGGCGACAGCTTGAGACTCTGTCTCAAAATAAAAGAAAAAAAAAAAAAAAGGGTGGCGCCTGTGGCTCAACAGAGTAGGGCGCCGGCCCCATATGCTGGAGGTGGTGGGTTCAAGCCCAGCCCCAGCCAAAAAAAAAAAAAAAAAAACAACCAATGCTGGGTTTTGGGCAGTGCCTGTGGCTCAGAGGGGTAGGGCGCCAGTCCCATATGCCAGAGGTGGTGGGTTCAAACCCAGCCCTGGCCAAAAAAAAAAAAAAAAAAAAAAAAAAACCCACAAAAAAAAGAAAAAAAAAAAGAAAAGAAAAGAAAAATTAGCTGGGCTTGTGGTAGGCACCTGTATGCCCAGAAACTTGGGAGGCTGAGGCCGGAGAATTGCTTGAGCCCAGGAGTTTGAAGTTGCTGTGATCTAGACTGATGACATGGCACTCTAGCCTGGGGCAAGAGAGTGAGAACTGTCTCAAAAAAGGGAATTTATTTTTTTTTAAATCTCTAGTTGGGCTTGGCGCCCATAGCTCAGTGAGTAGGGCGCCAACCACATACACTGGGGCTGCTGGACTCTAGCCAGGCCTGGACCTGCTGAACAACAATGACAACTGCAATCAAAAATAGCTGAGCCTTGTGGCAGGCGCCTGTAGTCCCATCTACTCAGGAAGCTGAGGCCAGAGGATCGCTTAAGCCCAAGAGTTTGAGGTTGCTGTGAGCTGTGATGCCACAGCACTCTACCCAGGGCGACAAAGTGAAACTGTTGGTTCAGTGCCTGTACCTCAATGGTTAGGGCACCTGCCACATTTACTGGGGCTGGTGGGTTTGAACCCAGCCCGGGCCTGCTAAACAACAATGACAACTGCAACAAAAAATAGCCAGGCATTGTGGCAGGCACCTGTAGTTCCAGCTACTTGGGAGGCTGAGGCAAAAGACTCACTTAAGCCCAAGAGTTCGAAGTTGCTGTGAGCTGTGATGCCACAGCACTTTACCGAAGATGACATATAAGACTCTGTCTCAAAAAAAAAAAAAGAAAAAAGCAGCTCAACAAGTGAATTGTCAAGTGACTTTAATTTCCTCTCCTCAGTTAGATAAATTCAATTCCCAATATTCTAAAAAAGATCTAGAACAGCGGTTCTTAACCTGTGGGTTGCGATCCACAGGAACTGTATTAAAGGGCCACAGCATTAGGAAGGTTGAGAACCACTGACCTAGAGGCTCTGCACCTGTAGCTCAGTGACTAGGGTGCCGGCCACATACACTGAGGCTGGTGGGTTCCACCCAGGCCCAGGCCTGCTAAACAACAATGATAACTGTAACCAAAAAGTAGCTGGGTATTGGGTGGCACCTGTGGCTCAAAGGGGTAGGGCACTGGCCAGCCCTGGCCAAAAACTGCAAAAAAAACAATAGCCAGGTGTTGTGGCGGGCACCTGTAGTCCCAGTTACTTGGGAGGCTGAAGCAAGAGAATCGCTTAAGCCCAAGAGTTAGAGGTTGCTGTGAGCTGTGATGCCACAGCACTCTACCAAGGGTGACATAGTGATTCTCCGTCTCAAAAAATAAAAATAAATAAAAAAATAAAAATAAAAAAGATCTAGAGAGCTAAAAATGGAAATTCTCAAAGTATAATAATCATAACTGGCTCACAAACATGGAAGAGAAATCCTCCTTCCTGAAACTCTCGTCAGGTCAGTGCTTAAGCAAATTCATCAAAGTACCCATTTTGGATGAGATGCCACTTTACAACATACACAGCCCCAAACCCCAGCTTTGGGTTATTTTTTGGCTTAAAAAATAGGCGTCTGTGGCTCAACGGAGTAGGGCACCGGCCCCATAGGCCCTATATGCCTGAAGTGGTGGGTTCAAGCCCAGCCCTGGCCAAAAACCAGGACTGAAAATGCATCAGAAGTCACTAAAGCCCTTTTAAATAAATTATTCCTAGGTATGGGCTTCCATTAACTCACCAAAGGGATAACAGAGCAGCCTTTGTTGCCAAAAATCACCTAAGAAATATCAAGAATTTGAAAAATTCCCTAGAAATTACATCTTTGGGGAAAACCAACCAAATAAATAGGACTTTTAAAAAAGACTCTCTCTTTACCTGTTATTGGGAGAACTCAAAACAATAGACAAAAAAGACTCTCCAAAATTTGTCAAGATACTAACATAACTAGCCATGAGTGATGGCACACACCTATAATCCTAACACCCTGGGAGGCCAAGGTAAGAGGATTGCTTGAGCTTAGGAGTTCAAAACCAACCTGAATAAGAGTGAGATCCCTTCTCTACTAAAAGTATAAAAATTTGGCAGGGCCCGGTGTCTCACACCTGTAATCCTAGCACTCTGGGAGGCCGAGGCAGGTGGATTGCTTAAGCTCACAAGTTCAAGATCAGGCTGAACAAGAGCAAGACCCCATCTCTAAAAATAGCCAGGTGTTGTGGTAGGTGAAGCAACAGAATCTCTTGAGCCCAAGACATTGAGGTTGCTATGAGCTATAACGCCATGGCACTCTACCAAGGGCATCAAAGTGAGACTCTGTCTCAAAAAAAAAAAAAAAATTTAAAACCTACTGTTACCCAAAAATGGCTCTGTAAACTTTCAAACAGGATCAGGTACTGTTTGTGCACCTCTTGGATATATTTTTGTCTGTAGACACAAAGAAAAAACTTCTTGGGCTTATGATTGCTTAAGCAGTTGGGCAATGAGGGACACTCGGACTTTTCACCGCTGCCTTCTCAGTTCATAAGTCCATAACAGATCTGGAGTTGCTCACTGAACCAGTTCCCTAAAAATGTTTTCATGAATAACTAGGGAAATTTTAGAAAGAGACTCCATCTAGAGAACCCCAAAACAGTAACTCCAAGGTGGAATCCCAGATAGAGGTGAGTACTTCTCTGATCACACCCTGCTACCCCAGTAGGGAGTGGCAGCTCATCAGCCTATCTGTAACCTTGAGAATTCGTGCTAATGAAACCGCAATACCAATAGCCGCTCAACAAAAATCTTTTTAGCTCAAATGGTTCTTTTTTTTTTGGTCGAGACAGAGTTCTACCCTGTGCCCCGATCAGAGTGCAATGGCATTACAGCTCACTGCAACCTCAGACTTGGGCTGTGGGCATCCTGCTGCCTCAGCCTCCGAAGCTGCTGGGATTACAGGCGCTCGCTGTGGTTTTTCATGAGTTGGGGGCTCACTCTCACTCAGACAAGCCTTGGACTCCTGAGCTCAAGCAATCCTGCCGCCTCAGCCTCCCACAGTGCCAGGATTACAAGCAGGGGTCCTCAAACTACGGCCCATGGGCCACATGAGGCAGTGTGATTGTATTTGTTTCTGTTTTGTTTTTTTACTTCAAAATAAGATGTGTGCAGTGTGCATAATTTGTTCATAGTTTTTTTTTTAAACTATAGTCCAGCCCTCCAACGGTCTGAGGGACAGTGAACTGGCCCCCTGTTTAAAGTTTGAGGACTCCTGATTACAGGCGTGAGCCACTGCACCAGTAAGCTCAAATGGTTCTTAACGATCACATTAATCTTGAGTACAGGTCGGACAATTAATTTGTGAACTCGGCTCGAAGCGGCTAAGGCGCCAGCCACATACACCTGAGCTAGCAGTTTCGAATCCAGCCCGGGCCGGCCAAACAACAAAGACAGCTGCAACCAAAAAATAGCCAGGCGTTGTGGCGGGCGCCTGTAGTCCCAGCTATTTGGGAGACTGAGGCAAGAGAATCGCTTAAGCCCAGGAGTTGGAGGTTGCTGTGAGCGGTAATGCCACGGTATTCTACCCAGGGCGAAAGCTTGAGGCTCTGTCTCAAAAAAAAAAAAAAAAAGAGAGAGAATAAAAAGAAGTTTGTGAACTCATTTTAGAAAAGTACTCCTCTGGGCCATCTGGTGACCACAGTAATATTCAGCAATGAAATTATGTAGCACTTTTTCTAGGATGAGTTTGCAAACTTAATTGATAGACCTCGTATACAGTATTTCAACAGAACACGGTGGGTGTTTATAATTCTTCATGCTTCCTCTGCATAATTACCTCCACAGAAGTGGAAATAATCTCACTCAGCCACCCTGAGGTGGTGTCACAGCTCACGGCAACCTCAAACTCTCGGGCTTAAGCAGTTCTCTTGCCTCAGCCTCCCAAGTAGCTGGGACTAGAGGCGCCTGCCACAACACCTGGCTATTTTTAGAGACGGGGGTCTCACTCTTGTTCAGGTGGGTCTCAAACTCCTGAGCTCAAGCAGTCCACCCACCCTCAGCCTCCCAGAATGTGGAAATACATGTTGATTAAAATTAGAAAACAAACTTAGCAGTAGCACTAGGTTAAAAGAGATGATCTTGGGCAGCCCCTGTGGCTCAAAGGAGTAGGACGCTGGCCCCATATGCCGGAGGTGGTGGGTTCAAACCCAGCCCAGGCCGAAAACAGCAAAAAAAAAAAAAAAGAAAGAGGTGATCTTAGAATGGGAGCTTTGTTCTCTTGGATTCCCCAGGGTATTTGTTCTTTCTGGGAAATTTAGCCTTTTCCCTTTTTTTTTTTTTTTTTTTTTTTGTAGAGACAGAGTCTCACTTTATGGCCCTCGGTAGAGTGCTGTGGCCTCACACAGCTCACAGCAACCTCCAACTCCTGAGCTCAAGCGATTCTCTTGCCTCAGCCTCCCGAGTAGCTGGGACTACAGGCACCTGCCACACGCCCGGCTATTTTTTGGTTGCAGTTTGGCCAGGGCTGGGTATGTGGGGCCAGCGCCCTACCGACTGAGCCACAGGCGCCGCCCAGCCTTTTCCCATTACTGCTTGCTTATTTTGCTATTCTATTCTATTATTTTTTATTTTATTTTATTTGGAGACAGGGTCTCACTCTGTTCCCCTGGCTAGAGTGCAGAATCTTCTCCATCACTCACAGCAACCTCCAACTCCTGAGCTCAAGCGATTCTCTTGCCTCAGCCTCCCGAGTAGCTGGGACTACAGGCACCTGCCACAACGCCCGGCTATTTTTTGGTTGCAGTTTGGCCAGGGCTGGGTATGTGGGGCCAGCGCCCTACCGACTGAGCCACAGGCGCCGCCCAGCCTTTTCCCATTACTGCTTGCTTATTTTGCTATTCTATTCTATTATTTTTTATTTTATTTTATTTGGAGACAGGGTCTCACTCTGTTCCCCTGGCTAGAGTGCAGAATCTTCTCCATCGCTCACAGCAACCTCAAACTCCTGGGCTCAAGAAATTCTCCTGTCTCATCCTCCCAAGTAGTTGGGACTATAGGTACATGCACCACCACACCTGGCTAATTTTTTCTATTTTTTGTAAAGATAGGGTCTCATTCTTGCTCAGGCTGGTCTCAAATTCCTGAGCTTAAGTGATCCTCTCACTTTGGCCACCAGAGTGTTAGGATTACAGGTGTGAGCCACCGTGCCCAGGCAATACATATTTTCTTGATTTATCTCATGACAAACATATAAATTAAATGCAGATTAAAATGTTCTTTCAAAACAATAGACAAAAGCAATCAAGTAATGGTATTAGAGACATTCAACCATAGTACTTTTTTTTTTTGTAACTAATTAATTTTTTTTTCTTTTTTTTGGCCGGGGCTGGGTTTGAACCCGCCACCTCCGGCATATGGGACTGGCGCCCTACCCGCTGAGCCACAGGCACCACCCTATTCCTGAATACTTTCAACAGCAGGCTCAACACTTCCATTCCTCAAACCCCAACCATGCCTCATTTCAACAGGAAGTAGCCAGATCATTAGACACCTGATTCCTCAAGACTGAGGACTAAACACAGAGAAGGGGGAAATTGTAACTGACTCCATAAGCAAAAACACCTTTGTATAGTAATTCTGGTTTAAGTTCCCAGACCAGTAAGATTTGCTGACCAGAACTTTGTAACTTTCTGTTGCACTGATGTGTTCGCTTTTGAGCATTTCCCCCCAGAATCTGCAGAACCTACTTGCAGCCACAAGATAACCACAAGGCCTTACACTAGCTGTTTGTCCACAGAAGGCAAGGTAAGTGACACCCCACCACAGATCATGCCTAAGGGCCCACTAAGCAACCTACTCCCCGCATCTCACCTGTGCACAAGGATGAACAAATGACGGATAATACCCACTGGCTCATTATACTACTAAAATCGCTGTCCTGGGAGGGACTTGTCTGCCATTTTTTTATAGTGTGATGTATGTTCTAACATGCCTTCTCACTGCGGTTGCGTGCTCTGTGCTCCCCCCAGACATGTCAGGATGCTCACTTACTTTGTGCATTATTCATTTCACCTCCAGAAAAGACCTGACCCCATTGATTAGGGAGGTAACACATGCTCCACAATAAATCTCCTTTCTTTCTTGACAATTCTCATTGTCTCAGTAATTGGCTTTCTGTGTTACAAACAACAGAGAAATCCCTCCCCCCGCCCCCCCGCCCCACCCCCCCTTTCCTTCGTTCCTTAACAGATTCTATAACCTCTTTTAAATTGTTTTCCTCTGCTTAGAATTGCGACCTCTCTAACCTCCTCTCCTAGAACTCATGTCTTTGATTACTCTGCTGCAGACACACTGGCCTCCTTGCGGTTACTTAAAGGCATCTGACACACTCCCAGCCCCAGGCCCTCTCTGCACCGGAGCTGTCTTAACTCAGATACTCACCTGGCTCTTCCCTCTCCTCCTTAAGCTCTTTGAGTGAGGCCATTCCTGACCACTGCAACTTCCAGCCTTCCAACTTCACTTCCTTGAATTTTCTCCTTAGCTCTAACAACCATCTAACCCATTGTATACGTCATATCTCAGATGTGCGTCCCCCTCTCTCCAACCCCAACTCCCAGCTCCACGAGGACAGGGATTTTTATCAGCTTTGTTTACTGATTTAACTCCAGTGTACAAGGCCATGACTGGCACAGAGTAATTAATAAATATCTGTTGATAAATGAACCAGTATCCACCAAATGAATAAAACAATGAAATGCACAGTGTGGGGCGGCGCCTGTGGTTCAGTGGGCAGGGTGGCAGGTTCAAACTTGGCCCCGGCCAAACTGCAACAAAAAATAGCTGGGCGTTGTGGTGGGCGCCTGTTACTTGGGAGGCTGAGGCAAGAGCATCACCTAAACCCAGGAGTTGGAGGTTGCTGTGAGCTGTGACGTAACGGCACTTTACCGAAGACAATAAATTGAGACTCTATCTCTTAATAAAAAAAAAAAAAAGAAAGAAAGAAGTGCATAATGTGTGGGTTGGTGGCTGTGGCTCAAGCAGCTAAGGCACCAGCCACATACACCTGAGCTGGCAGGTTCGAATCCAGCCTGGGCCCGCCAAACAACAATGACGGCTGCAATCAAAAAACAGCTGAGTGTTGTGGTGGGTGCCTGTAGTCCCAGCTACTTGGGAGGCGGAGGCAAGAGAATCGCTTAAGCCCAAGCGTTTGAGATTGCTGTGAGCTGTGATGCCACAGCACTCTACCAAGGGCAACATAGTGAGACTCTCTCAAAAACAAAATCTCATAGTGTTTATATTTTAACCTTGGTGCTAGTTATGCAAGTGTATACATATGTAAAAACTAATCGCACTAGACATTAAAAGTAGTGCACTTTACCCCCTTAAGATGTTAATATTATACACTATAAAAAAAGAAAAGGCTATCGTACCCTCAATGAATCCCCAACAATAAAAAAAAAAAAAGAAAAGGCCAGGCAATGGTGGCTCACATCTGTAATCTGAGCACATTGGGAGGCTGAGGTGGGAAGATAGTTTGAGGCCAGGGGTTTGAGACCAGCCTGAGCCACCTAGTGAGACCTCATCTCTCCAAAAAATTAAAAATAGAAAAATTAGCCAGGTTTGGTGGCCATGCCTATCACCCGAGCTACTCAGGAGGCCAAGGCAGGAGGATCACTTGAGCCCAGGAGTTTGAGGTTGCTGTAAGCTGTGATCATTCCATTGCACTCTAGCCTACGTGACAGAGCAAGATCCTGTCTTAAAAACTAAAATAAAATAGGGTGGCACCCATAGCTCAGTGGGTAAGGTGTCAGCTATATATATGGAGGCTGGTGAGTTCAAACCCGGCCCGGGCCAGCTAGAACAACAATGACAACTGCCACAAAAAAAAATAGCTGGGTGTAGTGGCAGGTGCCTGTAGTCCCAACTACTTGGGAGGCTAAGGCAGAGAATCGCTTAAGCCCAAGAATTTGAGGTTGCTGTGAGCTATGATGTCACAGCACTCTACCCAGGGCGACAGCTTGAGACTCTGTCTCAAAAAAAATTAAAAACTAAAATAAAACAAACAAAACAAAAACTATATCCAAATAGTGCATGGAAGATAAAACAGAACTTTGACCTTTTTTAGCTCTTATTTCAGGTTTAATATAATTTTAATTTTGATATATGGGAGGGAACCATAATCTTGACAATGCTCTGGGCCTCCCCACATCCCTGTGACTAATAAATGTTTGTTACATGCCACAAGACTGTCATTTTTTTTGTAGAGACAGAGTCTCACTGTACTGCTCTTGGTAGAGTGCCGTGGCGTCACATGGCTCACAGCAACCTCCAGCTCTTGGGCTTACGTGATTCTCTTGCCTCAGCCTCCGAGCAGCTGGGACTACAGGCACCCGCCACAACGCCCGGCTATTTTTTTGTTGCAGTTTGGCCGGGGCCGGGTTTGAACCTGCCACCCTCGGCATATGGGGCCAGCGCCCTACTCACTGAGCCACAGACGCCGCCCCAAGACTGTCATCTTTATATCCCCGGTGCCTAGCAGAGTAGCAACTACTGCAGTTCATGTGTTATGAATGAATAACCGAATATGCCCTGTAAGCATCTGGGATGTGGTAGCCCAGATCTGAAGCAGACCCCGAGGGTCCCTCACACTTCAGACTCTGCCCCTCCCGCCTCCCAGACCATGGAGGAGGTATCCCCTATCCCCTACCCCAGCAGCTGTGGATGCTGTTCCGGACTTCGAGCCCCCTGCAGTCTGGGGAGAGATCACAGAAAAGCCTCTAGTGGGGCTGGGGGCCAAGGAAAGAAGAGGGGCAATCACACCCACATGGTGCTCTGGGAAGGGCTGTCTCCTAAATACCACCCACATCTATCCAATGCAAAAAGCACCTTCCCCAGGGTTGGAAAGCCACATCACCCAGGAAGAAAAGGCCCCTCACCCAGGAAGAGAAGACCCGAGGGACGACTTTGGAAAGTGAGCTCAGACCCTTGCCTGAGAGTGGATGGGACTAGGAATAGGGTGAAAACAAGCAGGAACGGAGTGGCTAGAGGGGAGAGAGACTAGGGGAGAACAGGACTTGGGGTCCCTGGGGCTCTGTGGCCACTTACCAGGCAGCTGTTGTGTGAGGTTGAGTTCCTTCTGATACCTGGGCTGAGTATAGGACCAGATTCGCACCTCACCCCCAAGGGCAGCCTCAAAGCAGTCAAATACTACAGAGCCCTGTGAGGAGAGGGGTGGGGACAGCTGGTGGTGCAGGGCTGCGCGCTCATCTGTGTGGACCGCACTGCTCCCTACCCCGCCATCTCCAACCAGTTACTATGTTTATACTGTATAGCCTAAATCTACCATTCACTTTTTCCTATAAAGGTCCCAGTTCAAAAGCAAAGATTCCCAGGAAGGTTAAACTTGAGTCCCTGCCCCACCCGTGCTGTCCTGGATCACTGGCCAAAGCTAAGGAGATGAGTCACCTCAATACAAATGTGGGACGCCCGTCTGCACAGAACTGGTTCTTAGACCCTGTGCCTCCCTGGTCCTCACAATCGCCTTGTGAGGTGGGCCAAGGAGACGTTCTGTCAGTCAGCAATTTTCCAGATAAGAGGATATTGGCTGGGGGTTAGAGCTTTGAGAAGTCAGAGGATTTGAGTGATTTGGGCCCAGTGGGAGAACAGATCTTCCAACCACATGTGGCCTGCTGAGGCAGGGAGAAGCCCCAGCATCCTGCATCACAGTATGTGTGGCAGGGCTCTGTCCCTAGTCTAAGAGTCCAGAAAAGTGTATCCAGCCCAGAGACCCACCCCTCCCCAAGCCTCAGTTTCTCTATCTGGAAAATGAGAGTAATAATACAGGTAATGTCCAGTTGTGGGGGTTTTGAGAATTACAAAAGAAAAGGGAAATTAAGTTTATTGAGACCCTTTAGCACTGGGCATCATACCAGTATCAAGTTGTTTAATTCTCATGATAACCATATAGGGTAGAAGTATTTTTTTTTTTTTTGTAGAGACAGAGTTTCACTTTATGGCCCTCGGTAGAGTGCCATGGCATCACACAGCTCACAGCAACCTCCAACTCCTGGGCTTAAGCGATTCTCTTGCCTCAGTCTCCCGAGTAGCTGGGACTACAGGCGCCCGCCACAACGCCCGGCTATTTTTTGGTTGCAGTTCAGCCGGGGCTGGGTTTGAACCCACCACCCTCGGTATATGGAGCCGGTGCCTTACTGACTGAGTCACAGGCACCGCCCAAGGGTAGAAGTATTTTTATTTATTTATTTTATTTTTTTGCGGGGGCCAGGTTTGAACCCACCACCTCCGGTCTATGGGGCTGGTGCCCTACTCCTTTGAGCCACAGGCACCGCCCAGTATTTTTATTTTTTAAATAGTCAACAGGATGAGGTGTGAATCTGATGCTACACTTTGCTCAGGTTAATAGACATTTCACAAGTAACCAATAAGCAGGTGAAAAAGTGCTCAACTTCATCAATCATCAGAGATGTACAAGTTACAACCACAATGATATACTACCACTACACACATACAATGGCTAAAATTTAAAATTACAACACCAAGTATTGACGTAGATGAGAACCAAGTGAAACTTCTGTACACTGTTGACAGGTATATGACATAGCAGAATCACTCTGGGAAAATGCTTGGCGATTTCTCACAATGTCCAACATATGAGATTGGATTATTCTTATCCCCATTTTATAGACAGAAAAACTGAGGCATAAAAGCCTGAAAGAACTTGTCACAGCTCTGATCAGAATCAGGACCTAAAGAGTCAATGCATGTAAAAGTGTTTTATAGATTTCATAGTTAGAGGGTGGTTGTTATCATTATTTGCGTACCACAGACTGACTAGGCTGCACAAGAGCAGCAGGGACTTCCACCTCCAGGAGGACGCAGCGTGTAGTAGGGTAACCCTGGAAGGAGAGCACGACTTGGGCCTGGAGAGAGGCTGTGAGAACAGGGCAGGCTCCGTCAGGCCCAGGGGCCTCGAGAAAGGCCCTCACAAGGAACTGTTAGGCCAGCTGGGTTCTCCTCACCGTTCCTGGACTTCTCAAGCTCTTGGTCAGCTGCTCCTCCATACTTTTCCTCCTCCTCAGGCTCTTCCCAGTGCCCTAGGAGAAGCCAAGAAGAAGGCCCAGGTGAGGTCCCTGCTCTGGGGTAGCTTCCACCCTGGCTTCCTTCCAGAAAGCCCAGTGGTGGGAACCAGGTGCCGGCCTGGGGAGACCAAGCTGGCTGGGGGTCCTTTAGCAAGTGCCCTCCAGGAGTACACTGAGCACTGCCTGACAGACCCCCCCAGTCCTCAAGCCTGCCCTGGGCACTAGCACAAGAGCTCACGCATTGTCACAGGGTGACCCACTCACCATGCACGGCCAAGTGGACAGCCACACGCACACAGAGGTCACAGTCGGTTTCCTGGTGGCACCTCAGCACCAGCTCTGTCTGCAGGTGGGTGGGCACCAGCACAGGCCCTAGGGCGGGCACAATGCTTCCAGGCAGGCAAAGTATGTCACCATCTGTGTGTGAAGGGGGAGGTGGGAGCTGAAGCTGTCCAAAGCCCAGAGTTTAGCAGCACCTGACACCTCCAGAGGCAGAGAGCTTGGCTCTTCCCAGGCTGAGGGTGGGTAGGGAGGGCATGGAACTGGGATCGTTATCCTCCCTTCAGCTAACTTGGGAAGTTCTTTTCTCTATACTCACCCCAGAGGTGGCAGGAGAGGCCCTGGGAAGGAGAGAAAGGAGTCAGAGTTTATGCCCTCAAATCTAAGCCCCTTTCTCTGCCTGAGACACTTGCCCACCTCCTTCTGGGGCTACTTATTCCAAGCCCCTCCCAGAAGACAGATTCAGTTTTTCCCTCCTCCCCCCTCCTCTCTGCTCCCATCAGTACCAGACAGACCAGCCTGGGCAGTTCTGGTGGTGGCAGCAGTGATAGGAGCCAGGCTGGGGCTTTGCTGGGCCAAAGACTGAACCCCGAGCCTTCCCTGATCCTCCCAGGTTCCCAGACTCAACTCACCGGAGAGCAGTGGGCAACGTCCTGAGGCTCCACAAGCCTCTCCAGGGAGAAGACCACAGGGCTTCGGCCCAGTGCCAAGGACAGCAAGAACCAGGGCACAGGCATCTTCCAGGGGCCAGGCGGCACCGAGGCCTGAGGCCCTGTTCTGCCCCCCCAAGGGGGGGCAGACTTCCCACCCCTGACCCCACTCAGCCCCGTGTCCGTGGGTGACAGGGGCTAGAATCCCTCCCCAGCCTCTCGAGTCCCAGGGCTGGATAGCCTGTGCACTCCCTTTGCTAGGAGTTCTGAGTATCGTCCCAGTTCCAGCCCAGAGTGCTTTCGTTTTGGCTCCCAGCAGGCTGCAGCTGTTCCCGCCCCTGTTCTGTCCCTCCCACCAACACCAGGCCTGGGAGCCAGCAGCCTTGGACTAGGATGGTGGCCATGCCTCCACCTTCTTTGGTTCTCCTCCTCCTCTGCTGACACCTGAATGGGAGGGGCCCCTAGGGGAGGCATCATGGGTGAGTAAGGCAGCTCTTGCCCTGGGATGAGGAGGACTCTGACTTAGTGCACCCAGGGCCTGAGCGGTCTGGCATTCCTGCTTCCGATGTGACCCTTAGACCCAGGCCCTGGGATCCTGGGGCCCACTGGGCTCCCTGTTACTGACTGAGTGCCCCAAGTCCCCTCACACATTGCCTGGGCCTTAGTGATCCTTTGTGGGACAGGAGAAAGGCAGGGCCAAAGGGCACAAGAAAGTGGACTTTTCACCACTGCCTGACGTAGGCTCAAGAGTGGTATGGGGAGAAGAGACCCAGGACCCAGAGCCAGGCAGACAGAGGTCCCATTTACGTTCCTGCCACCAGTTGGTGGTGTGATGGTGGACACACCGCCTATCTAAGCTTCTGTTTTTCCCTCTCTTCTCTTGTAAGAATCACAACAAGGGCCAAAGAGACTGCCCTCTCCTTTGCCTTTGGGAGGCGCTGCTGGTGAGAATGGGAGGGCTGCTATGCGGGTGTGGACCAGGGTGTGAGCCCACGGTCGCCTGACAACCCCCAGGCAGTGTCCTGGAGATCCCAGCCACACCAGAGAAGCACATTGCATTCCTTAGTTTATCTACCCTGTTCGCCTTTATTCATCTTTCTGGATCTTAGTCTCCTGTGCCCCTCCCTTTTGTCCTAACCACCCAAAGCCAAAGCCTCTTTTACTGGGTCTCCCCTCCTTTCTCTCTGGCAGGGCCCGGGTATGGGAAAGGGAGCTGCCTGGCTCCCGAGGGGCTTTTCTTCCAAACCCCCTGGAAGGACCTTCATTCAGAGCTATAACTTAGCTCCTGCCTCCTCCACCCCTCCCCCCATCTCTCCAGCCAGGACTTGAGAAAACGCAGACTGCTCCCTGGCTGGAGTTTTGGAGAGAGGAAGTGGGAAGGTCATCCTTACTCATCACAGGAATGGGAGATGCTCTCAGTAAAGAGTGACTCCCGGGTGACGCCTGTGGCTCAGTGAGTAGGGCGCCAGCCGCATATACCGAGGGTGGCGTGTTCAAACCCAGCCCCAGCCAAACTGCCACAACAACAACAAAAAGTGACTCCCTGGGGACTCCTAAGGCAGGGTAAGTGTGAGGAGGCCGGATACTCGTGGGGGAGGGGCTGGGACTCCCCGGCCGCGCAGCGGGAATGAGCCACTAGTCCTCAGGAGGAGTCCGGAGGGCTCCAAGGTGGGGGTTCATTCCGGGGTTCCAGCCAGTGCCCTCGCGCGCTGAGGCGGCAGACGTCCGGGACGGCGGGGAGTTCTGCTCAGCCTTGGTCTGCAAGTCCGGCGGCCTCGCGTTCGAGCTGGCGGCACAGCTCCAGGCGGCCCCGCATGCACTGGCTCGGCCCGAGGCGACCCCAGCTGGTGGCTTCGGTGGAAGGTTGAGCGTCCAGCGCCCGCAGCAGGCGCGGCAGGTCGCGCAGCAGACGGTAGCGCGGCAGGGCGCGCAGGGGCGGGGGGATGTCGCCCTTGGCGCAGAGGCGGCTGAAGTACGCCAGGAGCAGCAGCGGGCGCGGGGCGGCGCGGAGCAGGGCACGGGGGTCGGGGCCGGCGCCGCTCCACAGCAGCAGCACTGTGCCCCGCTCCCGCGTCACGCGCGCCCGCGCCGCCCAAAGCCACGGCAGCGGGCCCAGGCGCGCCACGCGCCTCCCCTCCCACAGGTCCACGATCACGTCGCGTCCGCCGCCCAGCGCGGCCCGCAGCAGCTCGGCCAGCGCTCCCACCAGGCGCCTCTGCGCCTCGGAGTCTGCAGCGTGCAGGAGCAGCACCGGCCGCGCTCGACCCGGGCCTGGGGCAGGAGCAACAGATGAATAGGGTGGGGGGTCTGGGAACAGACCAGCCCTCACCTCCCCTGGCCTCTAGGCTACACCGTAGGGTGCCTCCCCTTCTTATTTGCCCTGGGGGTTAGTACCCAAAGCAGCCCTAGTCCCTGGGGTGTACGTGGGCTAATGCCGGAGCAGGGGCCAGGGCACCAGGCCGGTAAGCGCGCAGCAGGCTGGATTTCCACGCCCGCCACTTTTGCCCAGAGTCTTTGTGACAGCCTGCACGGAGGTGCCTGAGGCTCACCCCTTGGGTGGCGGAGATTGGGTGCAGTGACAGTGAAGGGTGAGGGGGCAACTAGCCAAGGACCTAGTCTGAATCCCCAGGTTACCCTCAGGTGAACTTACCTGACAGCGGGCGCCAAAGGGTGAGAACCAGAAAAACGGCCAGTAGTGTGGTGAGGGCCAGCAGTGCCAGAATCAAGAGCCCCAGGTGTCTGTGAGAGACTGAGTCAAACAGATGAGGCCAAGCCCAGCTCCTCAGTGCCCAGCCTCCCTCCCTCTGGCCATCTCTCCCCAACAAGAACTCACCATCAGGACACAAGCGCTGCTTCCAGGCAAACTGGACGTCTGACCTCCACACCTGAAGGGCACAGAGTCCCCAAGCCCTGTAAGCGAGGGCACCCCCTCCTTGCAGGAGGAGTTGAATAAGGCATGGGGCAGGATGAGAACTGGAGGAGAGGAGGATATCCCATGGGCTAGGGAATTCCTCCAGTGCAGGGTTTGTGTCTGCTCCAGCTCTCACCCTGGCACAGAACAGGTCAAGGGTGACAAACTCAAGTGTGACAAGTGCCAAATTCAACAAGTAAACTCATAAAGTTGACCAAGGCTGCTGTAAGGCTCTGGGAGCACAGGCCTTGATTAAAATACCCAGACACCACTGAGCCCCAGGCCATTGCCACAATGCCAGAATGCAGAAACAGCACTGAATTTCTGATTTTTCAAGAGAAGCCAGAAATCCAGCTTTATGTATGTATGGACACGGTCTAATTCCAAGGTCAAACATTGTGCTGGCCAAACCAAACTTTTTTTTTTTTTTTTTTTTTGAGACAAAGCCTCAAGCTGTCGCCCTGGGTAGAGCGCTGTGGCATCACAGCTCATAGCAACCTCCAACTCCTGGGCTCAAGAGGTTCTCCTGCCTCTGCCTCTCAAGTAGCTGGGACTACAGGTGCTCACCACAATGCCTGGCTATTTTTTAGTTGCAGCTGTCAATGTTCTTTTGGCGGGCCTCGGCTGGATTTGAATCCACCAGCTCAGGTGTATGTGGCTGGCGCCTTAGCTGCTTGAGCCATAGATAGGCGCGGAGCCCAAACCAAACATTTTTACATCATGGGATTTTTCACACGAGCCACCGGTGGAGTAGATCCCAGGGGTCTATATGCAAAGTAAGGGTAGGATTCCTTACCAGAACACAGCCCCCTGGCCTCAGGAAGGGAATGACGAGGTCTAGCGTCACTGGGCTTGAGCCCTGGGTCTGCAGGAACAAAGATCAAAGTGATTCTCCCCATGGAGACAAATCTAGCTCTGTTCAGTCTCTGAGTCTTTGCCCATGCTGTTCCTCCCCACGCCTCACCCTACCCAGGCTTATGGCCAAGTGCTATCTCTGACAGGAAGACTTCCCCAGCCATTCCAGCCCCCACAGATCTTTCCCAGATCTCAACTCTGCTGTCATCAGATACTTGTCAGCAAAGAGACCCTGGGTACCTACTCTGTGCCAAGCCCTAATGAAAGAAGGCAGGCACAGACCTTGTCTCTGGCCTTCAGCAGCTCACAAACCGGGGAGGCTAATAAGCTGCTGCCTCCCTTCACTCTGCTACACAACTAAAGAGGTATCTTGTTCACCGGAAAGAGGGTAAGGAGTGGTGGAGTCAGGAGACCTAGGTTCAGACTTAACTATTGCCTTTGTAGCCCCTAGCTGTGTAGTCTTTGCATGCCCCCCCTTACCTGCCCCCCCCCGCCTCAGTTTCTTCATTTGTGTATGGGGGGATAATAAACTTTATTTTACGGAGTCATTGAGGGCATCAAATGGGAACATGTGTATGAACATTCTTTATAATAAACTGCAGTGTGTATCTATTAGTAGCCGCTGTTATCAGACTGAACTCCTAAGGGCAGAGACTGTGTCATATAGTTTTCTTGTATCTTCCAGGGCCTAATATAGGTGGTACAGAGTAGGCACTCAATCAATGCATGCTGAATTAGACAGAATTAATTGCCATCTGTTTGCAGGCAGGATGTGGGTCCACCCTGTGTTCTGAATGCTGGTTAGGAAGTTAACCACAGGGACACCTTTCATCCCCTGCCCCCAGACTTGAACCTGCCTGAGAACCCATTCTTCCACCAGCTTGTGATATAGTGGCTCTCAAATCACGGTTGTCCATGAAGGCAGTCTTTTCTCAGCTCACAGAAAGAAATAAGTCAATGGATTTAGGTTTCAAGTTTAGGTTATCCCAAGACTTTGTCTTTAAATCTTTTTTTTTTTTTTTTGTAGAGACAGAGTCTCACTTTATGGCCCTCAGTAGAGTGCCGTGGCCTCACACAGCTCACAGCAACCTCCAACTCCTGGGCCTAAGCGATTCTCCTGCCTCAGCCTCCCGAGTAGCTGGGACTACAGGCGCCCGCCACAACGCCCGGCTATTTTTTGGTTGCAGTTTGGCCGGGGCCGGGTTTGAACCCACCACCCTCGGTATATGGGGCCGGCGCCCTACCCACTGAGCCACAGGCGCCGCCCTTGTCTTTAAATCTTAAGCATGGAGCGGTGCCTGTGGCTCAGTGGGTAGGGTGCCAGCCCCACATACTGAGGGTGGTGGGTTCAAACCTGGCCCCAGCCAAACTGCAATAAAAAATAGCCAGGTGTTGTGGTGGGTACCTGTAGTCCCAGCTACTCGGAAGGCTGAGGCAAGAGAATCACCTAAGCCCAGGAGTTAGAGGTTGCTGTGAGCTGTGATGCTACAGCACTCTACTGAGAGTGATAAAGTAAGACTCTATCTCTTAAAAAAAAAAAAATCTTAAGCATGACTTGGTCTTAAATCTTAAATGTTTGCTATCACCTATCTGCTTGGGACCCCTCACAGAATGCAAAACAAATTAGCAGCAAATGAGCATTTAAAAAAGAACTGGAAAGAGCTAGTCATGCTTAGTCAGCTTGACATAGGATTCCTAAATATGACATAGGAAAGTGGTCTAAACACCATATTGTGGGTGTTTTTGATTGTGGTTTTTATATCAGATACAACGAAGAGAGTCTGCTAATCGTACTTTTCCTAGTCCACATAACAGTTAGATCTGTCAGTAGTGTACAGTATTGTGCAAAGGCCACTTCAGTTTGGGGGGCTTTGCCTCCTGAGACAGAGAGCAGAACAGGTGCCTACGGAGGCAGAGGAGTATTGGCAGAGGACAGCTGAGATCAAGCAAAGGCTTTGATATAAAATGTGGCAGCAGTTAGGGTAGGCTAGGGAACAGCTGGGTGTGGGAGGGCCACTCCCTTGCCTCTGTCATTCCTATGAATTCAGAAACTGAAAGGATTAGAGCTGCCCCCCTGAGATCCCACTAGCTGACAGAGGAGCCAGCTGAACCAAGGCTGATCAAGGGATTTGTTTGCCTATACCTGCCCAGGATCTGTCTCAATGAGGTGAAAAGGAAATTGGGGGCTGTGTTCTGAGCAAAAGGACATAGTTGGGGTAAAACCCTCGCTAGGCCATACCTGGCTGACGCTGTACACAGGGGGCACCAAGGTGTCCTGCCCCAGGCCTGGGTGGCTCCAGGCAGCACTGAAGGTGGCATGAATCCTCGAGGAGAAGTGAAGGATCAGCTGCTGGGCCTGGGTATCCATACTCACTTTCCAGGATGTGAGAGACCCTATATAGGGGGGTCTTGTGATAGGAGCTGGCTGCAGTTGACCGGAAACTAGGGGCTGGGCTAGAGTTGGTCACAGTTGCCTAAGGGTAAAATGGGGCGGGGAATCTCAGCCTAGGTCACTTATTGGCTCACCAGTCTGCTGGGGACATTCAACATGGCTGCTGTTTCCAAAAGAGAACTGGGAAATACAGGAGTAGCAAGTCAGCAGGCTCCAGGCAACACCCACTCCCCTCACCATCCCCTTCTCATCCATTGTACCTTGAAGCAGAGCTGGGGGTGCAAGTCCACCTTCTCCAAAACGTACCACTTAGGGAGAGAGGAAAGTTAGGGAGAAAATCTCTGGGCCCCAGACCAGCCCACCCCAATCCTGGGGGTGCTGTCCTCACCCCCTCTGACTCTTGAGCCGTGGCATTGGGGAGGTCTTCACAGGGGGTGTGCCAGTCCTGTTTCTGGCAGAGGCCTCCAGCTTCAGTGGACAGCGGAGTGTCAAGGCCATGACCATCTGATTGTGCTGGCTGTAGTCAGTAAAATGCACTGACTTCCAGAAGTCGGAGCCATCTGGACGAGTGTCAGGGTCAGTGAGTGAGGCCTCAGCCCTACCTCAGGCTCACCTTGCTGCCCACACCCCCATGGCGGCTGGAGATGACATTTGTGAAAGTGCTGAGCATGGTTCCTGGCCAGAATAGGTAATAAATGAGCATCCCTTCTCCATCCCCTTTTATTACCATTCTATCCAGCTGTCTCCTCTTCTTCCCAGGCCTCCATTCTGGCCAGCTTCTTTGCCCTCCCAGAAGCTCCTCTCAGAACTAGGTGTGACTTCTCCTCTCTTTCTTTCCTAAGTCCCGCCCATTACAGAGACTCTGCTCACTCCAGCTTTCACAGGCTTCTTCCGTTCCTGCCTTCATGCCATGCCCTCCAGCCTCACCCTTAGTTACAACCCTGCCCTGTGCCTACTGAAGGCCACTTTGTACTATTCACTTTACGACTGAGTTTCCTGTCTCTTCTTGAGGACAGCCATGTGTGCATAGCACTTTAGACATCACCGACCACTTTCCTATGTCATATTTAATTCAAGCCTCACAAACAGCTTAAAAGACAGGGCAGGCATTATTTTACAGGTGAAGGAAGTGAAGCTCTGAGAAGAATAATTAGCAGAGCTGGGATATGGACTTGGGTCTTCTGGCCCATCCTCCTAGGACACCACTCCTGGACCCCATAGTTCTGAACTCTCACAGTGCTGCAATACTCAGCCCTCTCTGATTTACTGGCAGACTGATTGGTAGACAGGCAGCACTCCCCCTACCCCCACTGATGCCGGGGAAGTACATGCATGCCTTCTGGGAGTGTCCTCCAACACAGGTGTGAAGTGTGTGTGTGTGTGTGTGTGTCAGAGAGGGGGGAGAGAGTCAGAGAAAAGGTATGTGTGCGCAAGACAGCATATGAGCACTTACAAGCTTCAGGCCAGCTCTGGAAGGGACATATTTTATGCCTCACGGTGTCTTCTTGCAGGTAGGAAGCCTGGGGAGGGGGTACAGGGGAGTGGGTGCAGGGCTGGGGGGTCAGACGACTGGCTTTTCCTATCTCACTCAGACCTGAAACTCGTTCTGGTTTTCCCTTACTGTGATGCAAGCTGCCTACACTGGCACTGAGGAGGGCAATGTGGGGGGTGGGCAAGGGTGGGGAGGGACTCCAGCGTTCAGGACAGAGATCAGCTAATGAGGGGCTGACTCCTCTCCCTGGAGAGACCTACCCCCAGCAGGAGGGAAATCATGAGGTCCACATTCCTCGATGTTGACCTTCTCTGCCCTCCACTCTCAGCCATTGCCAAGGTGCCCAGCTCCCTGTGTTGGCTCCTCACTCTGGACTGTCCAAATGCCCAACTCTTGTCCACCCTGGCAGTTGCTAATGGCTCCAGATCTCTGCCTGCACTCTCCTTTTGGTGCCTCAGGTGATAGGGTTCCTGCCTTTTTTGTCTAGTCCAAAGAACAGGTGCCTCAGTCTTGTAAAGAAAGGAGGAAGACTGCCACAGGGGCCTAGAAGCGACAAGACTTTGGGGGGCATTTGGAACCTTGCAATGGCCATGCCCACACCCCTGCTTTGACTTCTCAGAACACACAGTGATGGTGGCTGTCTGTTCTGGCTTTGTGGGCTGAGGCCAAGTCTGGGCCAGGGAAAGCTGGGTTTTGATAGGGCTGAGTTTGGATTCACCCTAAGAAGGTACGGTGTTCAGCAGGACCTTCCACCTCTGACCCAGTGTGTGGCTGACAGCCAACCTAGCACCAGGCTTCCTAAGCATCTCAGAAACACCCAGTCCTTTTAAAATCTGACTTCCTGTTACTGGAGATCAACTGTGCTACCTGGGGGGCCTAGGAGCAGAGCCAAGGACAACCCACACCTTTTCCTCCGCTCACCTCTATGCACAGACAGGGCAGAAGGAACTCATAAGGCAGTTCTGCAGTGTGGCCCCCAGACACGATTTTCTGTTGATGGCAGCAAAGAGAGACGAGACGCTTGAAAAAGAGCATTGGCACCATGGACAAGGACAAGAGGGAGCTGGGACCTTGGCCAACACACCCCGTTCTTTTTAACACAAGACTTATTTCTTCCACCAACAAATTTCCTCTCACAGAGTCTTTGCTCTGTAGTCTGACCAAATGGTGCTGCAGGGGGAGAGGGGAAGAAGAGGAAATAGGAAAAGGAATATTCACTTATTGAGCTCCTACTCTATGCAGGGCAGAGTACTGGGTGCTGGAAGCATTAACTCATTCAATTTAATGTTAGCATCACAGTGATCTTGTGAGGTACCATCTTATGTAAATGAAGAGAGCTGAGGGCCTCAGGGGAGCAGCAGCCACTCCTGCAAATGGTACCAACTGTCTATGGTTGCACCTGTGACAAGTAGAGGTTGAGATTGGGAGGTTAGGGCCTGGACTGGGAGAAAGGGGACAATCTGATTCTTTGAGGGACAAAAGGAGGGAGCTGGAAGGGTAACAAGACAGATCTGACCGCCCTGATATGTTCTCAGAAGGAACAACCTCTTGGAGGAACTGAAAAGGCATTTTAATGCATCTGGAATCACACTGAGGGTCCTCTCCCTGGGGGCAAATACCATACTCCTTTCTTTGCTCATCATTCATGGTGGATCCAGGTGTCTGCCTATCCTTTTCCTTCCTTTATTCCCACGTAATGTGGCTCCCTGTCTTTTCTGTCTTGTCCCAAGAAGACTTGGCTGGGTGTGGTGGCTCACACCTATAATCCTAGCACTCTGGGAGGCCTATGCAGGTTCACTCACCTGAACTCAGGAGTTCGAGACCAGCCTGAGTAAGAGCAAGACCCCATCTCTCTACTAAAAATACAAAAAGTAGCCGGGTATGGTGGCAGGAGCTTGTAGTCCCAGCTACTTGGGAGGCTGAGGCAAGAGAATTGCTTAAGCCTAAGAGTTGGAGGTTGCTGTGAGCTGTGACACCATGGAACTGTACCTTGGGCGACATAGTGAGATTCTGTCTCAAAAATAAAGAAAGAAAGAAAGAAAAGAAAAAGAAAAAGACAACCAAAGAGGCCTTAATATAGACCACTTCAGCTTATAAGGAGGTCTTGGACAATCACTTTCCCTCCCTGGGCCTCAGTCTCCCCATTTGTACAGTGAATGGACCTCTTCTCTAGCACTGAGTGATCTGTCTTTTTACAGGGGGATGACAGTCCATACCTGGGCATCAAAGGGACTGCTCAGGTCTTCACACTCTAGTGCCCACTGGTGACAAAGACGCATGCTGACCTCAGGGCCTGGAGGTATGGTCACCTGAATAGCCCGTGCCTCAGGCAGCAAATCAAAGGAGAACTTGGGCCCTGGAGAGAGGAGGGCCTCAGTGGCCTTGTCTCTTGGCCTTAGCACAGGTACCACTTCGCAGCTAAACTCATCTCCTGTCCTACCCTACGCCCACCTCGATGCCTTTGTGAGTCCAGTCTGGGGTGACTTTCCACTGCCCGTGGATCTGAAGGTTGGGTCCTTTTGGAGCGCAGCCCCTTGTAGGAGATGTCTGGGGAGGGGATGGAAATGTGATGGCCCTTCTCAGACAGGCGCCGGCTGCCCAGCAACTTCCTCTGTAGAAGCAGAGAACAAAGTTGGCCTTAGGGCAGGAATCAGGAAATGTGGCTTCTGTTTCCACTTCTGGAACCTGAGGTACCACAGACAAGTTGCTCAACCTCTTTCAGCCTCGGTTTTTCTAACTGTGTAATGGACAGAATGGTCTACTTCATCTCCACACTTTCATCTCACTCACATGGCTGGAGAGCAAAATGAGAAAGAAAGAAAAGAGCTATGGGGCATAGGGTAGGGCTGGAAGTGGCCAGCAGAGTACCTGAGAAGATGCTGGTATCTTGTGTCTCCCATAGAGCTTGAACTTGGAAGACTTTTTTGATTTCTTCACCAGGAGGTGGAAGCCGCCCCACTGAAGGCCTGCGCAGGGGAGGGACACACTTACTATCTAGCTCTTCCTGCCCCTCCCCTACCTGGAGATTTGGCCCAGTGTTGGATAGTAAGTCATTTTATTCTTTTTTTATTTTATTTATTTGAAACAAAGTCTCATTTTGTTGCCCTGAGTAGAGAGAGTGCTGTGGCATCACAGCTCACAGCAACCTCCACCTCTTGGGCTTAAGCAATTCCCTTGCCTCAGCCTCCTAGGTAGCTGGGACTACAGGCGCCCTCCACAATGCCCAGCTATTTTTTTTGTTGCAGTTGTTTAGCTGGTTTGGTCCAGGTTCGAACTTGCCACCTTTGATGTATGTGGCTGGCACCGTAACCACTGTGCTACGGGCACCGAGCCAGTAAGTCATTTTAAATAAAGGAGGGTAATGTTGTTAAGCTTCTTTAATCCTGAAAATTATGATGCAAATTTTATACTTGATTTTAGCCAAAAGGCCAAGAAGTGATGCATGATGCAAATTTTAAAAGGATTAATTTCTTAAGTAGACAAAAAGGTATATACACAAAGTTGTTCATTGTAACATTATTTCTACCAGCAAAAATTTAGAGAAATTAAAAACTGCCAAATCTCGGTGGCGCCTGTAGCCTAAGCGGCTAAGGCGCCAGCCACATACACTGAATCCAGCCTATGCCTGCCAAACAATGACAACTACACCCCAAAAATGGCTGGGCATCGTGGCAGGTGCCTGTAATCCCAGCTACTCAGGAGGCTGAGGCAAGAGAATCGCTTAAGCCCAGGAGTTTGAGGTTGCTGTGAGGTTGCTGTGAGCTATAACGTCACAGCACTCTACCCAGGGCGATAGCTTGAGGCTCTGTCTCCAAAAAACAAACACACAAAAAAGAACTGCCAAATCTTAAGCAGTGTGTGTGCATTTAGTATGCACCAGACACTGAGCTAGGCAATGAAAATACCGAGTTGAATAACAAAGGAGATTCTACTTTTAAAAAAGAAAGCAATAACAAAAAATATATAGAAAGTAAAACTTTTTTTGACAGTATAATTCAAGATTTTATTTAGCAGCCACTTCTCTTCATGCCCCAGCACATATATTGGATTACCACAAAACCATTCTCCTTAGACGTAGGTTCCCAGCTAGCAGTTGACTGTTCAGCCATAATTTTTCCTGAAATACTTTTCTGTGTTGTAACAAAACTCACAAATAACAAACACATAAAATACAGAGGATCTTCAACACAAAATGCCAAGCCTATCAAACAAATGGAAATTCACACAGAACAAATGGCACCCCAAATGGCACCTCAGATACTGCCCCAAAATGCCTAAAAGGGCTGGAAGGCAAACCCTTCCCCAACAGTGGCCTAGTCCCTGCCATTCCTTGGGAACCACAAATGAGCTCAATCCAAACCAGGTCCCCAAAGTTCCATTCAATTTCATTCCTCCCTCTCCCAAATTGGTGCCCCAAACAAATGGAAGTTTGAAAACCTCCAAAAAGGAATGGGCAAGAATCTCAGGGTGCAACTTACAGAAACTTATCCAACAAAAAGGCCTGGCATCTGGGTCCTTTCCAAACCCATTTCCTTCTCAACTCAGTTTAGGTTGTGGGAATCTGCCTCTACTTCAGGGAGACAGAGATGAGAGTTCCCTGGAGCTAAAACATACCCTAGTAGCTGCTGGGACCGTCCTATACTCTCTTGCGCTGAAAAGAAGCTGCTCCTTCCAGTGAAGACCCACAGCTCTGACCTGGGGCTGCTTGCCACCTCTTCCAGCAGTTGCAGGGTGCCATTCCACTGGGTCACTAATGAGCCCACCCAGGGAATGCCAAAATCTAGTAGCAAAAGCTCAGAACTTGTCCTCAAAGCCACATCAGAAAAATATGAAAAAGTGGTTTGAGAAGAAGGAAAGGGAAATTGATTACTTTGCTGGCAAAGGAACAAAAACGGTAGACTTTTTGTCTCAAAATACCGAATTTCCTTAGAATCGAAACTTCCAATTCCAAGAATATCAGCTGAAAAGATTAGCATCTTCAGAAAATCATACAATTGCACTCATGAATATCAGTCATGGTGTGCTATTTTAGGTTGCTTTAAAGTCCCTGTTGAGGGTAAAACAGGATAAATATCTGTTCTAATATGACAAATCCCACTTGGTTCAACCTAAGTGCCCCCCTACCAATGTCCCTAATTCGTATCTTCACTGAGAATGGCCCAAAGGACTATTTCTCCTACCTGGGGGATCTGACATCAGACCCAGGCACAAAGAACAGGGACATCGAGCATACGGGAGGAGGGCCAGCTGGGTACGACAAGGAATATGGGCAGAACCTCCTGTGAAAAACAGACAGGAAAGCAAATAATAGGGTCTAAAGAGGTCTTTCTGTCTCAGACAAGTTGAATGTGAGGCTGAGCTCTGCCACTTACGTCCTGGAAGTGTGACCTTGGGCAAGTAACAGGACCTCTTTAAGGGTCAGATTCTTCATTTATAAAGTAAGGCTATTGTAAAAATCAAGAAAGGTAATGTGTGGAAAATGTGGAGTAGAGTATACCATAAAATATGAGGGATTATTGCTGTATTACTGACAGGACTGAGTGACCAGTGAACCAATGTTTATGGAGACATTTACACGTGTCTCTCATTTAATCTCCCTACATCAGAAGGAACACTGTCTCCATTGTGCAACCATTTCTGCTATGCTGCTGTGCTCCTCAGAAGTGCAGAGTCCACTGGAGGGGTTAAATACCCTGTCTGAGGCTGCACAGGAGACTGAGCAGAACTGAGATGCAAATCCAGGCTTGTCTCAATTCCAAACTTATAGTAACACTTTTTCATTGATACTGTGCTTCTTCCCAGGTTGGGACCCGAATGTTAGAATCTGGGGTTCTGGAACAAATGGGGAAGTGGAGAAGAGAAGTGGGGCAGAAAATGAGACTCACCAATGAAACTGTCATCCTGAAGGCACAGGACCCAATAGGGAAAAGAGAGGAGAGAGGTATTATTAGTGGAGACCTCCATAAGGAGCATTCTACCAGGATTTTTGCCTCAAACCACCTAACTCTGAGGCCCATAGTTCATCCACTCTGGCCCTTTCCTTCCCAGCTCCACTCAGCACACCAGGACCTTGGCTACTCCTCTGAGATTATTAGAGGCCACCCTGAGACTGCCACCAGAGTTCAGGGACTGGGAGGTTGCAGAGGCAGGCAGGGGACTGGGAGCCCTATGCCTGTGTAAGGGAGGCAGGCATCCCTATCTGGCGGCGGCATCTTACCATGTGGGAGGCCAGCAGACAGCAGGTTCTCCAGCAAGGCAGATGGGAACAGCTGGTCCCAGTGGAGGCGGAGAGGCCGACGAGCACCAGGAGGAGAGGCAGGAGCAGGGCTGCAGACCTGGGGTGCCCCATGGGCTCCCATGTGATCAGGGTGCCCAGAACATGGCTGCACAGCCTGAAGGTGGGCGGCAGGGCCTTGTGCGGTAGCAGGGAACACTGTACCAGCCAGAGCCCTTGCCTCTGCCTGCCTCAGCCCCGCCCTGCCCTGAAGCTCCTCCTCAATCCTAACCAGCCAGCCAGGCCACATTCCTTCCCTTCCAAGTGGAGGGACTGAGGGAGACTTGTCCCTCAGAGAACCCTTCAAACACCCCCCGCACCCCCCCATCCCCCGCCACCTGAAAGACAAGGGGTTCCTGTGATGGCAGAGAAGTAGCAGGAAAGGGGCCAGTACCAAGTAAGGGACTGCACCTATTTAGTGACGCCTCCTATTCCTGAAACACCCTGCAGATCTGACCTGCCCATCAACACACTCTCAAACTTGGATCTCCCATGGACATGTGCTCCACCCCATCACTTACAGAATTAACAGTGCTATTAGGCACTACTCTGCTGCAGATACAGAGGTGATTGAGGCATCATTTAGAGTTGGAAAAAAAATTTATTTATGTACGTATTTATTTTTTGAGACAGAGTCTCACGTTGTCACCCCTGGTAGAGTGTCGTGGCGTCACAGCTCATAGCAACCTCAAACTCTTGGGTTTAAGTGATTCTCTTGCCTCAGCTTCCCAAGTAGCGGGGAATACAGGCACCCGCCACAATGCCTGGCTATTTTTAAGAGATGAGGTCTCTCTCTGACTCAGACTGGTCTCCAACTCCTGAGCTCAAGCAATCCGCCCACCTCAGCCTCCCAGAGTGCTGGGATTACAGGCATGAGCCACCGCACCCAGCCTGGAAAAACATTTTAAAGGCACTATAGGATGCAAACGAACCTGACACGCTCTGTACATACCCTGGCTCCCCACCTAGTTGACTCTCATGACTATATCCATCATCTTTCTACCCATTATCTAGTTTCAGCTCTTTTGGGCAAAAGGCAAAGGGATCTCTGGCTTCAAGAACTCACTAATCAGTACAGCAAGCTCAGTAAACCCCAGAGCTCATAGCTGAGCCCTGGAGCAGAGGGAGTGGGCCCCATGCACTGACCTGGTTTCCTGTGGTTTCCGGTGCTGGAGAAAGGCTGACAAGGCTTCATCTTTGTGGGAACCCTACCCATCATCCCACACCTTCCTCCCCCTCATGGAGCATTTGAGCTGCTTCAGCCTTTACCTTGGGTGACATACAGAGTGGAAGGAAAGTCTGGGGCACACCTACCAAATCGCGGCATCATGAGATTGTTATTGTCCCTCTGCCACTCTATCCAGACCACCTTTCAGTAGCCTGGCCACAGCCTTCTTTGGGTTGGTTCTATTTTCAAGTCTTCAGGTTCACTGAAGGTCCCATCCTAACCATTTTCCTAAAAATACCCTCTAGCTTTTGAGTTTATTGAAAGATAAAAACAATTTCTTATTCTTTATGTTCCTCCCTATGCGTAGCAGTGGATGCCATGAACTAGGTGCTCCGTAGTTGAATAAATGTAAATTATGATACATTTCATCTAAGTAGTTTATCTGTTTCACACGTCACAAAGCACTTTCATGTTTGATCCACCTAACCACCTTGTGAGACAGGTAAATGAAAATTACTGTTTTCATTTCATAAAGAGAGAGATAAGAAAGCAGAAGGAAAAGTGATTTGGTAAAGGTCAAAGTCCGCAGCCCAGGTAGCTCCACTTCTGCTAGGCCCTGGCAACTCAATTCTCTATCATCCTATTGTCTCCCCTCCCACTGCTTTTTCTATCTCTGCTCTGAGAACCCAGAAGGGTCTGCCTGACACAGTGCAGTCTTTTGGCTTTGAAGCCCATCTCTGCAACCAATCAGTTAAGATCTGAAGAGGGGGAAAGGGTGGTCTGGCCATATTTAGAATAGGTTTGGGAGCCTTCTCTCAAACTCTATTGGTTTAGATCTGCAAAAATAAGAGTTTTCTGATGTTGGCGGCATAGAATGAGAAACTTGGTTCTATTCTAGAACATTCCTCCTCCTTGATCTGTACCCCTCTGATCTGACTCCATAGTGAAAATTTTTGGTTAGTTGCTCCTGAGCTGGGTTAAGGTATGGTAGGAGATCTAGCAAATTAAAAAATAGAGAGGCGGGCCCATAGCTCAGGTGGGTAGGGTGCTGGTCACATACACCGAAGTTGATGGGTTTGAATCTGGCCCAGGCCAGCTAAAGCAACAATGACAACCGCAACAAAAAAATAGCTGGGTATTATGGCAAGCCACCTATAGTCCCAGCTACTTGGGAGCCAGAGGCAAGAGAATCACTTAAGCACGAGAGTTTGAGGTTGCTGTGAGCTGTGATGCCACGGCACTCTACCGAGGGCAACATAGTGAGACTCTGTCTCAAAAAAAAGAAAAGAAAAAAATAGAGACAAGAAAGAAATGGAAATAAGGAAAGGAGGAAGAAAGAGGAAGAAGGGGGGTGGTGCCTGTGGCTCAAGGAGTAGGGCGCCAGTCCCATATGCCGGAGGTGGCGGGTTCAAACCCAGCCCGGGCTGAAAACCACAAAAAAAAAAAAGGAAAAGGAATAAAAAGGAGAAAGAAGGGGGGAGGAAGTGTGAATTTTATTACTTGTCTTACTGGTTTCCTTGTTTATTGTAGAGATGGTTCCAAGAAGGATTTAAGGTAAACAAGAAAAAAGCACACAGTATATTCTAGCACACCCTGGGGAAAGGTATAGAATCAATAATTGCAGAAATCCTTCTGTTGGTTCAGCACCTGTATCTCAATGGTTAGGGCACCTGCCACATATACGGGGGCTGGAGGGTTTGAACCCAGCCCAGGCCTGCTAAACAACAATGACAACTGCAACAAAAAATAGCCAGGCTTTGTGTTGGGCACCTGTAGTCCCAGCTACTTGGGAGGCTGAGGCAAGAGAATTGCTTAACAAGAGTTTGAGGTTGCTGTGAGCTATGACACCACCACACTCTACCATGGGTGACATAGTGAGACTTTGTCTTAAAAAAAAAATAAATAAATCCTTCTGTCAGGCTTTGGACCATATGCTTTACCCACTTTATCTCGTCTCTTTATTATGACAACCCTGAGGGCAGTCTTATTGTCCCATTTTACAGAATGGGAAACACTCTGGAAGATTAGGTGACATGCCCAGACACACCCAGCTCAGAGGACTCAGCCTCTGAAGACTATGAATGCTGCTCATATACACTCTGGTGCTCTCTCTCTCTCACACACACTTCACATCCGTGTTGGAGGAAACGCCCAGAAGGCTTCAGACACTTCCCCTAGAGTCAATGGGGGAAAAGTGCTGCCTTGTCTGCCAATAAATTAGAGTGGACCAGGTATTATAGCGCTGTGAGAGGTTCAGAAATATGAGGCCCAGGCATGGTGTCCTAAGAAGATGGGCCAGGAGACCTGGGTTCACATCCTGGCTCTTCTAATTTTTCTTCTCTGAGCCTCACTTTTCTCATCTGAGATTCACCATTATATCTTCCTGGCTCTTTCTGCTAGAAGTACTGCTTGGGGAGATCCTTGGGAAGTCAGAGGGTTTGTGGACTCTGGAAAAGGCACTGAATTAGCAATGTGGTATAGTTGGCACAGTTAACAATGTAGAGAAAGAAATTGGAGTGTTTGTAAAGAAGAAAGGAATGTAGGCCTTGTGATAGTGAGTTATCAGTGGCCAGACTTCTAGGATAATGGGGATTATTTAACAAGTGTCAACAGGGAGGAGTAATTCTGTGACTCAAATAGGAGGTGGCCAACTGGGGTAAAGGCAACAATGATGTATTGCAGGGTTTCAGCACAGAGGACCTGTCTTCTGAGAACGTGGCTAAGCCCTGTCTCACCTGTGGTTTGTATCTAAATGAACAACGAACGGATCAAATGAGAGACTTCACGTTCTTCTTCTTTTTTTTTTTTTTAATATAATTAAAGATTTTTTTCACAAGAGTGGATTAAATACATACAAATGGCAAATTAGAGCAATTTTAAATAAACTGATTAAAAAGCAAAGACAAAGATGAGTGTGTATGGCTGCATATCAATTTCACAGCCTCTGGAGGGCTGGTGTTCACCCTCACTGGGGCTCTCCTAGTGATAACTTGTGGCCGTGTCCACCACTGGACATAGCACCACTCACAGACATAAGTTTTTCAAACAAAGAGACTTCACGTTCTAATAACCTTTACGTGGGCACTAAGCAGGAGCTCAGTCAAACCCCCGCACCTGATAAAATTATTTTTTTTCTTTTGGGTAGATGCCTAGTAATGGGATTACAGGATCAAATGAGAGGTCTAATTTGAGTTCTTTGAGGATTCTCCATACTTCCTTCCAAAAAGGTTGTGTTAAAAAACATAGTTTGCGGGCAGCGCCTGTGGCTCAGTCGGTAGGGCGCCGGCCCCATATGCTGAGGGTGGCGGGTTCAAACCCGACCCCGGCCAAACTGCAACCAAAAAATAGCCGGGCGTTGTGGCGGGCGCCTGTGGTCCCAGCTGCTCGGGAGGCTGAGGCAGGAGAATGGCTTAAGCCCAGGAGTTGGAGGTTGCTGTGAGCTTTGTGAGGCCACGGTACTCTGCCGAGGGCCATAAAGTGAGACTCTGTCTCTACAAAAAAAACAACAAAAAAACATAGTTTGCATTAGTTTGCAGTCCCATAATTCATTTTTCTTTAATGGCTGAGGCTTTTTAAATTGTTGGCAGTGATTTTCAAAATGGGTCTTTGAAAGTACTCTAAGACCATAAAATACCTTTCCAATAACCAAAACATTTTAAAACTTTGTTTTGTTTTTTTGAGGAAGGGTCTCCCTTGATCACCCTGGCTACAATGCAGTAGTCTCTTCATAGCTCATAGCAACCGCTAATTCCTGGGGTCAAGGGATCCTCCTGCCTCAGTCTCCCAAGTAGCTGTGACTATAGGCACACACCACCATGCCCACCTAATTTTTCTATTTTTTGTAGAGATGAGATTTCACTCTTGCTCAGACTGATCTTGAACTCCTGGACCCAAGCAATCCTCCGTCCTCACCGGAGGATTACAAAAGCATGAGTCATCATGCCCAACCTTAAACTTTTCTAAAAGTAATATTTGCATTTCAATTTTTTAAAATTAGCAGTCCATGCCTAGTGCACATGGTAACTCCATTACCTGTACGTTTCCACCTGCCTCTGTTAGTTCTCCAACTTCTATCCCTATTTTAGCTTAGTTCTATAATCTGTGAAATACAACTTGACTTTAGTTTACAGTAGGGAAAACTACTTCATTCAATAAATTTAGAGTGCATGCAGTATGCTAGGTAATAGGCAAGAGGTATGGAAAAGACATGCCTGAGCAATCATTCTGTCAATAAAAGCAGAACAATAAAAATTCAGAAAGTACTGTTGCTCCTTGAATCAGGGAACTGGAAAGCTCCAGAATTACCATATGAACTAGATCTTAAAGAATAAGTGGACTCTGTGCCTGTAGTTCAGCAGCTAAGGCGCCAGCCACACACACCAGAGCTGACGGGTTTGAATCCAGCCCTGGCCTGTCAAACAATGACAATTACAACCAAAAAATAGTCGGGCGTTGTGGCGGGCGCCTGTAGTCCCAGCTACTCGGGAGGCTGAGGCAAGAGAATCGCTTAAGCCCAAGAGTTGGAGGTTGAGCAATGCCCATAGCTCAGTGGGTAGGGTGCCAGCCACATACACCAAGGTTGGCAAGTTCGAATCCAGCCTGGGTCAGCTAAACAAGAATGATGACAACTGCAACCAAAAAAATAGCCAGGTTTTGTGATAGGTCCCTGTGAGTCCCAGCTACTCGGGAGGCTGAGGCAAGAGAAACACTTAAGCCCAAGAGTTTGAGGTTGCTGTGAGCTGTGATGCCACAGCACTCTACCAAGGGTGACATAGTAAGACTCTGTCTCAAAAAAAAAAAGAATAAGTGATAAAGGAAGGTAAAAGTAGAAAAGGGACATTTTGATGCAAGGAAACTGGGGAACCATGGAACCAATATAGGGATCGCCAGGGTGAGAGTGGGAGTATTGGGAGGTAACACAGGACTGGTGGATTAGGACCACTTTGGAAGCCTCAGAAAGAGTTTATGGCATTTAGCTTGCTACAAAAACAATAGCACATAGTAGGGACTTAATGATCATGGAATAGATGTTGACCCAGAGCTGTCTCTTTTTTTTTTTTTTTTTTGTGATTTTTGGCGGGGGCTAGATTTGAACCGGCCACCTCCGGCATATGGGATTGGCGCCCTATTCCTTGAACCACAGGCGCCACCCCCAGAGCTGTCTCTTGGTACACTCACTTGAACATACAGATGCAGGAAGGTGAAGTTAAGTTTGGGACATACTGAGTTTTTTTTTTTTTTTTTTTTTTTCTGATTTCTTTGTTTTATTCCCACAAGGCAGCCGAGGGTGAGGGGCAAGCCCAAGCCCAACGGGGCTGCAGGACCTTCCTCTGGCAGGGTGCACGCCAGGTTCTCGGGTCTGCCTCACCAGTGGCAGGTTTATAGGCAGACTGTCATGGGTGCCGGTTGGAAGGTTCCGGGGACGCAGGCAGGGGCTTGGCGAGGACACATGCTTGTGGAGCTAGAGATAGCAGGGCAGGCCCTTCTCTATCACCAGGGCCTCCTCCATGGGACCATATGGCTTCACCACACAGCTGTTCTTCTCAATGAGGAATTTAGGGAAGTTCCATTTGATGGCATTTCCCGGATGCCCCTGCCCTTGGGCTGGACTTTCATCCACTTCCATAGCGGGTGGGCGTCATCCCCATTCACACAGATCTTGCTGTACATTTCGAATTTGACGTTATAGCTAGCGGCAAACTCTTTGATCTCTGCATTACTTCCTGGTTCCTGTTTCCCGAACTGGTTGCAGGGGAAGGCCAGGATCCGTAAAACACACTCCAGCATATCGGGCGTGCAGGTCGACAAGCTGAGTATAGTTTACGTCGGTTTTGCCTCATTGCGAGGCCACGTTGGTGACAATGCACACGAAGCCCCGGTACTCGTCCAGGCAAACCGTGTTTCCGTCGATGTCCTTGGCTGAGAACTCGTGCATGGAGCGCGCACAGCGCCAGTCGTTGCGGGAGGCGCACATGGTGTGGGCCAGGCCCGGCGCGGCCAGGGCCCCCAGCATAGCAGCGCCGGCTTCAGCACAAGCGGCTCATACTGAGTTTTTTTTTAGAGACAGGATCTCACTAGTCACCCAGGATAGAATGCAGGGGTGGGATCATAGCTCACAGCAGCCTCAAACTCCAGGGCATAAGCAATGCCCTGCCTCAGCCTCCTGACTAGCTAGAACTACAGGTGTGCATCACCACACTTGATTAATTGTCTTTTAATTTTTTTGTAGAGACAGGGTCCCTATATTGCCCAGGCTGGTCTCAAACTCTTGGGCTCAAGTGATTCTCCCACCTCAGCCTCCCTAAATACTGAGATTATAGGCATGAGCTAACACACCCACCCAGGATATACTGATTTTGAGATGAGAATTAGAACATACAGAGGAAGAGGTTTTGCAGTTAGAAGTACTGGCCAGTACCTAATACTGTACTAAATATGATTCAGAAGCTTGCCTCCTGTGCCTCAAGTGGCTAAGGCGCTAGCCAC
This sequence comes from Nycticebus coucang, assembly GCF_027406575.1. Taxonomy (NCBI): domain Eukaryota; kingdom Metazoa; phylum Chordata; class Mammalia; order Primates; family Lorisidae; genus Nycticebus; species Nycticebus coucang. The sequence continues at coordinate 9,685,968 of NC_069787.1, forward strand.
ATACACCTGAGCTGGCCGGTTAGAATCCAGCCCAGGCCCGCCAAACAACAAAGATGGCTGCAACTCAAAAAAATAGCCGGCTATTGTGGGTGCCTGTAGTCCCAGCTACTTGGGAGGCAGAGGCAGGAGAATCGCTTGAGCCCAGGAGTTGGAGGTTGCTGTGAGCTGTGATGGAACAGGACTCTACCAGGGCGACAGCTTGAGGCTCTGTCTTAAAAACAAATAAATAAATAAATATGACTCAGGATATATATGTTTGGGGGGGATTGTGTTTTTTTTTTTTGTGAGACAGAATCTCACTCTGTTGCCCCAGGATAGAGTGCTGTGGGGTCAGCCTACCTCACAGCAACTTCAAACTCCTGGGTTTAAGTGATTCTCCTGCCTCAGCCTCCAGGGTAGCTGGGACTACAGGTGCCTATCAGAATGCCTGGCTAAATTTCTATTTTTGGTAGAGGGGGTCTCACTCTTGCTCAGGCTGGTCTCCCTCTCCTGAGCTCAAAAGATCCTCCCACCTAGGCCTCCCAGACTGCTAGAATTACAAGCATGAGCCACCATGTCCAGCCTACCTAATGTTTATAGAACCAAAGGATGACAACACTGGAGAGGGCAGATCCTGCACTTACTGATCTGGGCATCAACCAGAGACAAGGAAGTCAAGTGCAAAGGGATACACATCTTACGCAATACTGTATCAGAATTTTGGGTGTGAAAGGTAGGACCTTTAATTTATCACCAATCTCTCTCACTTCTATTTTCATCACTCCATACCACTAGATATTATGTTCATTGGATGTTTCACATGTTTTTGTTTTTGTTTTAAATTAATTAATTAATTTTTTTTTTTTTTTTTTGTAGAGACAGAGTCTCACTTTACCGCCCTTTGATAGAGTGCCATGACATCACAGGACTCACAGCAACCTCCAGCTCTTGGGCTTAGGCGATTCTCTTGTCTCAGCCTCCCGAGCAGCTGGGACTACAGGTACCCACCACAACGCCCGGCTATTTTTTTGTTGCAGTTTGGCCGGGGCTAGGTTTGACCCACCACCCTTGGTATATGGGGCTGGCGCCCTACTCACTGAGCCATAGGCGCCGCCTGGTTGTTTCACATGTATAGCATATTTTGCCTTGATTATAAACTCTATAAGGAGATCCTGGTCGGGCACGGTGGCTCATGCCCGTAATCCTAGCACTCTGGGAGGCCAAGGTGGGTGGATTGCCCTGAGCTCACAGGTTCAAGACCATCCTGAGCAAGAGCGAGACCCCCATCTCTAAAAAAAGCTGGCAGCTGGGTGCCCATTGCTCAGTGGTTAGGGCGCCAGCCACATACACTGGGGTTGGCAGGTTCGAGCCAGGCCTGGGCCTGCTAAACAACAACTACAAGAAAAAAAAAATAGCCAGGGGTTGTAGCGGGTGCCTGTAGTCCCAGCTACTTGGGAGGCTGAGGCACGAGAATAGCTTAAGCCCAAATTTGAGATTGCTGTGAGCTATGGTATGCCACAGCACTCTACCAAGGACAACATAATGAAACTCTGTCTATAAATAAATAAAATAGTAAATAAACATAAAAATAGCCAGGTGTTCACCTGTAATCCCAGCACTCGGGAGGCTGAGGTGGGTGGATTGCCTGAGCTCACAGGTTCGAGACCAGCCTGAGCCAGAGCAAGACCTTGTCTCTAAAAATAGCTGGGCGTTGTGGCAGGCACCTATAGTCCCAGCTTTTTGGGAGGCTGAGGCAAGAGAATCACTTAAGCCCAAGAGTTGGAGGTTGCTGTGAGCTATGATGCCATAGCACTCTACTGAGGGAGACAAAGACTCTGCCTCAAAACAAAACAAAACAAAAAACCAGAGATCCTTTAAAATTCTTTTGGATACTGTTATATAGTAATAGAAGACACATTAACTGACATTCACTTAACACTGACTGATGAACACAGATATCCAACTAAAAGAGCCCATAACCCAAGCTAGATAGATGGGAATGGACCATTTTATTTTTTAATTTTTGTATTTTATTTTTTGAGACAGAACCTCATGCTGTGCCCTGAACCCCAACTCCTGGGCTCAAGCGATTCTCCTGCCTCAGTCTCCCAAATAGCTGGGACTACAGGCACCTGCCACAACATCCAGCTATTTTTTGGTTGCAGCTGTCACTGTTGTTTGGCGGGCCCAGGCTGGATTCGAACCCACCAGCTCAGGTGTATGTGGCGCCTTAGCCGTTTGAGCCATAGGCGCTGAGCCAAGGAATGGACCATTTTATACAGAGAGGGGTAAAATGTCCGGACCATGGCAGGTCTTGCCAATTAGGGGCAGGGTCCAACTGTGGCTTAGCTTCCCCATGGCCTGTCCACTCCTTTGTGGCCACTGCTGTTTTCTCAGGTGGCTTTTTACCTATTTCCTAGTGTCTAAGACCACTCAAACACAGCTTTCACACTCTTTCAAGTCCCAAACACAAGGAACAAGGCAGACAGGGCAGTCTTAACTTTATTGAGGGTTCTTTTGAATTAAAATGCTTTGCAGGAAAGACCACAGCCTGCAGGGGGAGCAGCTTTCCAAATATTTCCTGACCCATGACCTATAGGTTGAAATAGAATTTGTTTTTTGTGTTTTTTTTTTTTTTGTAGAGACAGAGTCTCACTGTACCACCCTTGGGTAGAGTGCTGTGACGTCACATGGCTCACAGCAACCTCTAACTCTTGGGCTTACGCGATTCTCTTGCCTCAGCCTCCCGAGCAGCTGGGACTACAGGCGCCCGCCACAACGCCCGGCTATTTTTTTGTTGCAGTTTGGCCAGGTTTGGGTTTGAACCCGCCACCCTCGGCATATGGGGCTGGCGCCCTACTCACTGAGCCACAGGCGCCGCCCGAAATAGAATTTGTTTTATTCCCTATTTTCTTTAGTCTTAATAGCTAGGAAGTGATAGATGTAAGCGGGGAGAATGACCAAGAGGAGGCAACGATGAGGCTCAGTCTTAAAGAAAAACCCTGGAAGCCTTCAACTTTAACAAGCTGGAGTTTGTTTCACAGCTGTTGGTCATCCAGTTCTAGCTAACCAGGAATAAATTAAATGCAGTTTTGCCACCTCAGCAGATGACAAGAGGAGGGGCTTTGCAGAAATCTGGCCTGATCTGCATCATAGCTGCTAAAATTACCAGAAAAGATTTATGAACAGCCCGTCTATCCCTGTCCCTTCATTCAAAGGGAATCCCAGGCTTCAGTCCACAGAGCAGTTCATCAGGCTTCATTTATGTTTCATTTACGCTTCTTCTCCTGTGTGCTGGTGAACCAAGAGTCTAGAAGCTTCTTGCTGTAGTATAATTGCCAGGCATGCACTTGGACTGCCAATACCAACACCAGGTACATGACGCAGACAGCAGAAAAACCAAAAAGGAAGCGATAGGCCTTTCCATGGCGGTAGAGTTGCTGTGCAGCAGGGAACATCTCCATGCTGCCATAAATGAGAGGCGCAATGGAAAAGAGCCCCATGCTGATCATGGAAAGCACCAGGTAGCTAATGTTGTTGCGGGGGAAGGAGAGAAGGCCCAAGAAAGAAGGCAAAATGCTGAGCAAATACGGGTACTCCCACTGATAAGGCATGGCCACCTGATCATGTGACAAGAGCCTCAGGTGTCCCACGCTCATTTTTGCAACCAGCAGCAGCCAGATGACCAGATGTACGTAGATCAGCTTCTTGATTTCATACTTGAGGGTCACGCTGTGGGGCAGAGCAGAAGGAAAAGTACCTTTCATTCAAATTTTTCTGACCACCAACTATGTGCGCGGCAACTGTACTGCACACTGGGATACAAATTTGAATAAGATAGCCTAGAGCAGTGGTTCTCAACCTTCCTAATGCCACGACCCTTTAATACAGTTCCTCATGTTGTGGTAACCCCCAACCATAAAATTATTTTCGTTGCTATTTCATAACTGTAATTTTGCTACTGTTATGAATCGTAATGTAAATATCTGATATGCAGGATGTATATGAAATAGCATTCAGACAAAAAGGCAGAAGCATTTAGGTGACCCCTGTGAAAAGCGTTGCGACCCACAGGTTGAGAACCGCTGGCCTAGAGGCTGGGCACAAGGAAAAGAGGAGGAACACAATTAGAAAATAAAGTGGGGCGGTGCGTGTGGCTCAGTGGGTAGGGCGCAGGCCACATATACTAAGCGTGGCGGGTTCAAACCCAGCCCCCACCGAACTACAACAGAAAAATAACTGGGTGTTGTGGCGGGTACCTGTAATCCCAGCTACTTGGGAGGCTGAGGCAAGAGAATCCCCTGAACCCAGGAGTTGGAGGTTGTTGTTGCACTCTACCAAGGGTGATAAAGTGAAACTGTCTCAAAATAAATAAATAAATAAAATAAAATTAAGTGAAACAATTCTCGTAAATATATGTCCAGAATATACAGGTTCATAGGAAGGAGGAATCAATTGTGCTTGAGATGGAATGTCAGAGAAGGCTGTATGTTACAGGAAAGTAATATGGCTTAGCGCCTGTAGCACACTGGTTTACGCACCAGCCACATACACTGAGGCCGGTGGGTTTGAACCCAGCCAGGCCTGGGCCAGCTAAAACAATGACAACTGCAACAACAAAAAATAGCCAGACATTGAGGTTGGCGCCTGTAGTCCCAGCTACTCAGGAGGCTGAGGCAAGAGAATCACTTAAGCCAAAGGGCTGGATTCGAGCTGTGATGCCACCGCACTCTATTGAGGGTGACAAAGACTCTGTCTCAAAAAAAAGAAGAAAGTAGTATCTGTGCTAGGCTCTGAAGGATGAGTGAAGATGGGCATTCTATGCAACAGAAATAGCATTCAGACAAAAAGGCATAAGCATTTGTGTTCCAGGAAGCAAATGGTTCAGTGTGGCAAGAACACGCTGTGGGTGGGCAAGAGTAGTGGGATATAGAATTGCAAAGCCTATGAAAGGAGAATAATGACTCAGAGCTGTGTTTAGAAAGATGACTTTGTACCCTATAGCCTGAGGGAGAAAGGTATTGGCAGTGAGGAAAGGAGCTCATGCTGCCTATGGTTCTCCAGCCAGATTTTTCTTTTTTTTGAGACACAGTTTCACTACCTCGCCCTCAGTAGAGTGCTGTGACATCACAGCTCACAGCAACTTCCAACTCTTGGGCTTAAGCGATTCTCTTGCCTTAGCCTCCCCAGTAGCTGGGACTACAGGCGCCGGCTATTTTTAGTTGCAGTTTTCATTGTTGTTTAGCAGGCCGGGCCAGGCTTGAACCCGCCAGCCTCAGTGTATGTTGCCAGCACCCTAATCACTGAGCTACGGGCACCAAGCCTCCAGCTAGATTTTTCATCTAAAGCAGTTCTCAAACTGTGGGTCGTGACCCCTTTTTAACAATGAAAATACGTACTGCATATCAGATATTTACATTACGATTCATAATAGTAGCAAAATTACAGTTATGAAGTAGCAACGAAAATAATTTTATGGTTGGGAGTCACCACAACATGAGGAACTGTATTAAAGGGTTGTGGCATTACCAGGCATTTTGAAGATTGAGAACCACTGATCTAAAGGAAACACATCTTTCTTTTCCTCTTCTCTCAGGTCCCAAATGTATCCTCCTCACATCCCCAAGGGCAATGTTTCTGCTTTAGGAAGGCATGGAAACACCTTCATAAGTAGGGGCCTAAAGATGAGAATGAAATGAGAGTCCAAAGAGCTCATTATTCTTCAAAATTACAGAGGGAAGGATGCAAAGAACATTCTGGGAGAGTTCCATGGGTTAAAGGAAGAAAAATCTCTTTAAATTTGTATTTTAAAATATTTATTATAGAAAAAGTGACAAGGCAGGAAAAATAATCACCTCTAGACTTCAAGCTCCATGAAGGCAGGTAACAGTTTTGCTTTCTTTGGTTCTTTTTTTTTTTTAAATTAACTTTTTTTAATTGAAAATATAACATGCACACTAGACAGGAGAGCACTTCCAGCCACACTAGAAATATCTTTTACGTGGGAATGTTCAAAAAAATTCATTTTAGCCAGGGGAGGCTGCCTTTTACCCTCCCCCGCATCCCCAAAACATCTGAAAATGTAACAGCTATCATGTGTTACCTGGTAGCCCTTATGCTATCTTGTCCACCAAATCCTAAAGGGCAGGCTATTTTCTCCCTCTGCAGATGAGCGGACTGAGACTTAATTAGAAATGAGATTTCCAGGCTAAGAGAACTGGACCACTGACTCCTGAGCTCAGGGGGGGCTGGATCCCCGCAAGGCACCGGGTGAATAAAGGGGTGGCGCTCGCCAGGGCTGCGGGGCTTCCTCGGAAGGGGGACAGGCCCGAGGCAATCGCCGGAGGAGGGGACTTGGCAAGTGCGCGGGGAACTGGGTGGGGAGCAAGACTGAGGCTGGGCCGACGTCTCTCCAGTCGGGGAGAAGGCCTCCCAGCTCCTCGCCTCCTTTCATACCTCATCTGGTAGTGCTTGGCGACGCGCTCCCGGTGCTGAAAGTCGCTACCGTCGGTGCCGGCCGCCCGCGGGCCTGCCCGAGATGCCATTCTAAGCGCCCAGAACCCCCGATGCCCTCACCAGGTCTCGCTACCGCTACAACAGCGCCAAGCCTCAGAGGAGCCCTATTCGCGCTGCCACGGCTCTGACACTAGCAGCAGCGTGGCTCTCAGGAGAGCACTTCCGGCCTCTCTGTCTCTGGAGGACCGACTCTGTGGTCACTCCTCCGCGCGCACGCGCCCTAGTTCTCTCTCGGCCCCGTCCCGCCCCTCACCAGTGCAGCGCGCGGGAACTTTGTGCGTCACGTCTTGGTTTCTTCTTTTTGTCTGTCTACGCGAAGTACAGTCTTACTTTTTTTTTTTTTTTGCGACAGAGTCTCACTTTGTCTCCGCCGGTCGAGTGCTATAGTGTCATAGCTCACAGCAGCCTCTAACCCTTGGCCTGCCTCAAGTGATCCTCTTGCCTCAGCCTCCCAAGTAGGTGGGACCACAGGTGCCCGCCACAACGCCCGGCTATGTTTTCTTAGAGACGAGGTCTTGCTCTTGCTCAGGCTGGACCCGAACTCGTGAGCTCAGTCATTCCGCCCGCCTCGGCCTCCCAGTGTGCTGGGATTACAGGTGTGAGCCACCGCGCCTGGACTTAAGTCTTCCTTTCTTTTTTCTTTTTCTTTTTTTTAGACAGTCTTACTTTGTCACCCTCAGTAGAGCGCCGTGCCATCACAGCTCACAGCAACCTCCGACTCTTGGGCTTAAGTGGTTCTCTTGCCCCAGCGTCCCAAGTAGCTGGGACTACAGGCACCCGCCACAAGGCCCGGCTATTTTTTGGTTGTAGTTGTCATTGTTGTTTGGCGGGCCTGGGCTGGATTCGAACCTGCCACCTCCGGTGTACGTGGCACAGGCGCCGAGCCCAGTCTTCCTTTCTTGAGCTTTAATATGACTTTATGACAGGGCTGCCTTCACTTCACAGTAGGGGAAACTGATCGTTGGAGCACAGTTTTATCTTTTCTTCTACATCACTTAACACTTGCCATGTGAGTTGTATTTAACTCACACTATCTTTGAGCCTCGGGCTTTGTGAATCATATGTAATACACACATCTCTTAACCTAATAAAACACCGTGGCCCCAATGGAAAAAATTTTTAATGTGGCTGTCAATGCAAAAAGAAAAGAGTAAACTTTTCAGTGAGAACCCAGTGCCACCCCCTTCACCATACTTGGTTAAGTTAACTTGACCAATAATGAGACAAGATGACACATATACCTCCCAATGCACTGAGGACACAGTGTCCCTTCCGTGATATTTCTGCCAAAGATGCTTACCCCAAATCTAATCATGAAGAAATGAAAGACAAATCCAAACTGAGGGACATTCTACGAGACAGCTGCACTGACTTCAAAAATGCCAAGGCTGGGGTGGTGCCTGTGGCTCAGTGAGTAGGGCGCCGGCCCCATATACCGGGTGGCGGGTTCAAACCCAGCCCCGGCTGAACTGCAACCAAAAAATAACCGGGCATTGTGGCGGGCGCCTGTAGTCCCAGCTGCTCAGGAGGCTGAGGGGCAGGAGAATTGCGGAAGCCCAAGAGCTAGAGGTTGCTGTGAGTCCTGTGACATCATGGCACTCTACCGAAGGCACTTTACCGAAGTAAAGTGAGACTCTGTCTCTCCAAAAAAAAAAAAAATGCCAAGGCTGGCTGGGCTCAGCGGCTCGCTCCTGTAATCCCAGCACTTTGGGAGGCCGAGGCTGGTGGATGGCTCAAGCTCAGAAGTTCAAGACCAGCTTGAGGAAGAACTAGACCCCATCTCTATTAACAATAGAAAAAGTGGGCGTTGTGGTTGGTGCCATAATCCCAGCTACTCAGAGGCTGAGACAGGAGGATCAGTTGAGCCCAGGAGTTTGAGGTTGCTGTGAGCTCTGATACCACAGCACACTACCCAGAGCAACAGTGAGACTCTGTCTCAAAAACAAAACAAAACAACCCCCCCCAAAACGAAACTGTCAAGGCCACGAAAGAAAAAGAAATTATTTCCAAAAAAATCATATCTGTTGGTGGTGCCTGTGGCTCAAGGAGTAGGGCGCCAGCCCCATATACCAGAGATGGTGGGTTCAAACCTGGCCCTGGCCAAAAACTGCAAAAAAAAAAAAAAAAATCTTATCTGTAGAGACAGTAGAATGATGGTTGCCAGGGGCTAGGGGGTGGGGTGGGCAGTGACGGGGCCTGTTTCAGTCTGGGAAGATGAAAAAGTCTTGTGGTTAGGAAACACAACAATAAGCATGTGCTTAATGCCACTGAACTGTACCTTTAAAAATAATTAGGATGGGGCGGCGCCTGTGGCTCAGTGAGTAGGGCGCCGGCCCCATGTGCCGAGGGTGGTGGGTTCAAACCCAGCCCCGGCCAAACTGCAACAACAAAAAAAAAATAGCCGGGCATTGTGGCGGGCGCCTGTGGTCCCAGCTGCTCGGGAGGCTGAGGCAGGAGAATCGCGTAAACCCAAGAGTTAAGAGGTTGCTGTGAGCCGTGTGACGCCACGGCACTCTACCCGAGGGCGGTACAGTAAGACTCTGTCTCTACAAAAAAATAAAAAAATAATTAGGATGGGGTGGTGCCTGTGGCTCAGTGAGTAGGGTACCGGTCCCATATAACGAGGGTGGGTGGTGGGTTCAAACCCAGCCTGGGCCAAACTGCAACAACAACAAAAAATAGCCGGGCATTGTGGCGGGCACCTGTAGTCCCAGCTACTTGGGAGGCTGAGGTAAGAGAATCACCTAAGCCCAAGAGCTGGAGGTTGCTGTGAGCTATGACATCACAGCACTCTCCCCAGGGTGACAAAGTGAAATTTTGTCTCTAAAAAAAAAAAGAAGTAGGTTGGTATGATGTTATGCACGTTTTACCACAACAAAAAATAAAACTTTAAGGAAGTGATGTTATCTAAAAAAAAAATGTACTTGAAAGGGTGGAAATTTACTAGGCACTCATGTGGGTGGAGAAAGAATTCTCAAAGTTTAGGATGGAAAGAAGTACAAAGTTTATTTATTTTCTAGAGAGAAAGAGAGAGAGAAGCTATGGCAGAAAGGAAGGGAGTAAGTGGTGCTGGGTGGTTCAGGAAAAAGTGGCTGGTGTTTTGTTTTGTTTTGTTTTTTTGTAGAGACAGAGTCTCACTTTATCACCCTTGGTAGAGTGGGTAGTGTCACACTCTTCTTGCTTTATATACAGATAAGGGGAGGAGAAAATGAAACAGAGAAATTAGCTTCTTGTCTGTAGTATTAGTAATAATATAAATCATTTTCCATATTTATTATATGCCTTTGACTTTGCTTATATTCTTTTTTTTTTTTTAGAATTTTTGGCCAGGGCTGGGTTTGAACCCACCACCTCTAGCATATGGGGCTGGCGCCCTACTCCTTGGAGCCACAGGCGCCACCCGACTTTGCTTATATTTTTGAAAATAAAGAATATTTTTTAATATATTGAAGGTATCAATCTTTTGTTTTACAGCTTCTCAATTTTGAGTTATAGAGTCCTTTTCCACTTCAAGCTGTCTCAGATGATTTTCAGAGTCAACAGAATTTGAGAACCATGTTCAGACATTTCCTCCCTCACTAGAATGGAAAGTCCTCAAAGGCAGGGATAAGAACTGAGTCATCTGGCTTGGTGCCTATAGCACAGTGGTTAAGGCACCAGCCACATGCACTGAGGCTGGTGGGTTCAAGCATGGCTCCGGCCATCTAAGCAACAATGACAACTGCAACAACAAAAAATATCCGGGGCATTGTGGTGGGCGCCTGTAGTCCCAGCTACTTTTTTTTTTTTTTTTTACAGAGTCTCACTTTATGGGAGTGCCATGGCATCACACAGCTCACAGCAACCTCCAACTCCCGGGCTCAAGCGATTCTCCTGCCTCAGCCTCCCGAGTAGCTGGGACTACAGGCGCCCGCCACAACACCCAGCTATTTTTTGGTTGCAGTTCAGCCGGGGCCGGGTTTGAACCCACCACCCTTGGTACATGGGGCCGGCGCCTTACCAAATGAGCTACAGGCGCCGCCCTAGTCCCAGCCATTTGGAAGGCTGAAGCAAGAGAATTGCTTCAGCCCAAGAGTTTGAGGTTGCTGTGAGCTTTGATGCCACAGCACTCTGCTGAGGGCGACATAATGACACTCTGTTTTCAAAAAAAAAAAAATAAAAAACAACTGAGTCATCTGTGTCCCTGGCAGCTCATAGTGCCTGACATAGTGTAAAAGTTTGAGAAATATTCATTGAATGGATAAATCCCTGTGAAGAATCCTCAGGTTCATCCTCCACTACCAGGCAAGTGCTGTCTGCTTTTAGCTTGCGATTGTCTTAACTGCCTTTGCTTTTCACAAATGCTGTTGGAGTTTATCAAGGCCGGCCTGCTTCTGAGTCACCCATTGGCCTATCTATCATGGGATGCCAGGGACACCGTGGACCTTCAATAAATGTCTGAGGCGTGATTGTCCAAGGGCGGGGTCCAACCCTTACCCTAGAACTTCCTCCCCAAATTGTTTTGCTTGTACTTTTCTTTTTTTTTTTTTTGCAGTTTTTGGCCGGGGCTGGGCTTGAACCCGCCACCTCCAGTATATGGGGCCAGTGCCCTACTCCTCTGAGCCAAAGGCACTGCCCTTGCTTGTACTTTTCTCTTGCCTCCTGGTCTGCCCTTAAGCCATTTGTGCTCCTGTCTCCTCTCTCTCCCTGCTCATTCCCTTCTCAGATCCTTTGCACTGATGGTTCCTCAGGACTTCAAAAGAACGGCTTCTCACCAGTCAGGATTTAGCTCAAAGCTCACTTCTTTGGAAGTTTTTCCTGAATCCACAGGCCAATCTAACTCTTCAGCCATTTGTATCATATCAGCTTGTTTGTTTTTTTTTGTCCCCCCAGAACTTTATTATCTGAAATTATTTTGTTTATTTGTCTGTGGTCTGAGTTCCCTCCTCCCCCAGGACTGTCAGCTCCTTGAAGTGTGGAGAGCTGGCAGGTAGGGTGTATACAATAAGTGTGTAGTATTTGCTAAATGAATGAATGATGGTTGCCTGAGAGCTTCTTCAGGGAAGGATTTAGATCTGAATAATAATAATAACAACAAAAATTGCTATTTATTGACCTCTGAAGATGAATGAGGCTCCATAGCAAGTACATTTCATGACTATCTTTAATCTTCATGAAAACCTAACGGAGTAGGAGATGTTTTTATCCTCCTATGTCAGATCAAACCGATACTTAGAGAAGTTAGCTCACACACTAGGCTGCTGGTTCTCAGAGTGGGCTCCATGAGCAGCTATAGCATCCCTATCCCCTGGGACCCTTTATTTTATTTTATTTTTTTTTGTAGAGACAGAGTTTCACTTTATCGCCCTCGGTAGAGTGCCGTGGCGTCACACAGCTCACAGCAACCTCCAACTCCTGGGCTTAGGCGATTCTTCTGCCTAAGCCTCCCGAGTAACTGGGACTACAGGCGCCTGCCACAACGCCCGGCTATTTTTTTTTTTTTTTTTGTAGAGACAGAGTCTCACTTTATGGCCCTCGGTAGAGTGCCGTGGCCTCACACAACTCACAGCAATCTCCAATTCCTGGGCTTAAGGGATTCTCTTGCCTCAGCCTCCCGAGCAGCTGGGACTACAGGCGCCTGCCACAACGCCCGGCCATTTTTTGGTTGCAGTTTGGCCGGGGCCGGGTTTGAACCCGCCACCCTCGGTATATGGGGCCGGCGCCCCACTGACTGAGCCACAGGCGCCGTCCTTGTTTCTTGTTTTTTTTTTTTTTTTTGGCCGGGGCAGGGTTTGAACCAGCCACCTCCGGCATATGGGACCGGCGCCCTACTCCTTGAGCCACAGGTGCCGCCCCCCCCCCCGGCTATTTTTTTGTTGCAGTTTGGCCAGGGCCGGGTTTGAACCCGCCACCCTCGGTATATGGGGCTGGTGCCCTGCTCACTGAGCCACAGGTGCCGCCCGGGACCCTTTATTTTTTATTTATTTATTTAAAAAAAAATTTTATTTTTTTGCAGTTTTTGGCCGGGGCTGGGTTTGAACCCACCACCTCCAGCATATGGGGCCAGCACCCTACTCCTTTGAGCCACAGGTGCCTCCCCGGGACCCTTTATTTTTATTTATTTATTTATTTATTTTTATTTTTTTTTTTTTTGTGGTTTTTGGCCGGGGCTGGGTTTGAACCCGCCACCTCCGGCATATGGGACCGGCGCCCTACTCCTTGAGCCACAGGCGCCGCCCTTTATTTATTTTTTTTGAAGCACTGTCTCATTATGTCGCCCTCGGTAGAGTCACAGCTCACAGCTCACAGCAACCTCAAACTCTTGGACTTAAGTGATTCTCTTGGCTCAGCCTCCCAGTAGCTGGGACTATAGGCACCTGCTACAACGCCCGGCTATTTTCTTATCATTGTTTAGCAGGCCCCGGCCAGTTTCAAACCCACCAGCCCCAGTGCATGTGGCTAGCGCCCTATCCACTGAGCTATGGGTGCTGAGCCACCTGGACCATTTAGAAATCCAAATTCTGTTGTTTGTTTTTGAGACAGAGTTTCACTATGTCGCCCTCAGTAGAGTGCTGTGGCATCATAGCTTATAGCAAACTTCAACTCTTGGACTTAAGAGATTCTCTTGCCTCAGCCTCCCCAGTAGCTGGGACTACAGGCGCCCACCCCAATGCCTGGCTATTTTTTGTTGCAGTTACCATTGTTGTTCTACCTGGCCTGGGCTGGGTTGGAACCAGCCAACTTCAGTGTATGTGGCTGGTGCTGTAACTACTGTGCTACAGGCTCCAAGCTGAGCAAGCAATCTGAATTTTAACAAACCCCCAGGTGATTCTAATGTATTTAAGCATAAAAAACTTTGTGCTAAAAGAAAGATGAGGTTAAAAATTGGCGAAGTGGCCGGGTGCAGTGGCTCACGCCTGTAATCCTAGCATTCTGGGAGGCTGAGGCAGGTGGATTGCCTGAGCTTGCTGGTTTGAGACAAGCCTGAGCCAGAGCAAGACCCCCGTCTCTAAAAATAGCCAGATGCTGTGGTGGGCAGCTGTAGTCCCAGTTACTCGGGAGGCTGAGACAAGGGAATCTCTTGTGCCCAATAGTTGGAGGTTCACGTGTGCCCAAGAATTTAAAAGAGTCTCAAAAAAAAAAAAAAAAAAAAAAGACTGGCAAAGAGGCTCACACCTGTAATCTCAGTACTTTGGGAGGTTGAGGTAGGAGGAACCTGAGGCCAGGAGTTCAAGACAAGCTTGAGCAACATAGCAAGATTGGTATCTACAAAAAAATTTTTAAAAATTCCTGGTAGTGGCAGCACCTGTGGCTCAAAGGAGTAGGGTGCCAGCCCTATATGCCAGAGGTGGCAGGTTCAAACCCGGCCCTGGCCAAAAACTGCAAAAAAAAAGGAACTAAAAATTCCTGGTAGATGGGAGGCTGAAGCAGAAGGATCACTTGAGCCTGGGAGTTTGAGGCTGCAGTGAGCTATGGTTACATCACCATACTCCAGCCTGGGTAACAGAGACCCAGTCTCTAAAAAACAGAAGACAGCTTTATTGAGATATAATTCATAGGCCATAAAATTTACCCACTCAGGCCAGGCATGGTGGCTGATGCCTGTAACCCTAGCATTCTGGGAGGCCAAGGTAGGAAGATTATTTAAGCTCAGGAATTCCAGACCAATCTGAGCAAGAGCAAGACCCTGTCTTTACTGAAAATAGAAAATTAGCCAGGCATGGTGGTGGTTACCTGTAGTCCCAGCTACTGAAGAGGCTGAGACAGGAGGATCACTTAAACCCAGGAGTTGAAGGCTGCAGTGAGCTATGATGACACTACTGAACTTTAGCCTGCGGCAGCAGAGTAGGACTTTGTCTCAAAAAAAAAAATAATAATTCACCCACTCAAGTGTATAAGTAAAAGAAAAACTATTTATTTATTTATTTATTTTTAGAGATTAAAGTCTTGCTCTGGGCTGGAGTACAGTGGTGTGATCATAGCTCACTGCAGCTCACTGCTGCTATAACTGCTAATTTTTTTTTTTTTTTTTGAAACAGACTCTGACTATGTCACCCTGGGTAGAGTGCCATAGCATCACAGCTCACAGCAACCTTAAACTCTTCAGCTTAAGCGATTCTCTTGCCTCAGCCTCCTAAGTAGCTGGGACTACAGGCGCCTGCCACAATGCCCAGCTATTTTTTGGTTGGAGTTCTTGCTGTTGTTTAGCAGGCCCAGGCCGGGCTCAAACAACTGCCTCGGTGTATGTGGCTGGCGCCCTACTCACTAAGCTATGAGCAACGAGTCGTACCTGCTAATCTTTTTTGTTTTTGTTTTGTTTTTTTTTTTTTTTGTAGAGACAGAGTAGAGTCCTCGGGTAGAGTGCCGTGGCGTCACACGGCTCACAGCAACCTCTTAACTCTTGGGCTTACGCGATTCTCTTGCCTCAGCCTCCCGAGCAGCTGGGACTACAGGCGCCTGCCACAACGCCCGGCTATTTTTTGGTTGCAGTTTGGCCGGGGCTGGGTTTGAACCCGCCACCCTCGGCATATGGGGCCGGCGCCCTACTCACTGAGCCACAGGCGCCGCCCTCTTTTTTAAAACTTTTTTTGTAGGGACAAGGTCTCCCTACATTGCTCAGGCTTTATCTCAAACTCCTGGCTTCAAATGCTTCGACCTCAGCCTCACAAAGTGCTAGGATTACAGGCATGAGCCACTGTACACAGCCTAGACACATTTTTTTTTTTTTTTTGAGACAGATCTCAAGCTGTCACTCTGGATAGAGTGCCATGGCATCTTAGCTCACAGCAACCTCAAACTCTTGGGCTCAAGTGAGCCTCTTACCTCAGTTTTTCTATTTTTACTAGAGATGGGTTCTCGCTTTTGCTCAGGCTGGTCTTGAACTCGTGAGCTCAAGCAATCGACCCACCTCAGCCTCCCAGAGCACTCAGATTACAGGCGTGAGCCACCGCACCCGGCTAGACGCATTTTTAAAATTTCTCTTGGGTGAATATATGTGTGTGTGTGTGTGTATATAATCTGTATATGTATAACACACATACATATGTGTATATATATACACACAGACATATATACATATACCACACACACACACACACACACACACA
Organism: Nycticebus coucang; assembly: GCF_027406575.1. NCBI lineage: Eukaryota > Metazoa > Chordata > Mammalia > Primates > Lorisidae > Nycticebus > Nycticebus coucang. Next base: position 9,701,549 of record NC_069787.1, read on the forward strand.
CACACATATATATAGTTTGCTCATTTTAGAGACAAAGGGTTGTGTTTTCTACCTTGGATTCAAACTCATGGGCTCCAGAAATCCTTTTACCTCAGTGTCCAAGTAGCTGGGCCTACGGGCACGCCATCATGCCTGCCTCTATATTATTTATATATGCACACATATATATGGATATAGAAGTGAAATTGGTGGGTCATAGATCTTACACTCTTTTTTCTTTTTCTTTTCCTCTTTTTTCCTTAGGCTAGTCAAGCAAAGCAATGGGAGTAGAAAAGGAACAAAGAAATCTGTAACTGCTTGTGATCAATTACTTGCAAACACTACAGCGCTCAACAAGTCAGATGGTACACTCTTAACTACTACACATTTCAGCTTGTCTTCCTGTTATTTAATAAATATATTATTAGTAATACCAATAATCATTTCCATCTACTGAGTTATCTATGTTGCAAAGCCTTTACTTTGACTATTACTAATTCTTACCCCTACCCCATGAAACAGGAATCATTATCCCTTTATATAGGTGACGGAAGTGGGGCTCACAGAAGTAAGGTGACTTGTCTGAAGTTCAAATAGCTCATGTGGGGTGGGGCTGGGACCACAACCCACTTCTGCCTGCTCTTGCGCCCTCTGTGCCTAATAGCATGTCCTGGGTCATAGCCTTTCCCAAAGCTTTCGAAACATGCCTTCTCCCCTCATTTCAGGCCTTTTCTGGAAGTCAGGCTGGCTCAAAATTCCTATGGTGAGAGATATAACTCACTTCCCAGCTCTTTTCCCCAGCTGGGGCTGAAGGCCAGGGGAGGGGCTTCATGGGAACTGGAAATAAAAGGAAGAGAGGGTTAGGCCTTGTAGGGCAGTCTTTCGAGGAGGAGGCTTGAAGGGGAGGTAAGGAATTCATTTTTTGCTCCTGGAGAGAGGTGAGGTGAGGTTTGGCCGAGTCTTGCCAGGGATAGGAAGTGAGTGAGGCCAGAGCACTCTCTGGTGGGCTGGGTAGTGCTAAGTGGTGAAGAGGGCTTTCTGTCTCTGCGGGGCTGGTCTGGAAAGCCCCCAAAGTGTTAGAAGAAAAGAGTGACTTTACCTGACTGGCAAAGGGCCTTTTGTTCCATGTCCACTCCTTGTGCCCCTTGCTTTGTACCAAGCCTTTTTTGTGCAGGGGACTTGGAGTAGGGAGAGCACCTCAGGGCCAACCACCCAGGGATTGAGGGGCTAGAGCAGAAACAGACACTGAGGTATCCCCAGCTGGGACAGGCAGGATGATGAGGTAATGATCAGCTCTGAGAAAGCTTTCCAAAGAGTGGAGCCCAGTGAAACTGGGGCTTCGGGCTGCAAAAGTTTAGCTCTGGGTCAGAGAAAGGCATCGTAGGTGGAGGAAACTACCTATGCAAGGGCTTGGTGCTGTCAGGAGCTAAAATACAGACGTTGAGGAGAAAGAGTGGTGGCAGGTGAGCCCAGGGCTATCTGCCTAGACTTGTGCTGGCCAGTTATGGGTACTAGAAGCCAAAAGCGCAGGGGCTATTTAAATTTAAATTAGTTAAAATTCAATAAAATTGGCCAGGTGCAACAGCTCATGCCTGTCATACCAGCACTTTGGGAAGCCAACATGGGAGGATCACTTGAGGCCAAGAATTTGAAACCAGCCTGGGCAACACAGCAAGACAAAACAGAAAAAGTAAAAAAAATGAAGCCAGGTGTGGTGGCTCACGCCTGTGATCCTAGCATTCTGGGAGGCTGAGGCAGAAAGTTCACTTGAGGCCAGGAGTTTAATACCAGTCTGAGCAAGAGCAAAACCCAGTCTCTACGAAAAATAGAATTAGCCAGGTGTGGTGGCACATACCTATAGTCCCGGTTACTCAGGAGGCTGAAGCAGGAGGATCACTTGAGCCCAGGAGTTAGAGATTACAGTAAGTTGAGGTAGTGCCAACTGCACTCCAGCCTGGGCAATAGAGTGAGACCCTGTCTCAGAAAAAAAAAAAATCAATAAAATTAAAAAGGTGGCTAGCCACATTTCTAGTCCCCAGTAGCCACTTGGGCTAGTAGCTATGGTATTTTATTTTATTTATTTATTTTTGTTTGTTTTTGGCCAAGGCTGGGTTTGAACTCGCCACCTCCTGCATATGGGACCGGCGCCCCAGCTATGGTACTGAGAATACAAACAGAATATTTCTGTCACCACAGAAAGTTCTTTTGGCCACTGGGAAGTCTCAGGGAGGGGTTCAGATTGCTCAAGGACCCAGGGGAGAAAACAGGCTCAGACCAGGCTTCCTGCTTCTGAGGTCTCTGGACTAGAGGTGAGGGAATGGTCCCTAGAAGTGTGAGGTGGCGTGACTCACCCCCTGCCAGTGCAAAGTGGACTCTGCCCCTAGGGACAGGAGCAAACCAGGCAGGGCCTCTTCAGCCCCGACTTGGGATCCCTGTTCAGTGTGACCAGAGCCAGGGGCAGAGGAACATGGAGTGAGTGGGGCTGGGCCGGGAGGAGCAGCTGCTGAGTGGGGCTGAGCCTCAACACTGGGGTGGGGTGGGGGTCTTCAGTGTGGTCACAGCGTACATGGGGCTGGGCAGGGGAAGGTCTAGGGGATGTGTGTGTGTGTGTGTGTGTGTGTGTGTGTGTGTGTGTTGGGATAGGAAACCAGGGTACGGGCTTGTTGGATGGGGATTGGGTTGCCCTGTGACCAATGATGAGGGGAACCCTCTCCTCTATCTGATGAGCTGTTTCTGCTTCCTTCCAAGGTCCAAGATAGTCCAGCTGACGAGGATGGAGTATGCCATGAAGTCCCTCAGTCTTCTCTACCCCAAGTCCCTCTCCAGGTGAGGAGAGCCCAAGGGCAGAGGTGAAGGGGAGCCACCTGTGAGCTGTAGTTCACTCCTCACACTTCGGTGGGTACATAAGTCATGTCAGGATTTTGTTCTAATGTATATTCTGATTCAAGAGGTCTGCCCTGGGACCTGAGATTTTGTACGTCTAACAAGCCCCCAGGGATATTAATGCTATCACCTCCGTCACTGCCATACACTGAGTAGTAACAGACACTGTACTTAGTTCTTTGATTCCTGATCCTATTTAAGTCCCACAGTAACTTCGAGACGTGAAGATTATTATACCAAATTCATTGATGAGAAAACTGAAGCACAGAGTGGGTGCTCTTAATCACCTAGCAAATCCATAGCAGAGCCAAGGCTCAAACCTGGGCCTGCCTGACTCCAAAATCCAGGTTCTCTCCACTTCTTTGCTTCTACCTTGGGTATCTCAGAGTTCAAAAATACCTTACATTTGACATGATTGCAAGAGGGACATTGCCTAACAATTGCAATCAATGTAACCTGGCTTATTGTACCCTCAATGAATCCCTAACAATAAAAAAAAAAAAATACATTGACTTCAGGCTTCCCTACTGCATCTCACTTTACAGATGAGAGGTGGTAATGGGGAGAAGGTGGGGTGGGCCTTTTATCCCCTTGATACTTACTCCTCATGGTCGAAGAACCAGCAGCATCAACATCACCTGGATTCTTAGGGTTCACTCAGACCTACCAAATCAGAACCTGCCTTTAAACAAGATCCCCAGGTGACTCATATGTCCATCAAAGTTTGAGATGCTCTAGCAGGATTTTGGGTAAGATTATCTAGAGCAGGCTTGGTGGGTAGTGTGGGAGGAGCAGGGGAGTGGTTACCCTGGTAGGATGAAGGCTGGGAGCTGCAGGCAGCTCATCCTGATGTTTTACCCACGCTTAGGCATGTGGCAGTCAGCACTTCGGTGGTGACCCAGGAGCTGCTGTCGGAGCCCAGCCAGGAAACCCCCAGGGCCCAGCCCTACCGAGTAAGCACCGCAGACCGGAGTGTGCGCAAGGGCATCACGGCACACAGTCTTGAGGACCTCCTCCACAAGGTGAGACGGCCCAGGCTCAGCAAACCCCAACCACTGGGGCCTGCTCTGCTGGCAGCCTCTGTCCTCCAGGTCAGGAGCTGGGATTCCGCAAGGATGGAGGTCAGGGATTAGAAGGTGAAAGAGTTTCCATTCTGATGCCAGTGACAGTGGAATGGTAGTGCCTGGCTGGAGAGTTGTCCAGTTGCTTAATGATGTCTCTCTGGTGATGGGGGAGGGTGGTACTTTGCAATCCTACAATATCAGTAGGTCAGTGGTGTTTTCAGAGCACATTTTTCTTTTCTTTCTTTGCTTTTTTTTTTTTTTTTTAATTTGGCCGGGGCTGGGTTTGAACCCGCCACCTCCGGCATATGGGACCGGCGCCCTACCCGCTGAGCCACAGGCGCCGCCCTTCTTTCTTTGCTTTTTTTTTGGCAGGGGCCAGGTTTGAACCCACCACCTCCAGTATATGGGGCTAGCGCCCTACTCCTTTGAGCCACAGGCAACACCCTCTTTTTTTTCTTTTTTTGAAACAGAGTATCACTTGGTCACCCCCAGTAGAGTGCTGTGGTGTCTTAGCTGACAGCAACCTTAAACTTTTGGGTTCACTCGGGAGGCTGAGGCAAGAGAATCGCTTAAGCCCAGGAGTTGGAGGTTGCTGTGAGCTGTGTGAGGCCACAGCACTCTACAGAGGGCCATAAAGTGAGACTCTGTCTCTACAAAAAAAAAAAAAAAAAAAAAAACTTTTGGGTTCAAGCGATCCTCTTGCCTCAGCCTCCCAAGTAGCTACAGGCATCCACCACAATACCTGGCTATTTTTAGAGATGTGGGTCTCTTCCTCAGGCTGGTCTTGAACTCATGAGCTCAGGCAATCCACCCGCCTTGGCTTCCCAAGTGCTGGAATTATAGATGTGAGCCACTGTGCCCAGCCAGGGGCACATTTTTCTTAATGGAAAGACCCTCAATTTCCCTCTTCTAGTAGTTGAAGGTTGGGGAAATGTGAAGGATTTTTTGGGTATTCCTTTCTCTATCTCCTACCTTCAGCCGTTGTAGTTCTCCATAAATCTGTCCCCCACAGTGGAATTTTCATTGAAAGCTTCATTTTTTTTTTTTTTTTGAGACAGAGTCTCACTTTGTCACCCTTGGTAGGGTCCCATGGTGTCATAGCTCATAGCAATCTCTAACTCTTGGGCTCAAGAGATCCTCTTGCTTCAGCCTCCACGTAGCTAGGACTACAGGCACCCACCACAGTGCCTGCCTATTTTTATTTTTAGAGATGGGGTCTTGCCCTTGCTCAGGCTGGTCTCAAACTCCTGAGCTCAGGCAATCCACCCACCCCGGCCTCCCAAAGTGCTAGTATTACAGGCATGAGCCACTACACCTCGCCAATTGAAGGCTTTGTTAATAACTGTGGATGACTTCCTTCTATTAATCGGGTAAGCTTCCAAAGGAAGGGTGAGAGCCATGGATTTTCTTTTTTAGAGGTATTTCAGGAGTTTTTTTTTTTTTTTTTTTTTGAGACAGAGTCTCATAATGTTGCCCTCTGTAGAGTACTGTGAGCTGTGAGGACAGCTCACAGCAACCTCAAACTCTTGGGCTTAAACCTTGAACTCTTGGGTGGCGCCTGTGGCTCAATGAGCAGGGCGCTGGCCCCATATACAGATGGTGGTGGGTTCAAACCCAGCCCTGGCCAAACTGCAACAAAAAAAATAGCCGGGCATTGTGGCAGGCACCTGTAGTCCCAGCTACTCGGGAGGCTGAGGCTAGAGAATCGCTAAACCCAGGAGTTGGAGGTTGCTGTGAGCTGTGATGTCATAGCACTCTACCAAGGGAGATAAGGTGAGACTCTGTCTCTAAAAAATAAAATAAAATAAAACCTTGAACTCTTGGGCTTAAGCGATTCTCTTGCCTCAGCTTCCCAAGTAGCTGGGACTACAGGTGCCTGCCACAATGCTTAGCCTTTTTTTTTTTTTTTTTTTAGAGACAGAGTCTTACTTTGTCACCCTCGGTAGGGTGTTGTGGTGTCACAGCTCACAGCAACCTCCAGCTCTTGGGCTTAGGCGATCCTCTTGCCTCAGCCTCCCAAGTAGCTGGGACTATAGGCACCCACCACAACACCTGGCTACGAGCCATTTGTTTGTTGTAGTTGTCATTGTTGTTTAGTAGGCCCAGTCCTGGTTCAAACTCGCCAGCCCTGTGTATATGGCTGGTGCCCTAACCACTGAGCTATGGGTGCTGAGCCAGGAGATTCTCTGTCTCTCTTTTTTTTTTTTTTTTTGTAGTGACAGAGTCTCACTTTGTTGCCCTTGGTAGAGTGCTGTGGCATCACAGTTCACAGCAACCTCCAGCTCTTGGGCTTAAGTGATTCTCTTTTTTTTTTTTTTTTTTTTAGAATTCCATTTTTATTTATCTATAGTGTTTATGGGCATACGAGGTGATTCTCTTGCCTCAGCCTCCCAAGTAGCTAGGACTACAGGCATCTGCCACAACGCCTGGCTATTTTTTTGTTGCTGTTTGGCCGGGGCAGGTTCGAACCTGCCACCCTCAGTATATGGGGCCTGCGCCCTACTCACTGAGCCACAGGCGCCGCCCCGAGCCAGGAGATTCTTTTAGCCACTCAGTTTGGGGAATTCTCATCTCCAAGGAATGCAAGGAGGAACAACAGTGAAACTCCCCTTTTCAAGATGGTAGACAGGTCAGAGGTGAATCTCACTGATGGATCATAGAGGACTCTGCCTATCTAGACTTCTTTGCCAAGTTTGGCAAAGGATGGAGCAGAGAGATTGAAGGGGAGAGCATAAGGTGATGTGGTTGTCAGGGATCAGAGCATGAAGTCCCCTCTTGCCTGTGGAAAAGAATAGTTGAGTTTTCCTTTAAAAGATAACAGAAAGCCACTGGATAATAACGATGATGATTGTAATTATAGAGATGAAGGTCTCACTATGTGGCCCAGGCTGCTTTTGAACTCCTGGCCTCAACAATCTTCCCACCTCAGCCTCCCAAAGTTCTGGGACTACAAGTATGAGCCCCTGTGCCCACCCTTAATAAACAATAAGCAATCCCAAACTAACAAAATATAGTACAAAATTTTTCCTCAATCATTTGAGAGTAACTGACCAAACAGTGGCTTATTATTCTGGGATACTTGCGTGTGCATTTTTTATGAACAGGAATAATAATACAAACATTAAAATCAGGAAACATATAATGTTACTTTGCTACATGTGAATCCTGAGACTCCATTCAAGCATTGCTCATTGTTCTAATAATATCCTTTGTAGCAAAGGATCTAGGTCAGAATCAAGTGTTTATTTAATTATACATTTCTTTAGTCTCCTTCAATCTGGAACAGTTCCTTACTCTTACCTTTACTTTCATGGCCATGACCATTTTAAAGCTTATAAGCCATTTTATTTTGTTTATCCCTTAGCTTGGAAATACCTATTTTTTTCAATTCAGGTTGTATATCTTGGTAAGAATATGATAAATATAAGTTGTCATTGCAAAGTTACATACAAGTTTGACTTGTCACATTGATTTGCTTGATTTTTTTTGTTTTGTTTTATTGAGACAGAGTCTCACTATGTCGTCCTCGGTAGAGTGCTGTGGCATCACAGCTCACAGCAACCTCCAACTCTTGGGCTTAAGCGATTCTCTTGCCTCAGCCTACTGAGTAGCTGGGACTATAGGCACACACCACAATGCCCAGCTATTTTTTTTTGTTTTTAGTAGGCCAGGGCTGGGTTCGAACCCACTAGCTCTGGTATATGTGGCTGGTACCTTACTCACTGAACTACGGGAACCACCCTGTCTGATTTTGATTATTTGAATAAAATGGTATTGTTGGGTTTCTCTATGTAACATTATTATTTTTTTCCTTCATGTTATTTTCTAGGCCAGTACTTTATTTTATTTATTTATTTTTTTTGAGACAGAGCCTCAAGCTGTTGTCCTGGGTAGAGTGCTGTGGCATCACAGCTCACGGCAACCTCAAACTCCTGGGCTTAAGCAATTTTCTTGCCTCAGCCTCCCAAGTAGCTGGGATGACAGGCGCCTGCCACAACGCCCAGCTATTTTTTGGTTGCAGCCATCATTGTTGTTTGGCGGGCCCGGGCTGGATTCGAACCCTCCAGTTCAGGTGTATGTGGCTGACGCCTTAGCCTCTTGAGCCACAGGCGCCGAGCCTAGGCCAGTACTTTCTACTAAGTAAATATCTGAGTCTGCACCTAACGTTCAATGTATTCATTTGTTTATATCAAGCGCTCCTATTTTTTTTTTTCTTGAGACAGTCTCACTATGTCACCCTCAGTAGAGTGCTCTAGCATCACAGCTCACAGCAACTTCCAACTCGGGCTTAAGTGATTCTCTTGCCTCAGCCTCCTGAGTAGCTAGGACTACAGGCGCCTGCCACGCCAGGCTATTTTTTGGTTGTAGTTGTCATTGTTTAGCTGGCCCAGGCCAGGATCGAACCCAGCACCCTTGGTGTGTGTGGTTGGCACTGTAACCTCTGTGCTAGGGGGGCCAAGCCGAGGACTCCTGTTTTAATGGGATATAATAATGGTAACAGATTATTTATTGATGCTCAGATGGTCCCAGACTTGGCCAATGGGACCGCCATTCAAACTGCTTTCTATGTCTTTTTTGCCATGTCCCCGTCATTGAGTCCTTTCTTTCTGGTGCAACAAAGTATATTATAGGCTCATCTTGTACTTTCCCTGCCTAGTCCTTAACTTGGCCATTTTTTTCCTTAGGAGACATGCTTTGCTTTCTTTTTTTTCTTTCTTTCTTTTTTTTTTTTTTGAGACAGAGCCTCAAGCTGTCACCCTGGGTAGAGTGCCATGGCATCACAGCTCACAGAGACCTCCATCTCATGGGCTCAAACGATTCTTCTGCCTTGGCCTCCCAAGTAGCTGGGACTACAGGCGCCCGCCACAATGCCTGGCTATTTTTTGGTTGCAGCCGTCATTGTTGTTTGGTGGGCCCAGGATGGATTTGAACCCACCAGCTCAGGTGTGTGTGGCTGGCGCCTTAGCTGCTTGAGCCACAGGTGCCAAGCCAGAGATATGCTTTATTTTACTGGTGAATAATGCTATTCAGAAACTAAGATCCTGGAGCTAGGTATGCTCATTGCTATGGGGGTATTGCTGATTTCAGACCCTTACCAATGAATTTTAAGCAACAAAATATGTTCACTTGTGAATCTAAGAAAGAAAAGTGAGGATTCTGCCATTCTAAGATAATTAATGACATGGTTGTAAATGTCCTAAATAGTTTATTCTTATATATTATTAACTAAATGTAGCTATGTAATATGTACCCTGACAGCATTCTACAGAATCTCTTTCCATCTTAATCAATACAGCATAAAAATGGGCCAGGCATGGTGGTTCATGGCTGTAATCCCAGCACTTGGGAGGCCGAGGAAGGTGGATTACCTGAGCTCACAGGTTCAAGACCAGCCCGAGCCAAGTGAGACCTCGTCTCTAAAAATAGCCAGGCTTTGTGGAGGGCGCTTGTAGTCCCAGCTACTTGGGAGGCTGAGGCAAGAGGATGGCTTGAGCCCAAGAATTTGAGGTTGCTGTGAGCTATGATGCCACAGAACTCTGCTGAGGGCAAGAAAGTGAGACTCTGTCTTGGAAAAAAAAAAAAAAACATATATATATATATATCAGGGCGGCACCTGTGGCTCAAAGGAGTGGGGTTCTGGCCCCATATACCAGAGGCGGCAGGTTCAAACCTGGCCCTAGCCAAAAACTGCGCAAAAAAAAAAAAAAAGGCATAAAAATGTAGTAATTGCTGGGTGGCGCCTGTGGCTCAATGAGTAGAGCGCCATCCCCATATATTGAGGGTGGCGGGTTCGAACCCTGCTCCAGCCAAAGTGCAACAAAAAAATAGCCAGGCATTGTGGCGGCTACTTGTAGTCCCAGCTACTTGGGAGGCTGAGGCAAGAGGATGGCTTGAGCTGTGAGGTGTGATGGCATGGCATGGCACTCTATCCTGGGGCAACAGAGTGACACTCAATCTCATAAAAGAAAAAAAAAGAAAACCCAGGCAGTCAACTCAAGGGTCTTTATACTTTTGCATTTAATCATCACTCTAGGATTGTACTTGCCTCAACTTTTTTTAGATGATAAAACTAGTTCAGAGAAGTAAGATAAATTGAAATGGATGAAAGACCTAAGTCTGAGAGCTAAAACTATACAACTCTTAGAAGAAAACATTATTATGTAAGTCTTTGTGACCTTGGTTTCTTAGATCTGACACCAAAGCATAGCAACCAAAGGAAAATTGGACTTTGTCAACATTGAAAACTTTTGAATATCAAAGGACACTATGAAATAAAAAAGATCCATGGAATGGGAGAAAATATTTGCCACGCATATATCTTTTTTTTTTTTTTTTTTTTTGTGGTTTTTGGCCAGGGCTGGGCTTGAACCCGCCACCTAGCATATGGGACTGGCGCCCTACCCTGTTGAGCCACAGGCACTGCCTGGCCATGCATATATCTTATAAGGATCTAGTATAATATATAAAGAATTCTTGGGCGGTGCCCATATACCACCCATATACCAAGGGTGGCGGGTTCAATCCCAGCCACGGCCAAACTGCAACAAAAAATAGCCAGGTGTTGTGTTGGCCTCTGTAGTCCCAGCTAGTCGGGAGGCTGAGGCAAGAGAATCGCCTAAGCTCAAGAGCTGGAGGTTGCTGTGAGCTATGTGATGCCATAGCACTCTACCGAGGGTGACAGTGAAACTCTATACAAAAAGAAAAACTATATATATATATATATATATATATATAAAGAATTCTTACAACTCAACAATAAGAAGACAACTCAACTCTGGGAGGCAGAGGCAGAAAGATTGCTATTGCTTGAGGTCAAGAGTTTTTTTCTTTCTTTTTTTCATTTTGGCAGTTTTTGGCCGGGACCGGGTTTGAACCCGCCAGAGCATGTGGTGGGGTATGTGGGGCCAGAGCCCTACTCCTTGAGCCACAGGCACCACACTTTTTTTTTTGTTTTTTTTTGAGGTCAGGAGTTTGACACCAGCTTTAACAAGAGGGAGACTCTATCTCTATTTAAAATAGAAAAAATTAGCCAGATGTGGTGCTATGGGCCTATAGTCCCAACTACTCAGAAGGCTGAGGCAAAAGAATTGCTTGAGCCCTGGCATTTAAGGTTGTAGTGAGCTACGATGACACCACTGCTCTCTAGCTGTGGTGACAGAGAAAGACTGTCTCAAAAAGACAACTCAATTAAAAATGGGCAAAGTTCCAGCTTATTGTTCAAAGCTAAAAAACAAATATACTTAAAAATGAGCAAAAGATTTGAGTGCACATTTCTCTAATGAAGATCTACAAATGGTCAATAAACACATGAAAAGATGCTCAAAATTATTAGTCATTAGGGGAATGCAAATCAAAATCACTTCACAGGCTCAGCACCCGTAGCCTGTGAAGTGGTTAGGGTGCCTGCCACATGCACTGGGACTGGTGGTTCAAACCCAGACTCGTCCTGCTAAACAATGACAACTGTAACAAAAAAATAGCCAGGTGTTGTGGTGGGCGCCTGTAGTCCCAGCTACTTGGGAAGCTGAGGCAAGAGAATTGCTTAAGCCCAAGAGTTGGAAGTTGCTGTGAGCTGTGATGCTACAGTGCTCTACCAAGGGTGACCAAGTGAGACTCTGTCTCAAAAAAAAAAAAAAGTTAAACTGAGTTATTGTATGACTCAGCAATCCTCCTAGGTATGAAACTAGAAGATTCGAAACCATTATGTCTACAGAAAAAAGTGTACATCTAAGCTCATAACATTATTTATAATAGTAAAAAATGGAACCCATCCAAGGGTTTATCAGTTGATGAATGAATTTTTTTTTCAGTTTTTGGCTGGGGCCAGGTTTGAACCCGCCACCTCCAGTATATGGACCTGGTGCCCTACTCCTTTGAGCCACAGGCACCGCCCAATTTTTTTTTTTTTTTTTTTTGAGACAGAGTCTCACTATGTCACCCTTAGTAGAGTGCCATGGTGTCACAGCTCACAGCAACCTCCAACTCTCGGGCTTAAGCGATTCTCTTGCCTCAGCCTCCCGAGTAGCTGGGACTATAGGTGCCCGCTACAATGCCCAGCTATTTTTTGGTTGCAGTTCAGCTGGGCGGGGTTTGAACCCGCCACCCTCGGTATATGGGGCTGGCGCCTTGCCAACTGAGCCACAGGCGCCGCCATTAAGCAATTTTCTTGCCTCAGCTTCCCAAGTAGCTGGGACTACAGGCACCAGCCACAAGGCCCAGCTAGATGAACTAATTTTTAAAGGTGGCATATCTATATGGTAGAATCTTACTTAGCCACAAGAATGAATTAATCATAATGTGGATGACTTTGAAAATATGCTAAGTGAAAAAAGATGTCAGGTTAGTGCTCACTTTGGCAGCACATATACTAAAATTGGAACGATACAGAGAAGATTAGCATGGCCCCTGCGCAAGGATGACACGCGAATTCGTGAAGTGTTTCATATATATATAAAAAAAGATGTCACGGGCGGCGCCTGTGGCTCAGCGGGTAGGGCGCCGGTCCCATATGCCGGAGGTGGCGGGTTCAAACCCAGCCCCGGCCAAAAAAAAAAAAGATGTCAGGTTGTATATGAAATTCCATTTATATGAAATGTCTGGAATAGGCAAATCTATAGAGACAGCAGAGTAGCAGTTGCCATGGGATGAGGATTGGGGAGCGATTGCTGATAGGTACTGAGTTTCTCTTTGGGGTAATGAAGTTCTGGAATTAGGTAGTGGTGATGCTTGTGCAACTCTGTGCCTATATTTAAAAACTTTGAGTTGTATACTTTTAAAGGATGAATTTTATGCTATAAAAGTCCTATCTCAAGAAAAATTACACATATGACTCATTATATTTTATTGTGCAATCCTATTCTAGACCACTAGCCCTGAAGCCATGTACCAAGAGGTACCTTGATACAGTCTTTGGGTAGTGATCCCCCGGTAGAGAGCGTGGGTTCCAGTTTCATGCAATACATTCTAGCCTACTTGTTCTTTCCCTGGCAGCCGAGGTGATTCCATGGGGGTCTTCCCATACCAGTTCTATAGCTCCATGGGGATGACTGAAACCTCACTGACCTCATTCCCCAGGTTCGTGACATCCTGATGCTGGCAGACAAACCCTTCTTCCTGGTACTGGAGGAAGACGGCACAACCGTAGAGACAGAAGACTATTTCCAAGCTCTGGCAGGGGATACAGTGTTCATGGTCCTCCAGAAGGGGCAGAAATGGCAGCCCCCATCAGAACAGGTTAGGTCCCACCTGTGGGGGGAACAAGTTGGGAGCCTGGGAGAATACCTCGAGGGGTGCCAACCATCTGCTTGTCTTGGTGCAGAGATCAAGGTACCAACCCACCCTCTCCCATAAGCCTGCCAGGAAGATTGATGTGGCCCGCATAACCTTTGACCTGTACAAGCTGAACCCTCAGGACTTCGTTGGCTGCCTGAATGTGAAGGCAACTTTCTATGATACATACTCCCTTTCCTATGATCTCCATTGCCATGGGGCCAAGCGCATGGTGAAGTGAGTGAATTGAGATTTGCCAGGGGCAGGGCGGGCACGAAAAATGAGAAAACCCCTATCTGTTCACATGGACCTCAGCCTTCTCAGGGACTGGGTGTGGCATTGATGTTGACAAAGCATAACAATGTACTAGATAATACAGACCTTTACAATTTATCAAAGTGGGCTTGGCACCTGTGGCTTAAGTGGCTAAGGCGCCAGCCACATACACCTGAGCTGGCGGGTTCGAATCCAGCCCGGGGCCTGCCAAACAACAATGACAGCTGTAACCAAAAAAAAAAAAAATAGCTGGGCGTTGTGGCAGGTGCCTGTAGTCTCAGCTACTTGGGAGGCTGAGGCAAGAGAATTGCTTAAGCCCAGGAGTTGGAAGTTTCTGTGAGCTAAGATGCCATGGCACTCTACCCAGGGTGACAGCTTGAGGCTGTCTCAAAAAAAAAAGGTACAATTTATCAAAGTGCTTTGGATTACAGTATTATATGCCAAAGGGGCCCACATACTTCTCCTGGTGGAACCTGGGTACTTTCCATTTTTACGATTACTTTCTACTATAGCAAATACATTTTTTAACAAAAAATAGTAAGATTTCCTAAGTCTTTTAATCAACTCTTAGGAACATAGGTAAAAAATTTTATCGAATTAATTAACAAGAGACCTAGCTAGAAGTTACAGTTATTTCAAAGGAGAATTCAAAATTTCACATACACGGGTGGTGCATGTGGCTCAGTGAGTAGGGCACTGGCCCCATATAAGGAGAGTGGCGGGTTCAAACCCGGCCCCAGCCAAACTGCAACAAAAAAGCCAGGCATTGTGGCGGGCGTTGTGTCTTGCCTCAGTCTCTCCAGTAGCTGGGACTACAGCTGGGCGCCTGTAGTCCCAGCTACTTGGGAGGCTGAGGCAAGAGAATCACCTAAGCCCAAGAGTTGGAGGTTGCTGTGAGCTGTGACGCCATAGCACTCTACCGAGGGCGACAAAATAAAATTCTGTCTCTTAAAAAAAAAAAAAAAAATTCCGGGTCGCGCCTGTGGCTCAGTGAGCAGGGCGCCGGCCCCATATGCCGAGGGTGGCGGGTTCAAACCCAGCCCCAGCCAAACTGCAACCAAAAAATAGCTGGGCGTTGTGGCGGGCGCCTGTAGTCCCAGCTACTCGGGAGGCTGAGGCAGGAGAATCGCCTAAGCCCAGGAGTTGGAGGTTGCTGTGAGCTGTGTGACACAACGGCACTCTACCGAGGGCAATAAAGTGAAACTCTGTTTCTACAAAAAAAAAAAAATTCCACACACATATAGGTCCATCGAGAATGCTGAAGGCTGGGTGTGGTGGATCATATCTGTAATCTTAGCACTCTGGGAGGCTGAGGCAAGTGGATTGCCTGAGCTCACAGGTTCAAGACCAGCCAGAGCAAGAGTAAGACCTTGTCTCTAAAAATAGCTGGGTGTTGTGGGCGCCTGTAGTCCCAGCTACTTGGCAGGCTGAGGCAAAAGGATTGCTCAAACCCCAGAGTTTGAGGTTGCTGTGAGCTATGATGCCAGGTACTCTATCGAGGGTGACAAAGTGAGACTGTCACAAAAAAAAAAGATCAGTATGGTGGCTCACTTCTCTAATCCCAGCACTTCTAAAGAAATTAATTTGGCTGGGCCCAGTGGTTCACGCATATAATCCTAGCACTCTGGGAAGCCAGGGCAGATGGATAGCTTGAGCTCACAAGTTCAGGACCAGCCTGAACAAAAAAGCAAGACCTCCCCCTGCCCCAAGAAAGCAAGAGACTTGTCTCCACTAAAAATAGAAACAATGAAGCAAGAGGATTGCTTGAGCCCAAGAGTTTGAGGTTGCTGTGAGCTATGACTGCACCGCACTCTACCCAGGATGACAGCTTGAGACTGTGTCTCAAAAAAATAAGAAAAAATAAAAAATTAATTATATAATTATATATTAATTATAATTATATTATAATTATATTATAATTAATTATATAATTTTTTTGGAGACAGAGCCTCAAGCTGTCACCCTGGGTAGAGTGCTATGGCGTCACAGCTCACAGCAACCTCAAACTCCTGGGCTTATTTCTTTTTTTTTTTTTTTTGAGACAAATTCTCACTATGTCACCCATGGTAGAGTGTGGTGATGTCATAGCTCACAGCAACCTCAAACTCTTGGGCTTAAGCAATTCTCTTACCTCAGCCTCCCAAGTAGTTGGGACTACAGGCGCCTACCGCAACGCCCAGCTATTTTTTGGTTGTAGTTGTCATTGTTGTTTGGCAGGCCTGGGCTGGATTCGAACCCACCAGCTCTGGTATATGTGGCTTGCACCTTAGCTGCTTGAGCTATGGGCACCAAGCCTAATTTATTTATTTTTAAGAGGCAGAGTCCTGCTTTGTGGGTCAGGCTGGAGTGAAAGTCATAATCACAGCTCACTGCTGTTTCAAACTCCTGGGCTCATGTGATCCTCTCGCCTCAGTCTCTCCAGTAGCTGGGACTACAGGCACAGGCCACCACATGTGGCTCATTTTTTTTCATTTTTAGTAGAGATGGGGTTTTACTGTGTTGCCCAGGCTGCTCTCAAAGTCCTGGCCTCAAGTGATCCTCTTCTTTAGTAATTCATTTGCATATTCTATGAACAAGAGTCATTTTTATTATCTAATGAACTTTTTGACTTTTCATTTAGAAAGTCTAATCAAGTATTATAGGAAGCATGAGAATATGTTTAATTAATTAATTTATTTGAGACAAAGTCTTATTCTGTCACCCTGTTGTTAAATGCCATGGTGTCATTGCTCATAGCAACTCAGACCTGGGGCTCTGAGGAGGCCATATCATGCCTCCTCTTAATCTGGGTTTGCTGCCAGTAGTTTGCAGATTTGAACTCTAGAGTGAGAAGTTTCAGTCTTTCAACTCAGTCCAGTTAGGTGAAATAGGAGTATCAGACCTAAACAGTCAGTAGACATATTGGTATCAAATTGTTTTTGATAAAAACAATAGCAAGCTGGAGTCAGCTGAGTGACTTAGTGGTGTCGCTAGGTTTTAGAAAAATTATGGTAAAATATATATAGCATAAATGTTACTATTTTAGCCATTTCTTTTTCTTTTTGTAGAGACAGAGTCTCACTTTGTTGCCCTCGGCAGAGTGCCGTGGCGTCACACAGCTCACAGCAACCTCCTGCTCCTGGGCTTAGGCGATTCTCTTACCTCAGCCTCCCGAGTAGCTGGGACTACAGGCGCCCGCCACAACACCCAGCTATGTTTTTTTGGTTGTTGTTGCAGTTTGGCCGGGGCTGGGTTTGAACCCACCACCCTTGGTATATGGGGCTGGTGCCCTGCCCACTGAGCTACAGGCACTGCCCCATTTTAGCCATTTTTAAGTGTACAGTTCAGTGGTGGTAAGTGTATTCACAATGTTATACAACCATACTCACCATCCATTTCCAGAAGGCTTTCATCGTCCCAAACAGAAACTCTGTACCTATTAAACAATAACTCTCCATTTCCCTTCCCTTTAGACCCTGGTAACCTCTAGTCTACTTTCTGTCCCTATTATTTGCTTATTCTAGGAAGCTCATATAAGTGGAATAAGAAAAATATTTGTCCTTTTGTGTATGACTTATTTCACTTAGCAGAATGTTTTCAAGGTTCATCCATGGCGTAGTATGTATCAGAATTTTATTCCTTTTTAAGGATTTCAGCTAGGTTTTAAGCCTGAGTTCTGAAATTTGAAAAATGGATATACTTTTCTGGCATAGTCTTTTAAAATAGTGTAACATAGGGTGGTACCTGTGGCTCAAAGGAGTAGGGCACTAGCCCCATATGCTGGAGGTGATGGGTTCAAACCCAGCCCTGGCTAAAAATTGCAAAAAAAAAAAAAATAACATATTTTCATGTATGGAAGTTCATCGTTCCATGTGTTTTTCTGCCCCCCTCCACTCCAACCAGAGCATAAATTTACCTATTGAATAAGATTGATAGAAGACTAAAGTTTTAGCAATAGCCAAAGAGTATTTCTTCTCCTTTTGTCTTCCCCTCTTCATCCTCCCTAGGACTAGACACCTCTCATGACCCTTACTCTTTAAACAGATTTGATTAAAGTTGCATAGGATTCAGACAACTTCTCTTGCTCCACGTTCCCCTTACTTTCTAAACTTCAGACGTTGTGTTGAGTGCTTTATGTTATTTCAACCTCACAACCTTGGGTGGCGGGTACCAACCCATTTTACTGATGAGGACGCTGAAATACAGAACTAGAGCAGTTTGCTAAAGTTCACCTAGCTGATAATACTGGATCACAATGCAGGCCTGTCTGACTCAAGTTCTTAGTTCTGTTTGCACATGCAGGGGTCCTCAAACTTTTTAAACAGGGGGTCAGTTCACTGTCCCTCAGACTGTTGGAGGGCCGGATTATAGTTAAAAAAAAAAAGACAAACTATGAACAAATTCCTATGCGCACTGCACATATCTTATTTTGAAGTAAAAAAACAGAACGGGAACAAATACAGTCACACTGCCTCATGTGGCCCGAGGGCCATAGTTTTAGGACCCCTGCTGTGTGAAGTGGGGGGGGGTGGGGAGGAGGGGAGTCACTCCTACCACCTCAGTAGTATTTATTCGTGGAGAGAATGAATATAATGAAAACCATCCCTTCCAGGCCAGCAAGGAAGGAGTAGGGGAGGGGGAAATGTAAGGGGGTATAGGCGGGGTTATACTTTATGTTTTTGACTTGGATGCCTTTTTATTCCACCCAGGGAAGTTCTCCGCTGGGTCCTCTTCAGCATGCAGGCCACAGGCCATGTGCTGCTTGGCACTTCCTGTTACATGCGGCAGCTCCTTGATGCCACAGAGGGAGAGCAGCCCCCCAAGGGCAAGACCTCATCCCTCATTCCGACCTGTCTGAAGATACTGCAGTGAAATCCCAAGTCCTTAGAGCCGTCCCCAGCTACAGACTGGTCTGGGGACCCTATGCTTAACTGGTAGTGCCCGCAAGCTTGGCCACTTCTTATCACCCCTCCCTCACCATAGAGAAGGAAGGGCTGGAAACCTGGGGTGGGCTGGCCAAAGGAGAACTTCATGTTCCTGGCATGGCCTTTCTACCAGCATCGCTTAGCTGACCATGATTGGTCTCGCATAGGCTGTGGCATGAAATCTGCCCCTCAGCAATCTGTCTTCATAGGCTACACTTTCATAATACTCCCTACCTTTTGGCTTCTCAGTCTCAGAATTCTCCTGAGTGAACTGTCAAGCTCACCCGTGTATGCTGTTAGAAAGTTTACAATAAATTATTTATGGAAATGCATCTTTGCCTGTGCTCTTTGCCGGGGGTGGAGGCAAGGTTCTATCAGGAAGGTTGGAAGGAACTAAGGGAAGAGAGAAGTCTATTGTCAAACCATTCTCCATAAAGTGAGGTTACAGGAAACAGCACTTTCTCTACCCCCCCCCCAAAAAATTGCAATTGATTATGAAACTAAAATCTGCTGAATTTGAGACTCGAGCAGACTATGCAATCAATACAATAAGTGACGATTTCCAAAATAAATTTTCCTATCAGAAGAGCTTTAATTAGGAAGGTGGGATTAAGTCGCTCTAATTTCTCAGTGTCACATTTCATAATGTTTCTTTTGGAGACAGTTGCCCTTGGGAGAGTGCCGTGGTGTCATAGCTCACAACAACTTCAAACTCTTGGGCTTAAGCAATTCTCTTGCCTCAGCCTCCCAAGTAACTGGGACCACAGGTGCCTGCCACAACACCTGGCTATTTGTTGTTGTAGGTGTTTGGCAGGCCGGGCTGGATTCAAACCCACCAGCCCTGGTGTATGTGGTCAGTGCCCTAACTGCTGAGCTACGGGCACTGAGCCATTCATAATCTTTTAAGTGGTTCGGTGGGAAAGTACTTATCGAGCTGGAAGGCAATTTTTCATCAATGCCTATCCTAGCTTGCCAGACAGCTTACCTTTCCTGTTCAGGACTTTTAACCTCAGGATTAGAAAGTGAGCTGTTAGGTAGCCCTAAAGAGTCTTAGTTTCTCATCAGCGTGAGCTGGGATTTTTCAGTATCAGGCAACTCAGATAAGGCAAACATGAAAGGCTGGGCTTGTAGGTGACTGCTTTATTTAGTCTGTGACTCAAAGATTCAAAACTTATTTCATGACCCTTACTATAAAGCCTATTTGGATTTAGTAAATACTCAGACAAAGGCCTGGGTTACCAAAGCTATATGGGGAGCTACTGCTGGCAGCAGACCTGTACCCTGCAGCCCACACACAGGAGTTGTTGCTGAAGCTAGCTGAAGAGCGCCATCTCTTCTGGGCTCTCCGGCTTTTGCAGCTTTGGGTGGAGGCTGGTTCCATGGGACGGGTATCTGGCAGAGGCATGATGTCTGCCTGAGTCTGGAAGTACTCCTGGCCTACCCTTGCTGATGCTCCTCTTGTGGAGTTATTAATAACTAAGTTGGACTGGGGGATGGTGAAAGCTTGGTATTTGTCCTAAACTCCTTTCCTCCAAAGATCCAGAGTTTCACAAGCATGTCTTGAGTGACTGACCATAGTCTCTCAAGGCACTGAGACCTCTTAGTCTACAGAAAATTAGATTCTTCTTTTCTTTCAGAAGCTCAGAGGCTAATGGAGTCAAAACAGCAGTGAACAGGAAAGGACAGCTTTTGATAAGTCCCTGGGGAGGGAAATTCCAAAAAGCAAGGGAGTTTGAGCCTCAGGAGGACCAGGGGCCAGTCCTAGCAGGAGAATGGCTTTTTTTGAGGCTATGCCTGGCCAGTGGAGAAGTTTGCTGTAGTCAAGGAAGTCTGTGTCCCAGCCCCTGGGCTTTAGTATTTCCTTTTTTTTTTTTTGAGACAGAGTCTCACTATGTTGCCCTCTGTATTGGTGTCACAATGCACAGCAACCTCTAACTCTTGGGCTTAAGCAATTCTCTTGCCTCAGCTTCCCAAGTAGCTGGGACTACAGGTGCCCACCACAACACTCGGCTATTTTTTGTTGTTGTATTTGTCATTGTTTGGCAGGCCTGGGCTGGGTTTGAACCTGCCAGCCTTGGTGTGTGTGGCCAACACCCTAACCACTGAGCTATGGGCGCGGAGCCTCTTTCTGTCTTTTCTCAAGTTGACGTTTATAAGTGACGGCAGACCTTTCTTTTAGAAGGATTCTAAAATACTGTGAGCCCTGTGACAAAGCACAGTCACACCCTCATGGTTGAGCCTAAGATAGAATCACTTGCATTTTTGTCACATTTCTCAGCAGTCCTATCCATATGTGTGCACATCTCTTAAAAAATTATTTAAATCTTCAAATTAAAAAAAAATGAAGTTTAAAAATGGAGACTTACATCCTTCGTATTAACCTGGATGGAAGTGGAAGACATTATTCTTAGTAAAGCATCACAAGAATGGAGAAGCATGAATCTTATGTACTCAATTTTGATATGAGGACAATTAATGACAATTAAGGTTATGGGGGGGGAAGCAGAAAGAGGGACAGAGGGAGGGGGGTGGGGCCTTGGTGTGTGTCACACTTTATGGGGGCAAGACATGATTGCAAGAGGGACTTTACCTAACAATTGCAATCAGTGTAACCTGGTTTATTGTACCCTCAATGAATCCCCAACAACAGCAACAAAAAATTAAGTTTATTGAGACACAGCATACAACAAAACCCTTTTAAGGTATATGGTTCAGTAAGTTTTGGCAAATTTATACAGTTAACATAACCATTTCCAGCATGTCAAAAAGCTCCCACATATCCCTTTATAGTAACCCCTCTATCTTCCACCCACCTACCCCCAAACCTGGCAACTACTGGTTTCTGCCAGTACAGCTGGCCTTTCCTAAAATATCAGATAAATCACATTGTGTCTTAAAATTTTTATTTCTCTTTTTATAAATTAAATGATGTTTTTAAATTTAGAACTTTTTTTTTGAGACAAAGCCTCAAGCTGTCGCCCTGGGTAGAGTGATGTGGCGTCACAGCTCACAGCAACCTCCAACTCCTGGGCGCAAGCAGTTCTCCTGCCTCCGCCTCCCAAGTAGCTGGGACTACAGGCGCCTGCCAAAACGCCTGGCTATTTCTTGGCTGCAGCCGTTATTGTTGTTTGGCAGGCCCAGGCTGGATTTAAACCCATCAGCTCAGGTATATGTGGCTGGCACCTTAGCCGCTTGAGCCATAGGCGCTGAGCCTAAATTTAAAACATTTTTATGAGTCATATAGTCTTTTTGTATCTGGCTTAAATTTTCTTTTTTTTGAGATAGAGTCTCACTCTGTTGCCCTGGGAGGAGTACCGTGGCATCATCATAGATCAGTCTCTTGGGCTCCAGAGTTCCTCTTGCCTTAGCCTCCTGAGTAGCTGGGACTATAGGCACCCGCTATATGCCTGGCTAGTTTTTTTTCTATTTTTAGTAGATAAGGTCTTCCTCTTGCTCAAACGCCTGAGCTCAAGAATCCACCCGCCTGACTTCGAGCCTGTAGCACAGTGGATATAGCGTCAGCCACATACACCGAGGCTGGTGGGTTCAATCCCAGCTTGGGCCAGCTAAACAACAATGACAACTCGGCCCGGCACCTGTAGCTCAGCGGCTAGGGCGCCAGCCACATACATAGGAGCTGGCAGGTTCGAACCCAGCCCGGGCCTGCCAAACGACAACTACAACCAAGGGATAGCTGGGCGTTGTGGCGGGCACCTGTGGTCACAGCTACTTGGGAGGCTGAGGCAAGAGAATAGCTTAGGCCAAGTAGTTTGAGGTTGCTGTGAGCTGTGATGCCACGACACTCTACCGAGGGCGACATAGTGAGACTCTGTCTCAACAATAACAACAAAAAAGGATCCATCCACCTGAGCCTCCCAGAGTGCTAGGATTACAGATGTTGGCCATGGCACCTGGCCTGGCTTAGATTTTTTTTTTTTTTTTTACCACCTTTGGTAGAGTGCCATGATGTCACAGGACTCACAGCAACCTCCAGCTCCTAGGCTTCCGCGATTCTCCTGCCTCAGCCTCCTGAGCAGCTGGGACTACAGGCGCCCGCCACAACGCCCGGCCATTTTTTGGTTGCAGTTCAGAAGGGGCTGGGTTCGAACCCGCCACCCTTGGTATATGGGGCCGGCGCCCTATATACCACAGGCGCTGAGCCACAGGCGCCACCCCTAGGTTAGATTTTTTTAACTATATGTGTGTGGGAAAAAGAAATATATCAATGGAGTTAAAAAATTAGGCAGTTCCAAAAGGTAAAAATAATTATTCATCTTCCCTCTGATTCCTTCTCCAGAAGCAACCACCATCCTGTTTTTGTGTATCCCTTCAGAAATGCAGAGTATATAAATATGAGGAATAAAAATATATATCATATACATATGTAGATTCTAGTCACACTATCCTTCATTTTGCTTTTGTCGTTTTAGTTTTTTTTTTTTTTTTTTTTTTTGAGACAGAGCCTCAAGCTGTCGCCCTGGGTAGAGTGCTGTTGCATCACAGCTCACAGCAACCTCCAACTCCTGGGCTCAAGCAATTCTCCTACCTCTGCCTCCCAAGTAGCTGGGACTACAGGCGCCTGCCACAATGCCTGGCTTTTTTTTGGTTGCAGCCATCATTGTTGTTTGGCAGGACCAGGCTGGATTTGAACCTGCCAGCTCAGGTGTTTGTGGCTGGTGCCTTTTTTGTTTGAGACAGAGTCTCATTGTGTTGCCCTCAGTAGAGTGCCACAGCGTCACAGCTCACAACAACCTCAAACTCTTGGGCTGAAGTGATTCTCTTGTATCAGCCTCCCAAGTAGCTGGGACTATAGGCACCGGCCACAATGCCCAGCTATTTTTTTGTTGTTGTTATTGTTGCAGTTGTCATTGTTGTTTAGCTGGCTTGGGCCAGGTTCAAACTTGCCACGCTTGGTGCATGTGGTCGCCGCCATAACAACTGTGCTAGAGGCACCTCCCCGCCCCCACCCACTTTTTTTAACTTGCAGGATAAACAAGGTACACTTTGCTTTTTTGATTTAATGTATTCTGGAGCTTGACTCACATAAGCTCCCATAGAATTACACATTCTTTAATTAATGACTGTGGTGCAATTGATTTTAGCCACTTTTCTGTTGATGTACTTGGGTTTATTTACAGACTTTTGCTAATGCAAACAATGAATTGACAGTTACAGTTTAGTAAAGAAATAAAACAATACAGAAGTTGCGCATAACCTTTCTGTAATTGTAAGTGTAGGATACATTTTGTTCTTTGCTTTTTCTTCATTTCCTGTTTCCTCTGTCCCAAATTTTAACAGAACCTGGCTCCTTCATATCATCCAGGTTCAAATGTCATGCCCTAGAGTTGTTGAATGCCCTGTCTCTTTGTTGCTCTCTCCCTCTGCACCTCCACTACACACGTATCTTTTTCTTCTAGTGAATTTTTTTCCTCTTCTTTATTCCTTTTCTTCTTTTTAGTTCTTTCTTCCTTTTCTTTTTATTTCAGACAGCGTGGGAGGGACTCACTATTTTTTTTTTTTTTTTTGGCCGGGGCTGGGCTTGAACCCGCCACCTCCGGCATATGGGACCGGCGCCCTACACGTTGAGCCACAGGCGCCGCCCGGGACTCACTATTTTAAGCCCAGGGTCAGGGAATCCTCCCAAGCAGCAATCCTGGTGAATTTCTTTTTTTTGAGACAGAGTCTCACTATGTCGCCCTCAGTTGAGTGCGCTGCCATCACAGCTCACAGTAACCTGGAACTCTTGGGCTTCACGGAGTCTCTTTCCTCAGCCTCCCAGGTAGCTGGCACTACAGGCGCCCACCACAACTTCTGGCTAGTTGTTGTTGTTTTTGCAGTTGTCATTGTTGTTTACCTGGCCCGGCCGAACCCGCCAGCCTTGGTGTATGTGGCCACTGTTCTATGGGTGCCAGGCCGCCCTGGCGAATTTCTATCAGAAGCTTTCTCTGATTTTCACCACTGTTCCCCGTACTTGCCTCTCAGCACTTCTACAGCCATTTCCCTAGAAAGGTTGTGGGGCAGGGACCTTAACTCTTGTCAATTCGGTGAACTTGTGAGTGGAGCAGTTCATCTGTGTTTCCGGCACAAATGCCCGAGCCTGGCATAGAGTTAGCACTCAAGAAATGTCAAATGAATGGCAGCGCCTATGGCACAGTGTGTAGGGTGCCGGCCCCATATACCGAGGGTGGCAGGTTCAAACCCGGCCCCAGACAAACTGCAACAAAAAATAGCCCGGCGTTGTGGCGGGGACCTGTAAACCCAGCTACTCCGGAGGCTGAGGCAAGAGAATCACCTAAGCCCAGGAGTTGGAGGTTGCTGTGAGCTATGACGCCACAGCACTCAATGAAGTGAGACTCTGTCTCCAAAAAAAAAAAAAGTTTAATAATGTCGTATTAGATTTTTTTCCCCCTGAAGAGCTCATCATAGTACAATTTGTTTCTCAGTTTTTGAGATTTGTTTTTGCTTTGGCAAACGATGCTATACTGGACCTCTTTCTGCCTCTAGCCTTTCTCTCCGTTTGGATTACACATCAGTCTGTTTTTCAAAGCAAGTTTACTGAACCAAAGGATGTGAATTTTTTTTTTCTTCACAATTTACCTTAAAAAATTGTGGGGAGGCACCTGTAGCTGGAAGGCGCCCGTGGCTCAAAGGAGTAGGGTGCCAGCCCCATATGGCGGAGGTGGCGGGTTCAAACCCAGCCCTGGCCAAAAACTGCAAAAAAAAAAAAAAACAAAAAATTGTGCACACTGACGGTTTTTTTGTAGTCAACAGGTTCCTAAGAATTGAAATAGTAATTATAAAACCTCGATCTTTCGTCTGGGTATTTTTCCAAGTTCTCTGACTACGGTAAAGTCTTCCACTCCCGTGCCTCAGTTTCCCAAAAATCACAGGCGCAAATTGACGCATTTCCTGCCTGGGCGTGGGGTGGGGGTGGGAAAAAGCTCCGCTTTCCCACAGCCCGGAGTCTCGCGTGCTCGCCATTTTGATTGACAGTCAGTCTGACCAATCATCGTGTTGCGGCCGAGTGTGAGGGCGGCCCTTCTGGACACGCACGCGCACTTGTCATCTCTCGGGAGATGGGTGGCTGCCGTGTCTTGGGTCGGGTTTGGAGTGGCTGGCGGTCGGGGTTGAGGGTCTGCGCAGCGCCCAGGGACGCAGGCTTTGCCACCGAGGCCCGGTGATTAAGCACTTTCTCCTTCCTGTGGGAGGGAAGCTAGGGCAGGGAGACGAGATGTGCGGGATCTGGATTAGGTAGATAAATTCTTATCCTGGCTCTGCTGTGTGACTTTAAACTAAGTCCCTTGGCCTCTCTGAGCCTCAATTCTCTCCGCTTAAAGTGGGGCCAGTAGTACCTGAGTTTTGAAGAAGCTCAGCCAGGACATTCGGAGGCAGCAGGACTTGGGAAGAGGTGTGCAGAGAAAGGAATGATTCTCCTGTTGCTTTGCCCACTTTTTCCAGGCGTCAGCTGCAACCTAGAGGCTCCAACAAACGGTTAGGACCCCTAGGGGACCGGTCCTTCCTGGGCCTATTGCGGATAAAGAATCTCAGTCGGGAGAAGTTGGTTGATGTGCTAAGGGCAGCCGTGGTGGAACAGAAAGGTGAGGGGTGTGAGAGACAGCTGCACAGGGACCTGGGAGGGTTGTCTGCCGCAGGGATGTTGGCTGGGTGCTCCATTAAAGCCCTAGGGATCAAATCCTGGGTCTGCCTTCCACTAGCAGCATGAGCTGCGATGAGCCACATAGGACGTGTACCCGCCGCCCGGCACTAGGGTTGGGGAAGGAGGAGAGAGTACGAATAACTAGAGAGCCTTGTACATAGTAGGTACTCAGTAATAGGAATTGGTATAATAGTAAATTATTGTTTATTGATGGACAAAGCATAGGCTTTGGAGTCAGACACATCTAGGCTGTGTAATCAGCTTGCCTTATGACTTTAGGATAATAATTTCTCTGAACCTCAGTCTCCATTCAGGAGTTTATTCATTTTCTCAACTATCTATTGAACATGTGCTATGTTCTAGGCACTGTTTTAGGCAGCCTCTGCAGTGTTGAAAAAGACAACTATGGACCCAAGGAAGTCAACATTCAAGTGGGAGAAATGGATTAATCAGAAAATAAGTGGTGAGGTGGCTCACGCCTGTAATCCTAGCACTCTGGGAGGCCAAGGTGGATGGATTGTTTGAGCTCAGGAATTTGAGACCAGCCTGAGTAAAATCGAGACTCTTGGGTTGGTGCCTGTGGCTCAAGGAGTAGGGCGCCTGCCCCATATACCAGGGGTGGCAGGTTCAAGCCCGCCCCAGCCAAAAACTGCAACCCCCCCCCAAACAAAATTGAGACCTCCGTCTCTACTAAAAATAGAAAAACGGAGCCAAGAGGATTGCTCAAGCCCCAGTTGGAGGTTGCTGTGAGTTGTGATGCCATGGCATTCTACCCAGGGCCACACAGTTTGAGACTCTGTCTCAAAAAAAGAAAAAAGGAGATGGGCTTTTGAAATATTTGTTTTTTGTTGTTTTTGTTTTTTTCTTTCTTTCCTTTTTTTTGAGATGAGGTCTCATTCTGTTGCTTGGCCTAGAGTGCAGTGGTGTCCTTATAGCTCACTGCAATTTCAAACTCTTGGGCTCAAGTGACCCTCCTGCCTCAGCCTCCCAAGTAGCTGGGACTACAGGCACGTGCACCACCATGCCTGGCTAATGTTTTTTGTTTTTGTAGAGAGGGGTCTTGCTATGTTGCTCAGGCTAATCTCATACTCCTGGCCTTGGTTGATCTCCCACCTTGACCTGCCAAAGTGCTAGGATTACAGGCATGAGCCACCATGGCCAGGTCTTGAAAATTTGGGACAGAGGAAACAGCAAGTGCAAAGGCACTGAGGTGCAGTGAGTTTGGCATATGTGAAGAACAGAAAGAAGTTCAGTTTGGAGGGGGGAGCTGGTAACTCGAGTCTGAGGGTCATCACGGGACATGTGCTAAGATGAATGAGAAAGTGCTTTGTAAACTCTTTAGTGCTGCATAAAGGTTACCAATTTTCTTTTTCTATTGCTGATGTTCATATAATGTATGTTTCAGGACCTCTAGTGACGCTGAATAAACCACAAGGTCTGCCAGTGACAGGTATGGGCAGAGCATATGAAAGGGAATGCCGTGAAGGTGGGGGGGGTTTGATGTTGATGAGGGAGGGCATAGTTAAAATAAAGGGATGAAGTTCTGGCCTCTGGTGCAGTTTGTACCCTTTCTTTTCTTTCTTTCTTTCTTTTTTTTTTTTTTTAATGTTTTGAGATGAGGTCTCAAGCCATCTCTTGCCTCAGCCTCTCCAGTAGTCAGGACTACAGATGTACACCACTGCACCCAGCTAATTAAAAAAAAATTTAGAGGCCGGGTGCGGTGGTTTATGTCTGTAATCCTAGCATTCTGGGAAGCCAAGGCAGGGAGATTGCTTGAGCTCAGGAGTTGGAGACTAGCCTGAGCAAGAAAGAGCGAGAGCCTGTCTCTACTAAAAATAGAAAAATTGAGACAAGAGAGTCTCTTGAGCCCAAGAGTTTGAGTTTGCTATGAGCTACAGTGATCCTATGATGCTCTACCCAGGGCAACAAAGTGTGACTCTGTCTCAAAAAACAAACAAACAAAAAACAGTTTTAGAGATGGGGGTCTCATTATGTTGCCCAAGTTTATCTCAA
Source organism: Nycticebus coucang (assembly GCF_027406575.1). Classification (NCBI taxonomy): domain Eukaryota; kingdom Metazoa; phylum Chordata; class Mammalia; order Primates; family Lorisidae; genus Nycticebus; species Nycticebus coucang. Next base: position 9,729,595 of record NC_069787.1, read on the forward strand.
ACATCTGGCCTCAAGTGAGCCTCCTGCCTCAGCCTCCCAAGTATTTGGAATTACAAGATAAGCAACTGCACCTGGATTTTCCTTATTTTCCAGGAAAACCAGAAGAGCTGACATTGTTCTCAGTGCTGCCCGAACTGAGCCAGTCCCTGGGGCTTGGGAAGCAGGAGCTCCAAGTTGTCCAAGCACCTGGGAAGTAAGTGGTATGGGTGACAGGAAGGTAGGCGGACAGGTACCCATTTGGGGTGGGGAAATAGCTGCTTAGGAATAAGCTGAGACATTTTCAATGGGAAGGTTTGAGATCATACAGGTAGGATACAAGGACTCTGAAAAGGAGGAGGAAGCCAGTGGATCTGAATTCAAATCTTGGGTACAAACTGTGTGATTTTAGGCAAAGCATGAAACCTCACTGAGTCTCAGTTCCCTTAACTGTAAAACAGAAAAAACAGTACCTTTGGTTACTGTGTAGCTCTGGCAGGCATTACTAGTCAATACATGATGTTTTTTTCTCTAATTGCCATTAGTTAGAGATGGTACTTAAGATGAAGTATTTCTGCAAACTTGTGAGCTTGTTCGTGGGGAACCTAATTATTTAAGTTCCTAGTTGAAATTAAAATTCCTAGTAGAGTATGTGGCACATGGTGGACGCTCAGCAATTGGTGGCAATTTTTATGGCATTTGGCTCTGAGCTTCCTGGAAGCCAAGGCAAAATAAGAAACAAGGGGAAGCCTGACTTGTTTCTAAGGAGGTGGCCTGGGATATAGTCATGATGTTACTGTTTGGCCTTAAACAGGTTAGTATTCATAGGAATCTCCTTTTTGTGGGTGAACCCAAAGGACTTTAACTTGTGTGGTTTGTCCCCTTCCTCTAGGGAGGCTTCTGGGCTTGTACTCCTTTCCAGTTGTCCCCAGACAGCAAGTTGCCTTCAGCAGTTCTTCAGCCGCTCACGGAGAGCCCAGAGACCGACAGCCACCTACTGGTAAGAGGTGCTAGGATGTTCCTCGGGCAGTGGGGACGTCCCAGCAAGCTACTCTGTGACCACCTTCTGCCCCTTGTTCAGTGCTGTCACTGATGGGATCCCAGCTGTTTCTGAGGGAAAGATCCAAGCAGCTCTGAAACTGGAACACACTGATGGGGTCAATCTTGTGAGTGAGCGTCTGAGCAGGGAAAAGGAGGGGTCCTTCCGGATGTTCTCCCGTTTAGAGGAGTTGTGTCAGGGATATGGGCTTTGGGTGGCCGGCTCTCCTGCCCCCTAAAACAGGCGAGTGACCCCTGTGTATAGTGGGACCTGTCCAGAATCTCCTGGGAGCAGGGAGGGTCTGGGCATAGCTTCTAGGAGTGCGTGAAACTTGTTCACTTTTTGCGAGCACCACAGGTAGTTCCAGTGGAGAACCCATCCCGGAAGGACATCCTAGAAGGTGTCAGGAAGACCCTCACCCACTTCCGTGTGGTGGCCACAGGCTCTGGCTGTGCCTTGGTCCAGCTGCAGCCACTGACAGGTGGGTCTGAACCCCCAGCCAGCCTTTAGAACAGTACTTGGCTCAGGGAAGAAAGTAGGGGCAGATAGGATAGTGGTAGTACTCAGCAGCAGCCTAGGGGGCATTTGATGGAGCCCATGGTGTATGTAACCAGCTGGAGGTGGCGGCCCCAGGCTTACAGCCTAGCAAAAAAGAGCTGTCCTTATTCTCAGTTGCTTCAACAGTTAAATCAGGGCTGCATCTCATCATGAGCAACTCCCACAGGCCAGGTGGATTGACAGTTTTGATTGTCCTGACCTGGTCATGTGCCCCTCTCTGGAGGCAGGGGCTGTAGTACTGACTTTGCTAAAGCCATATGATTTGGGAATGGGGATGGTGTTTCCTCAAAGGAAAGGGCAGGGACAATGCTGGGTGAGACAGAAAGAACAGCTGCCCACCGTTTTTCCTGCCTCTTGTGTTGCCCAGTGTTCCCCAGTCAGCTCCAGGTGCACATGATACTACAGCTCTGTCCCGTGCTCGGTGACCATGTGTACTCTGCTCGAGTGGGCACTGTCCTGGGCCAGCGCTTCTTGCTGCCACCTGAGAGCACCAAGCCCCAAAGACAGGTACTCAAGCCCCCACTGCCTACTACCTTGGGAGAGGGGAGCATCTCCAGACCTAGCTATGTGTCTCAGGACTGGAAGGCAGCCCACTTGGCTTCCAAGGCTGTTTGTACCCCTGACTTGCTGTGTGGCCTTGGGCACTGACACCCCCTTTCTTGGCCTCATTCTGACCATCTGTTCAATAAAGGAGTTGAAGTGGCTGATTTCTAAAAGCCTTTCCAGGTAGGCCGTTCCTTAAGTTTAGTGCAAGGGGTAAAAGAGGTTGTGTGTGTATTGGGGTACCTCTACCTGCTGTAACAGTAACCCCAAAGTACCAGAATCCTAACACAGTAACTTCCCCTCCTGTGAAGTTCAGTTCACAGGAGTTGGGTAGGAGTGGGCTTTGTTCCAGGCAATCACTCAGACATCCAGGTTGTTGATGTCCAGCCGGGTGAGGGGAGATGGTACAGGTTCACATGGACGAGGTTTTTATGGGCCAGGTCTGGAAGTGGCATACATCCTCCCACTCACGTAACGTGGCCTCGCCAAACTGCAGGAGGGACTGGGAAATGTAGTTTAGCCGTGTGCTGTGCGCCCCAGAGGAAACTGATTTGGTGAACCCCAAACTGTCACACTGAGTGTTTGTGCACGTGTGCACCTGTGTGTGTAGAAAGGAAATGACTAACACCTGCAGACCAAAGGCGGTGGGAAGTGCTTGCCCTACTTCTATTTCCGTTAGAACCCGATACGCAGCTAGTTGGAATTTATGTGGCTGACACTGACCTGCCTCTCCCACTCCAGGTCCTGGATGAAACCCTCCTCAGACGCCTCCACCTGACTCCCTCCCAGGCTGCTCAGCTGCCCTTGCACCTCCACCTGCACTGCCTCCTCATCCCAGGCCCCAGGCCCAGGGACACCCCCATCGAGCTCCTGGCACCCTTGCCCCCTTATTTCTCCAGGACCCTCCAGTGCCTGGGGCTCCACCAACAATAGTCCCCCTCTATTCCTGACCTCCCACTGGAAAGCAGGGGCTGGGGGAGCTGCACCAGACCCAAGGAGAATGAGGTCAGTGTTCAACATTCAGTAAAGCCATGGTTTTAAGTTCTGGGCTCTACAGTCAGACAAACCTAAGATCAACTTCTTTCTAGGCCACTTGCTTGCTATGTGGCATTGGGCAAGTAACTTCACCTCTCTGGACTTGAGAGAATAAAAATTCCTACCTCATGGTATGGTTTTTAGAATTTGCTAGGTGAGTGTTTATCATGAACTGTGCTCTCTGCTGAGTTGAATATGTAGTCTTTTCTTTTTTTTGTGATTTTTTTGGCCGGGGCTGGGTTTGAACCCGCCACCTCCGGCATATGGGACTGGCGCCCTACTCCTTGAGCCACAGGCGCCGCCCGCATATGTAGTCTTTTATTTTTTATTTTAGGAATGGTGGTCTCACTATGTTTCCTAGGCTGGTCTTAAACTCCTGGCCTCCAGCAATCCTCCCACCTCAGCCTCCCTGCGACTGGGATTACAGTCAGGAGACACTGCATCTGACATTGTTTTGTAACCAGCACTATCCATCTTTAGAACCATTTGCAAACTTCATACTCATTAGACGGTAACTCCCAATTCCTCCCAGTCCCTAGTAGCCACCCTTCTACTTTCTGTTTTTATAAAATTGACTATTCTAGGACACACGTGTAGTGAAGGTGTTGATCTTTTGCTTTTTTTTTTTTTTTTTGAGACAGCCTCACTCAGTTGCCCTGGGGTTGAGTGCTGTGGCATCATAGTTCACAGCAACTTCAAACTCTTGGGCTAAAGCAGTCCTCTTATCTCAGCCTCCCAAGTAGCTGAAGTAGCTGGGGTTACAGGTGTCTGCCACAACACCTGGCTGGTTTTTTTCTATTTTGTAGAGATGGGGGTCTCACTTTTGCTCAGGCTGGTCTCAAACTCCTGAGCTCAGGCAGTCTACCTGCCTTGGCCTCCCAGAGTGTTGGGAATACAGGCATGAGCCACCAAAGCCGGTCACCTCCAGTTGTAAAAAGCAGCAGTTCTCAACCCTGGCCTCACATTAGAATCCCCTTCTTCCAGGCCTCTCAGGAAACTTAAGTCCCCATGCTTTCTCATGATTCTGCACCTCAATGATTCTGGTTTAATGGGCCTAGAATGGGGACCCTGGCATCAATGGCAACTTGTATAAGTTCCTAAAGGGGTTTTACTATTCTAGGTTGAAAACCACTGGCCTCATTTGGGAGAATTCTTTGCTTTTTTTTTTTTTTTACCACATACCTAGACATTTCTAAACAATATACATATTATATTTCACCTGTTTTTGAAGTTTCTTTCATTTTTTTTGTTTTTCTTTTTTGAGACAAGAGTCTCACTCTGTCATGCTGGGTAGAGTGCTGTGGCATCATAGCTCAAATGAACCTCAAATTCGGGTTTGAGCAGTCCTCTCGGCTCAGTCTCCTCTCAAATAGCTGGGACTGTAGCAGTGCACCAGTATGTCTACCCAGTGTTTCTGGTTTTTTATTTTTTTTATTTTTTTCAGTGTTTCTGTTTTTAGTAGAGATGGGGTCTTGCTCTTGCTCAGGCTGGTCTCGAACTGCACAAGCAGTCCATCGCCTTGGCCTCCCCAAGTGCTAGGGTGAAAGGTGAAGATCTGTGGGTGGAACCAGGCTGTATGTGATCTATGATTTGCTATTGCTTCTAAACATGAAATGTGTCTGGTTGCATGTCACATAGTTTGGATTCTAGGTTTGAAAGACCGCAATTTATCCATAGAACTGTTAATGGACAGTAGTTTGGTTGTCACATTTACTTAGAGCCTTCCTGTACACATTTCCTGGTTCAGTTTTGCAGGGCATTTCTGGATCAGAGTATGTGTATGTATCTTCAATTTGACTAGTGTATAAGTTTCCTAGGGCTGCACTAACAGATGATCACAACCTGAGAGGCTTATAACAACACAAATGTATTCTTTTTTTTTATGGAGATAGAATCTCACTTTGTTGCCCTTAGTAGAATGCCCTGGCATCTTAGCTCACAGCAACTTAAAGCTATTGGGCTCAAGTGATTCTCTTGCCTCAGCCTCCCGAGTAGCTGGGACTACAGGTGTCCACCACAACGCCTAACTGTTTTAGAGATGAGGTCTCACTCCGGGTCAGGTTGGTCTCGAACCTGTGAGCTCAGGCAATCCACCCCATCAGCTTTCCAGAGTGTTAGGATTACAGGCGTGAGCCACTGCGCCAGGCCCCACAAATGTGTTTCTTTTTTTGAGACAGTTTTACTGTTGCCCTCGGTACAGCTCTGTGATGACATAGCTCACAGGAACCTCAAGTTCTTGGTCTCAAGAGATTCTCTTGCCTCCGCCTGCCCAGTATCTCAGATTACAGGCACCTGCCACAATGCCCGGGTGTTTTTAGAGATGAGGTCTTTCTGTGGCTCAGGCTGATCTCAAACCTGTGAGCTCAGGCAATCCATTCCCCTCGGCCTCCCAGAGTGCTAGGGTTACAGGCCTGAGCCACCGTGCTTGGCCCCACAAATGTTTTTTTGAGACAGAGTCTCCATTGGTAGAGTACCATGCTGTCATAGATCACAGCAACCTTAAGCTCTTGGGCTCAAGCAATTCTTGCCTCAGCCTCCTGAGTAGCAGGGACTACAGGTCCCCAGCACAACACCCGGCTGTTTTTAGTGATGAGGTCTCACTCTTAATCAGGTTGGTCTTGAACCTGTGAGCTCAGGCAATCCATCTACCTCGGCCTCCCAGAGTGCTAGGATTACAGGTGTGAGCCACCACACCTGGCCCTATAATTTTTTTTTTTTTTTTGAGACAGTCTCACTGTCTCTCTAAAGACTGCTGTGGCGACATAGCTCACAGCAACCTCAGCCTCTTGGGCTCAAGCCATTATCTCACCTCAGCCCCTTAGTAGCTGGACTACAAGAGGCCGCCACAATGCCTGGCTGTGTTTTTATTATTATTATTATTTATTTATTTATTTTTGAGACAGCCTCAAGCTGTTACCCTGGGTAGAGGTGGCATCACAGCTCACAGCAACCTCAAACTTCTGGGCTCAAGGGATTCTCCTGCCTCCGCCTCCCAAGGAGATGGGACTACAGGCGCCTGCCATAATGCCTGGCTATTTTTTTTTCTTTTTTTGGTTGCAGCCGTCATTGTTGTTTGGTGGGCCCAGGCTGGATTCAAACCTACCAGCTCAGGTGTATGTGACTGGTGCCTTAGCCGCTTGAGCTACAGGTGCTGAGCCAATGCCCGGCTGTTTTTAGTGATGAGATCTTCCCTTGGCTTGGGCTGGTCTCGAACCTGTGAGCTCAGGCAGTCCATCCCCGACAGCCTCCCAGAGTGCTAGGATTACAGGTGTGAGCCACCACACCCAGCCCCACAAATGTATGCTTTGTTTTTTTGAGACTTAGTTTCATTGTCCCCCTTGGTAGAGTGCTGTGGCATCATAGCTCAAGCAATTCTCTCACCTTGTCGACCAGAGTAGCTGGGACTATAGGTGCCCACCACAACTCCGGGCTGTTTTTAGAGGTAAGGACTCTCTCTTGCTCAGGCTGGTCTCGAACCTGTGAGCTCAGGCAATCCCACCCCTTTCAGTCTCCCAGTGTGCTAGGATTACTGGTGTGAGCCACCATGCCCAGCCCCCAAAATGTATTCTTTTTTTTTTTTTTTTTTTTTTTTGAGAAAGTGTCACTGTTGCCCTCCATAGAGTGCTTTGGTGTCAGCTCACAGCAATGTCAAGCTCTTGGACTCAAGCAGTTCTCTTGCCTCAGCCACCCAAGTAGCTGGGACTACAGGTACTGGTCACAACACCCAGCTGTTTTTAGAGACGAGGTCTCGCTCTGGCTCAGGCTGGTCTCGAACCTGTGAACTTAGGCAATCCATCCACCTTGGCCTCCCAGAGTGCTAGGATGACAGGCTTGAGCCACCACGTCTGGCCCCACAAATGTATTTTTATTTTTTTGAGACAGAGTCTCACCGTCCCCCTTGGTAGTGTGCCCTGCCATCATAGCCTGCAGCAACCTCAGCCTCCTGAGTAGTTGGGACTACAGGCACCCGCACAGCACCTGGCTGTTTTTAGAGATGAGATCTTGCTCTGGCTCAGGCTGATCTCAAACCTGTGACCTCAGGAAATCCAACCGCCTCGTCCTCCCAGAGTACTAGGATTACAGGCGTGAGCCACCACGCCTGGCCCCACAAATGTATTTTTTTTTGAGACAGTCTCACTGTCGCCCTTGGTAGAATGCCATGGCATCATAGCTCACAGCAATGTCCAGCTCTTCGGCTCAAGCAATTCTCTTGCCTCAGCCTCCCAAATAACTGGGACTACAGGTGCCTGCCACAACACCTGGCTATTTTTAGCTATGGTCTCACTTTGGCTCAGGTTGGTCTGGAATCTGTGAGCTCAGGCAATTCCACCCGCCTTGGCCTCCCAGAGTGTTAGGATTACAGGCATTTGCCACCATGCCCAGCCCCAAGAAAAAAAATATATTCTTTTTCTGTTTCTTTTGAGAGGAAGTCTCACTGTACCGCTTGGTAGAGTGGGTGTCATAGCTCATAGCTCAAGCTCTTGGGCTCAAGCAACTCTCTTGCCTCAGCCTACCGAGTAGCTGGGATTATAGGTGCCTGCCACAATTCTGGGCTGTCTTTAGAGCAAGGTCTCACTGTGACTCAGGCTGGTCTCAAACGTGTGAGCTCAGGCAATTCATCCCCCTTAGCCTCCCAGTGTGCTAGGATTACAGGTGTGAGCCACTGCCCTGCCCCACAAATGTATTCTTTTTTTTTGGAGACAGTGTCACTGTCACCCTCCGTGGAATGCTGTGGTGTCAGAGTTCACAACAACGTCAAGCTTTTGGGCTCAAGTGGTTCTCTTGCCTCAGCCCCTGTAGCAGCTGGGACTACAGGCACCTGCCACAACACCTGGCTGTTTTTAGAGACGAGGTCTCGCTCTGGTTCAGGCTGGTCTCAAACCTGTGAGCTTAAGCAATCCACCCGCCTTGGCCTGACAGAGTGCTAGGAGTACAGGTGTGAGCCACCACACCTGGCCCCACAGAGCGAGGCAGCTGGGACTATAGGTGCCCGCCACAGTGCTGGGGTTAGAACCCGCCACCCTTAGTATATGGGGCCGATGCCCTACCCACTGATCCACAGGCACTGCCTGGAAATACCATACTTTTTCACATGGATGGCCTGTTGGATATTTCATTCTTAGGTGACCATGACCCTTGCTTGGAAAGGGACAAACTGCTTCCTCTAGAAAAGGGCTGGGGTTTAAGCAAGATTGATCCTTTCCCTATATTGCCATATATCTCATGGCATAAATGTTCCTATGTCCAATAGAATGTCAATCTGCTGCCAGCCCCACTAATCTGGCGTTGGGAGGACTCCCAGTGGTCAGCCTTTCTGGCATTATGACCTTGCCTTCTACTCACAGCCACATCATGTTGGACTTCCTCTTTCAGACTCAGTTTTCTTGTCTGAAGAATAAGCAAAAGCTTATCCTTCCCACTGCCACCCAAGTATTTGAGATGCTATGGAGACCCTGAACAGGAAGCCCCTTTGGTGTCACTAGATGGGAACTGCTCATGGACTCTTGCTATTTCTGTAGACTTTGGGTAGATGGGCTTGCTCTCCAACCCCCAATGGCAATGGGACCGAGCCCAGAATACATTACTTGTTCTTTTTTATTTGTTGATAGATGCAGGACAGGGGCAGTGGGGATTGAAGCAGGGGCTTCCTTAGCCACATAGCCCCTGCAACCCGGCTTCTGGAAGGTATCAGTAAGGGGCAGGGGTTCTAGGAAGCTCAGCTTCTTCATGGGGTATGCCTCAGCCTTGGGGTTGTCGCAGAGTCTGGCCTTGAACTTGCCTTTGGCCTTCACCATCCTGTGGGTGCTAGGAAGAGTTCCAACTTCTAAGGACAGAGGCCACCAGGCACTTCCAAGTTGGGGGCCTCGAAGGCACGGGGGAGCAACGGCCTCGGTGTAGAAGGGGAGAGGGAGAGAGATGATCAGGAATAATATGAAGGGGGTTCTCAGGGAGACAAGCTTTTCCCTTGGGGTGCCAGCCAGCCTTGGGAGCTGCCCTCTGCCTGTGCCCTCCAGCCCTGACCCCAGTGGTCGGCACTGCCCGCTGCCAGGGTGTGAGTCACAGTTCAAGGCCCACCTTTCTTGGCTTCGGGATGCTGGATGTCTGCTTGAGATCAAGGTTAGGTGGGAGGGAAATCAAAACCTTGGCTGTAGGTAGAGTCATCACTGCCTTGCTTGTGGTCGACAGGGCCTTAGAGCCCACCAGCTTGCTGTGCTGCAGTCTGAGGACTCGCCCCTGGGGTCGGACCACATGGGGAGAAGGTAGCCGGGCTTTGGTGTGGAGGTTGGGGAAACAATAAGGGGCTGTGGGAGTAAGGGAGGCTGTCAGGGCCTGCGGAGGCCCCAAGGCTGACCAGCTGCCCCACAAGGTGTGTATAGGAGTTAAGGAGGGTGGGAGGAGGGCAGGGTGAGGGCAGATGGAGCCCTCCCAGTTCCTCCTCCAGAGGCAGTGGGATGAACACAGGGTTTGGAGTCCAACAGACCTGGGTCTGCTTCCCAGTTTTGCCCCTTCTGAGCTGTGCAACCTCGGGCAGCTTCCTTAAACTTCCTGATACCTCGGCTGGAAAATGGGGATAATAGCACCTACCTTGCTAGGTTGTTATGAGGACTAAAGGAGCTGAGTAGGTAGTGGCACAGTGTAAAACTGTAAAGTGCTGTGCAAATACTAGTTCCTTTCCCCCAGAGGTGACTCTGCTTGGAGGCAAAGGCAGACTACTGCAACAGGGAAAGCTCGGGCTCTACAGGGAGATTAAGTTGGGCCTCTCTGGCATCTCTGAGATGAGCACGAGCTGCCATATACCTGCCTCACAGAGCGACTACTTTGGAGAGGACAGGACTCATCTGGCTTTGTATTTTCTTTTTTTGTTTTTTAGAGACAGAGTCTCACTTTATTGCCCTTGGTAGAGCGCCGTGGCATCACAGCTCACAGCAACCTTCAGCTGTTGGGCTTAGGCAATTCTTTTGCCTCAGCCTCCCGAGCAGCTGAGACTACAGGTGCCCACCAACAAACGCTTGGCTATTTTTTTGTTGCAGTTTGGCCAGGGCCGGGTTTGAACCTGCCACCCTTGGTATATGGGGCCGGTGCCCTACTTACTGAGTCACAGGCACCGCCCTCTTTTTTTTTTTTTTTTTTTGAGACAGAGTCTCACTATGTTGCTCTCGGTAGAGTGCTGTGGAATTGGGCTTAAGTGATTCTCTTGCCTCAGCCTCCCAAGTAACTGGGACTACAGGTGCCTGCCACAATACCTGGCTATTTTTTTGTTGTTGCAGTTGTCATTGTTGTTTAGCTTGCCTGGGCTGGGTTCGAACCTGCCACCCTTGGTGTATGTGGCTGGCGCCGTAACCACTGTTCTATGGGTGCCAAGCCTGGCTTTGTATTTTCAAAGGATACTTTGTGAATATTGGCTTTCACTTGCTACTGGTAGCTCTTTGGTGGGGTTGCAAATCCAGGTGGTTAGGAGGGGCCAGGAGAGCTGGAAGAAATTGCCTTGGGACACTGGGGTGTTTGGGAAAAATGGTCTTACTCAGGGGCTGGGGGTTCTTTGGACCCAATGGTACTCTATTCAAGGGGTAGGGTAGCCTGTCCCCACTAGCAAAGGTCATGGTGACAATGCAGCCCATCCTGGTGCGGGAGAGGGGGGCATCCCACTTCTGGAGATTGGGGCAGACGAGGGCTGTGGCACTTTCCACCTTGCCTTTCTTCCCCTTTCCGGGAGCCGAGGTGATGACAGTGGAGTCTGGCTTCTCATTGTGCCCCAGGCTCCTGGCCCCAGCAACTTTCCTAGAAGCTGACCTGTGGGTGAGGATCCCTGAGTCCTTGCCTTCCCCAGAGCCTCGTTGGGTCAGCAGATGAGGGAATGCTGGGCGGATCCCCATCCGCCGATGACACATTGCCCCAGGCTTCTTGATGGTGCAGCCCTCTACCAGGAGCCGGATACCCACATATTGGGGTACCTCCACAGCAGGCTGTGGGCAAGAAGAGGAGACAAGCCTGCTCAGATTGTGGCGCCGGAATCCTTAGCCTAGCAGGACCTAAGGCAGAGATGGATGGAATTAATTTCTCAGGCATCTGGTCAAGATATATTTCTGGGGGTGGCACCTATGGCTCAACGAGTATGGCGCCGGCCCCATATGCTGAAGGTGGTGGGTTCAAACTCAACCCCGGCCAAAAACTGCAACCAAAAAAAATAAAAAACAAAACACAACAAAAAAAACTAAAAAAAAAGATATTTCTCGGCTGAGAAATGGGAAGCCCACCTCTGTAAGGGGTCTGACCCTGGGGACCTGGATCAATATCCAGAGCAGTGGTTCTCAACCTTCCTAATGCCGTGAGCCTTTAATATAGTTCCTCATGTTGTGGTTACCCCCAACCATAAAATTGTTTTCGTTGCTACTTCATAACTGTAATTTTGCTACCTTTATGAATTGTAATGTAAATATGATATGCAGGATGGTCTTAGGCGACCCCTGTGAAAGAGTCATTTGACCCCCAAAGGGGTCGCGACCCACAGGTTGAAAACTGCTGATCTAGAGTCCCAGAGCCCCAGAGATTGGCAACCAGAGGAGAAGGGGAATCCTAGCTATGCCCCCACCAGCACCCCTCCACATCACTGCCCTCCTAGCGCCCCTACACCTGCTGGAATGTGTGTGGCTCCACCTGTTAGGCTACCTTGCGTGGGCAGCTTCCAGAGCTGAGCGAGATTCTCTGCATGGAGAATTTGACTTATGACACCCAGACAAAAGAAGAGGCTTGGAGCCTGTCAAGTTATGGGAGAGCAGGAACTAAGAACCTTAAAGAAGACAGGCTGGGCACGGTGGCTCACGCCTGTAATCCCAGCACTCTGGGAGGCCAATACAGGTGGTTTGAGCTCAGGAGTTCAAGACCAGCTTGAGCAAGAGCAAGACCCCATCTCTACTAAAAATCTAAAAACTAGCCCGCTGTAGTGGTTGGTGCCTGTAGTCCCAGCTACTTGGGAGGCTAAGGCAAGAGGATCACTTGAGCCCAAGTTTGAGGTTGCAGGCTGGCTGCAGTGACTCATGCTTATAAATCCTGCACTCTGAGATGCCGAGTTGCATGGATAGCTGAAGGTCAAGAGTTAAGAGACCAGCTTAAGCAAGAGCAAGACCCTGTCTCTAAAAACTAGCTGCAGCTCAGCACCTGTAGCTCAGTGTTAGGGCTCCAGCCACAAACACCAGGGATGGCTGGTTCAAACCTGGCCCAGGCCTGCTAAATAACAATGACAACTACAACAAAAAAATATCTGGGCATTGTTGGCACCTGTAGTCCCAGCTACTTGGGAGGCTGAGGCGAGAGAATTGCTTAAGCCCAAGAGTTGGAGATTGATGTGAGCTGTGATGCCATGGTACTCTACTGAGGGTGACATACTGAGACTGTCTCAAAAAAAATAAAAAAGGGTGGCGCCTGTGGCTGAGTGGGCAGGGCACTGGCCCCATATACCTAAGGGGGCGGGTTCAAACCCACCCCGGCCAAACTGCAACAAAAAAATAGCCAGGCTTTGTGGCGGGTGCCTGTAGTCCTAGTTACTCGGGAGGCTGAGGCAAGAGAATCTCCTAAGCCCAGGAGTTGGAGGTTGCTGTGAGCTGTGTGACACCACGGCACTCTACCTAAAGGGCAATAAAGTGAGACTCTGTCTCTAAAAAAAATAATAAATAAATAAAAACTAGCCGGGCATTGTGGCGGATGCCTGTAGTCCCAGCTACTCGGAAGGCTGAGACAAAGGATCACTTGAGCCCAGGAGTCAGAAGTTGCTGTAAGCTATGAAGCCACAGCACTCTACTGAGGGCAACATAGTAAGACTCTGTCTCAAAAAAAAAATAATAATGATAAATATAAACAAAAGAAATTTGAAGAAGACAGTCTGTGAAGAGAACTAAGTAGCAAGTAAGCAGAGGAAGGCGGAGCTAAGGGTCCGGCAGAACACGCTTCCTTACAGCTTTCGGTTCCTGCTGAGCCAAGCTTTACTCCTCCTGGCTGGGCCTCAGGAGACCTCTGTACCTTGCTAACAACTTGGCATTAGTGTGAAGTATTTTCTGTGTCATTAACATTCTGATTTGAATCTAGCTAAACAGCAGAATCATGGGGAGCGTGGTAAAAATACAGTTGTCACTTAGGAGGCTGATGCAAGAAGACTACTTGAGCCCAGGAGTTGGAGGCTACGGGGAGCTGTGATTGTGCTGCAGCACTCCAGCCTGGGCAACAGAACTATCAGAGCTCCTCGGTAGCCCAAGATGATGAGGGAAAGCTAATGAATCTCGGCCAGTAAATGTATAATGAACAATAGAATGATTAGACATTTATCATTTTGCAACTCTTAATAAAATAAGCAAGAATCAAAACCAGATATCAAAATAATTAAGTGAAAAGGATAACAGGAAAATGTGTAATTTGCATACTATCAAGCATCACTTGAGCCCAAAAGTTTGAGGTTGCAGGCTGGGCACAGTGGCTCATGCCTGTAATCCAAAGGCTAAGTTGAATGGAGTACCTAAAATCCCAACACTTTAGGAGGCTGAGACAGGAGGATTGCTTGGGGTTAGGAGTTTGAGACCATCTTGGGTAAAATACTCTGTCACTACAGAAAATAAAAATATTAGCCACACGCAGTGGCATGGTCCTGTAGTCCCAGCTACTTGGGGGGCTGAAGCAGGAGAATTACCTTGAGTTCAGTAGTTGGAGGATGCTGTGAGCTATGATCATGCCACTGCACTTGACCCTAGGTAACAGTAAGAGAACTTGTCTCTAAAAATAAAAATCTGGCACGCGGCGACCTTTCTTAGTCTCTGGCTGTGGGTCTCTGCTGGGCCCAGCTGTTGCTTTGGCGCCGAGATGCTTCAAAGCATTATTAAAAGTGTGTGGGTCCCGGGCGGCACCTGTGGCTCAGCGGGTAGGGCGCCGGTCCCATATGCCGGAGGTGGCGGGTTCAAACCCAGCCCCGGCCAAATTAAAAAAAAAAAAAAAAAAAGTGTGTGGGTCCCTGTGAAACCTTACTATCCTGAAGTTTTACCAGGAGATCTGGATCAGAATGGGGTTGATGAGCTTCATTGTTTATAAAATCCGGAGTGCTGATAAAAGAAGTAAAGCTTTGAAAGCTCCTGCACCTGCTCATGGTCATCACTAACCAGCCTCACTTGGAGCACACAAGAGATGGACCATCAGTCACCCATAGAGCTAAGCAAGCTGTGTCACATGGGAACATGGACTGTCCCTGTGTACTTGTATGACTGCTGTGTACTCATAGCATGAATAAATGTGTTTGTGAGATGCACCACAAAAAATAAATAAAAATCTGGCTTGGCGCCCATAGCACAGTGGTTATGGCGCCAGCCACATACACTGAGGCTGGTAGGTTTGAACCCAGCTAGGGGCAGCTAAACAATAATGACAACTGCAACCAAAAAATAGCCAGGCGTTGTGGCGGGCACCTGTAGTCCCAGCTACTTGGGAGGCTGAGGCAAGAGAATCATTTGAGCCCAAGAGTTTGAGGTTGCTGTGAGCTGTGATGCTACAGCACTCTGAGGGTGACATAGTGAGACTCTGTCTCAAATAAATAAATCAATAAATAAAAATGAAAAAATGAAAAACTGGCCAGGCCTGGTGGCTCACGCCTGTAATTCTTGCACTCTGGGAGGCCTAGGGGGGTGGATTGCTTGAGTTCACAGGTTCGAGACCAGCCTGGGCCAAAGTGAGACCTCATCTCTAAAAATAGCCAGGCATTGTGGTGTAGTCCAGCTACTTGGGAGGCTGAGGCAAGAGAATCGCTTGAGACCAAGAATCTGAGGTTGCTGTGAGCTGTGATGCCATAGCACTCTACTGAGGGCGACAAAGTAAGACTCTGCCTCAAAAAATAAATAAATAAAAAATTTAAAAGTAAACAAAGCAAGCTTGGTGGCGAGCATCTGTAGTGTTAGGTACTTGAGAGGCTGAGGTGAGATCATCACTTGAGCCCAGGAGTTCAGAGTTACAGTGACCTATCATTGGACTACTGTACTCCAGCCTGGGTGACCGAGCAAGACCGTGTCTCTAAAAATGTAATTCCAAAAGGGAGCATATAGCTTAAAACAGAGACTGGTAGCCCACACCTTTAGTGCATAGTCAAACTTCGCATTACTAATTGTGAGACGCTGACAGGATGAGCCCTGTGATGCCACATGAGGTACTGGGCATCACCCCTGAACTGTTCTTGCCAAATGTGTTTAACCTGATGCTCATCAAGCTGTTTGACCTAGTTTATGGGACATTCTGGTAACAGAAGACCAAGTTAAATAACACCACAAGGCAACAATCAGATACATTCAGAATGTGGGACAGTTCTACAAAACCACCAGCCTAGTCCCTTCTAAAGATCAAAACCATTGGGGAGAAAAGGCAGTGGGCCTGGCCTAGATTATAAGAGATGAGAGAGACAATAAAACCAATGCAAGATGTGAGCCTTGATTACAGGCTGGCCTAAAAAACAAGAACAAATCAGCAAGACACTTCAAGGACAAAAGGACATTTGAGCAATGAAGATACTTTAGTCCCCAAGCCAGACATTTTGGGCCAATCTCTGCAGTGGGGCCTTATGACATCTAGACCTTTAGAACACCTACCAGCTGATTCTGGCCTGTGAACCAGCATTTGGGAACCACCGTACTATGATGGATGGTACCTTTTCCCTTGGGCTTATCATAATTTCCTGCCTTGTATTTCCTCATTTGCATTTTTTGAAACTAAAATGTCATTGCATTAATTTATGATCAGTTGACTGTGACAAAGTCAAGGCCTCTTAGATCATGTGATCTGCACATTCTCTCCCTTGTAGCCAAACCTGAGAGAAGCCAAATCCTAACAGAAGTCAATTGAACTGTCACCCTGGGCAGAGTGCCCTGGCATCATATCTCACAGCAACCTCAAACTCCTGAGTTCGAGCGATCTTCTTGCCTCAGCCTCCTGAGTAGCTGGAGGTGCCTGCTATGATGCCATGCTAGTTTTTCTATTTTTAGTAGAGACAAGAACTCGCTTTTGCTCAGTTCTCAAACTTCTGAGCTCAGGCTATCCACTCACCTTGGTCTCCCTGAATGCTAGGATTATAGGCATGAGCCCCAGTGCCCGACCCCTCCCCCTCGTTTTTTGAGGCGGGGCCTCAGCTCTAATCTGGACTAGATTGTTCACTGCAATCTCAAACTCCTGGGGTCAGGCCAATCTTCTGCCTCAGCCTTGTGAGTAACTGGGCATAATGGAGGTGTGTACCACCACACCCAGATGATTTTTCTATTTTTTTTCTTTTTTTTTGTGTGTGTTTTTTTTTTTTTGGCCGAGGATGGGTTTGAACCCACCACCTCTGGCATATGGGACCGGTGCCCTACTCCTTGAGCCACAGGCGCCGCCCTATTTTTTTTTTTTTTTTTAATAGAAATGGTCTTGCTATGTTGCTGAGGCTGGTTTCAAACTCCTGGCCTCAAGCAATCACCACCCCCCTACCTTGCCAACCCCACTCCAGCCTCCCAGAGTGCTAGGATTACAAATGTGAGCCCACTATACCCAACCTATTTTTGTTCTTTCTTTCTTTCTTTTTTGAGACAGAGTCTCACTTTGTTGCCCTTGGCAGAGTGACGTGGTGTCACAGCTCACAGCAAACTCAAACTCTTGGGTTCAAGTGACTCTTTTTTTTTTTTTTTTATTGTGTTTTACATGTTTACCATTTCCATTGGATTCTTCCCTTATAATGTCCATCTCTCTACTGAAACTCCCTATCCATTTATGTTGTTCATCTTTTCCACTAAAGTCTTTATTTTATTTTATTTTTTTTTTTGTAGAGACAGAGTCTCACTTTATGGCCCTGGGTAGAGTGCCGTGGCCTCACACAGCTCACAGCAACCTCCAACTCCTGGGCTTAAGTGATTCTCTTGCCTCAGCCTCCCGAGTAGCTGGGACTACAGGCGCCCGCCACAACGCCCAGCTATTTTTGGTTGCAGTTTGGCCGGGGCCGGGTTTGAACCCGCCACCCTCGGTGGTATATGGGGCCGGTGCCTTACCGACTGAGCCACAGGTGCCGCCCCATAAAGTCTTTATGATTAATCATAGGTATTTCAAATTCCCTAATTGTGGTAACATCTGGGCCATTTTTTTTTTTTTTTTTTTTTTGAGACAGAGCCTCAAGCTGTTGCCCTGGGTAGAGTGCTGTAGCATCACAGCTCACAGCAACCTCCAACTCCTGGGCTCAAGCGATTCTCCTGCCTCTGCCTCCCAATTAGCTGGGACTACAAGCACCCACCACAACGCCTGGCTATTTTTTTTTTTTTTTTGGTTGCAGCCGTCATTGTTGTTTGGCAGGGCTGGGCTGGATTCGAACCCGCCAGCTCAGGTGTATGTGGCTGGCGCCTTAGCTGCTTGAGCCACAGGCACTGAGCCTCAAGTGATTCTCTTGCCTCAGCCTCCTGATTAGCTGGGACTACAGTCGCCCACCAAAACACTCGCCTATTTTTAGAGATGAGGTCTTACTCTGGCTCAGGCTTGTCTTAAACCTGTGAGCTCAGGGAATCCACCTGCCTCGGCCTCCCAACTGCTAGGATTACACGCATGAGTCACCATGCCTGGCTGCCTGTTTTTATTCTTGCCTCACAGATGAGGAAACAGACTACCTAGAGGTTAGGAACTTGCCCAAAGTCATACAGATCATTGTTACCACATAAGGATCTGAATACAAGAGTCTCTGACTCCTCTTTTTGAGACAGAGCCTCACTACTGTTGGCATGATACATAGTTCACAACCTCAAACTCTTGGGCTCAAGTGATCCCCCTGCCGCAGCTTTCAGAGTAGCTGGGACAATAGGTTTCCACCACAATGCCCAGCTAATTTTTCTATTTTTAGTACAGATGGGTCTCACTCTTGCTCGGGCTGGTCTTGAACTCCTGAGCTCAAGCACTCTATCCGCCTCGGCCTCTCAGAGTGCTAGGATTACGGGTATTAACCACCACACCTAGGCAAGAATCTATGTATGCTATATGCCTCTCTGGAAATATTATCCATATATATTACTCATCTCACTCTCCTAAACCCACTGAGAAAGATGGCAATATTATCTGCATTTTACAGATGAAGAAACTGAGGTTTAAGAGAAGACCAGGACTTGAACCCAGATCTTGAACCGGGACTCACTGCAGAGCCCTGTGCTCTGTGATGGAGTTGCCTGGGGTCCTGCCCAGGCTCGACCACCTCACCTGCTTATAGATGAGCTCAAAGGCTCCCGTGTTACAGTTGCGGTCCAGCCTCCGGTCGATGACTACCCTCAGGGTGTCTGCTTGCACACCGGCACAGAGCTTGGTGGTGACAGCTGTGGAGGGTGCCATAGTGGGGCTGGCATTGATCTCGATCAGCCAAGGTTGGAAGTCCTCACCAAACACAAAGTCAGCACCATAGAGCTCGAAGCTGGCCTTCCGACACTGCACAGTGTCTTGGGAGGTCTGAAGCGCATGGATCACGGCAGCCTTCATGCCGGGCACAATGATGGTGGACCAAGCATTTGGGGCCCCCATCTCCTGCAGGTGGGCCTGGAACCTCTGGCTGGACCACATATTGTCTGAAGGTAGCAACGGATGCCGAGAGCACGAGTTTTCCAGGTGCTTCTGAATGGAGTTGTTGCACAGGTGCACCGAGCTGGGGCAAAGAGCAGGAAGCTGAGGTCTGGCCTCTGTGCTTCTCCTGCCCAAATGCAGGCAGGAGATACAACCCCAGACTGTTCAACTCCAGACAGGGCGCTACTAGGGGTAGGGGTGGGGTACAGAAGGACAAAGGCCTGGGCCTCACCACTTCCTTCTAGGGCCAGAACCAGTCTTTTCCCTTAAGACTCTTCTGAGGGCTCTGACTTCAGGGGCCACTATATTAAGTGCTTTGTGTGTAGTTGCAGTTAATCCTCCCAGTGCTTGAAGAAAACAAGCTGGGTAAGAGTATGGCCCTGTGGTCACCAAGACATGTTCAAGTCCCATCTTCACCATCAATTACTTAGGCAAGTCATCAACCTGCGTGTTCCTCACATCTGTAAAATGTGGGTAATAACAGCACCCACTTCATTATTTGGAGGGGGGGGTTATTTGTTTGTTTTAAAATAGAGTCTCATTCTATTGTCCAGGCTAGAATGCTACATCAGCCCAGTTCACAAACAACCTCATCTCCAGGGCTCAAGTGATCCTCCTATCTCAGCCTCCCAAGTATCTGGGACTATGGGCACTCCCCTCCCCCCATGCCCAGCTAGTTTTTATTTTATATTTTTATTATTTTAATATAGTATTTATTTACCAATTAAACATTTTTAGATTAGGCTTGGTGCCCATGGCACAGTGGTTATGGTACCGGTCAGATGCACCAAGGCTGGCGAGTTCGATGACAACTGCAACAAAAAAAAATAGCCAGGCGTTGTGGTGGGTGCCTTTAGTCCCAGCTACTTGGGAGGCCAAGGCAAGAGAATTGCTTAAGCCCAAGGGTTTGAGGTTGCTGTGAGCTGTGACGCTATGGCACTCTACCCAGGGTGACATAGTGAGACTCTGTCTCAATAAAAGAAAAAAAAAATTTTAGATTAATATATACGTACAAACAACTAGTTTTACTTTTTTTAAAACCTATTTTTAGTAGAGACAGGATCTAGCTCTTGCTCAGGCTGGTCTTGAACTCCTGAGCTCAAGCAATCCACCTGCCTTGGCCTCCCAGAGCACTAGGATTACAGGCCATGAGCCACTTTGCCCAGCCTGATGTTGTTTTTCGTTTTTTTTATTTTTGAGATAAGGTTCAGGTCTGTAGGCTGAACTACAATGCGGTGCAGTGGTGTCATCATAGCTCACTGCCACCTCACATTCCTGGGCTCAAGTGATCCTCCCACCTCAGCCTGCTGAGTAGCAGGGACTACAGACACATGCTACCACCCCTGGCTAATTTTTCTAATTTTTCTAGGGTCTCAGTCTACTACTTAGGCTGGTCTTGAACTCCTGGCCTTAAGTGACCCTCCTGTCTTGGCCTCCCAGAGTGAGATTATAGGCCTAAGCTATTGCTCCCGGCTTTTATTGGGTTTTATGAGGTAATATACACAAGTGAAGTAATAATTACAAGTGAGGTAATATGCACAAAATGTTTGCCACCTATCACAAATGAAACAATAATTGATCCCCATAATTATGAGTTTCACACTATTCCCTGAACGGATGCTTAAACAGGTTTTCACTTGACCAAAGCCATACAACTTGAAAGGTGAAGAGATGGGATTTGAACCCAGGCTTCAACAGGGCTTCCTCTCACCACCCTGAGTTAATACCACATTTTGCCTTTATCCCTCTGAATTTCTTCTGACCTCCCTTCACTCTACTGTACATTTTCCTGTCCTTTTCCCCCCATAACACGAATCATCTTTTTACTTATTAACTTTCCTCATTATGTCCATTGCCTGTCTGTATCACCCTGCTAGAATATGAGCTCTCCTTTTTAGTCTGTCACCCAAGATAGAGTGCCATGGTGTCATTGTAGCTCACAGCAACCTCAATCTCCTGGGCTTATCTGATCCTCATGCCTCAGCCTCCCAAATAGCTGGGACTACTATAGCTGTCACAACACCTGGCTATTTTTAGTAGAGACGGGGTCTCGCTCTTTCTCAGGCTAGCCTCTAACTCCTGAGCTTAAGTAATCCACCTGTCCTGGCCTCCTAGAGTGCTAGGATTAGAGTCATGAACTACTGTACCAGGCCTAGAAAGTGAGTTTTTTTTTTTTTTTTTTTTTTTTTTGAGACAGAGTCTCAAGCTGTCGCCCTGGGTAGAGTGCCTTGGCATCATAGCTCATAGCAACCTCTAACTCTTCGGCTCAAGTGATCCTCATGCCTCAGTTTTTCAATTTTTTAGTAGAGATGGGATCTCACTTTTGCTCAGGCTGGTCTCAAACTCATGAGCTCAAGCTATCCACCCTTCTCAGCCTCCCAGAGGCCGGATTATATGTGTAAGCCACCACGCCTGGCCTGTGAGCTCTTTCTTGAGAGCTGGGGTCTTGTATTAGTCACTGCTGTCCCAAGTGCCTAGAGCAGTGAATGGCACGGGGTTGACACTTTGTATCTGTTGGATGGGGGCATGGCTGGCTGGGCGAGGGCCTGCCTGCCTGCGTGTGGAGTGTATGTGTGCTGCTGCCTGAGTCCCCGGCACTGTAATTGCTTGCTAGCTCCTCAACCAGACTGGGGCTCACGAGAAGTGAGAGGTGGGGCTCACTTGTCCAGGTTCTTCAGGGAGAAGGGCTGCGTGGAGAAGCGGATATAGCTGTCTCGGTAGAACCATACAGTAAGTGGGTTCCAGTCAGTCACAAGGAACCACTGTCTCAGGTCAAACTTGGTGCCAAAGATGAGCAGGGGCCGCTCGATGTACTTCTGCACCACCCACTTGCCGTCCTTCATCATCATGGGGTTGCCGTCCACCAGCTTCAGCATCTCCTCCAGATGGTCCATGCACATGATGCCTGAGGGGGAGAGGTCTAGGGTCAGGAGGTCAGGAGGACAGGCCCATGCTGGGAGAAGGCGGGGGCAGCTCTTCATAAGCTCTCAACCCACACAACTGATAGGGCCGAGCAGGTAAGGCTGCCTCCTTCCATCAGATCCCTGTTCCTTTTGAGAAAGTCAGGAATTTGTGAATGCTTTTAAATTTTTTCTGATTAACCAGTTTTGTTTGACTGAAAAGGAATATATGCATGGATAAAAATTTAAATAGTATTGGACTTTTTAAAAAAGTGTGCACACACATTATCCTTCCCCCAATCGTTAACACTATAAAACAAAAACAAAAATTAGTACAAAAAAACAAAAAATATGTCACTTATAGTCCCAGCTAGTTGGGAGGCTGAGGCAAGAGAATCGCTTAAGCCCAATAGTTTGAGGTTGCTGTGAGCTGTGACGCCATAGCACTCTACCAAGGGCGACATAATGAGCATAATGAGACATTTTTGTTTAAAACAAAAAGTATGTCTCCTTTTCTAGAAGAAACCAACTGCTGCTTTCTAGATCCTTATAGATATCCCCCCAGCTTATGTGAGTGTCTGTGTGTGCTTTGGTTTCACAAGATTATTTTCTTTTTTTTTTTTGCAGTTTTTGGCTGGGGCTGGGTTTGAAGCTACCACCTCTGGCATATGGGGCTGGCGCCCTACTCCTTGAGCCACAGACGCTGCCCGGTTTCACAAGATTATATAAAGCACGTTAAGGATTTAGTTTTTGGCCAGGGCTGGGTTTGAACCCACCACCTCCGGCATATGGGGCCGGCACCCTACTCCTTTGAGCCACAGGCCCTGCCCAGCATGTTAAAGGTTTAGAATAGTGCTAGGCACATGGTCAGCATTCAGTAAATCTCAACTCCTATCATTATTATTACTTGTAGAATAAATTTCTAACCAGATTTGCTGGCCCAGGGTTATGTGCATTTTTCATTTTATATCGTGGAAGTCATTCTACCAATTTGCAAGAATATATAGTGAGAATATATGAGACCATGTGTTTGCCCACATCCTCCCCAACCCTGTTGATTATTTATTTTAGCCATTCTCTTAAGTAAAAAATGATTTTCTTTTTTTTTTTTTGAGACAGAGTCTCACTATGTCACCCTGGATAGAGTGCTGTGGCGTCACAGCTCACAACAACCTCAAACTCTTTGGCTTAAATGATTCTCTTGCCTCAGCCTCCTGGACTACAGGCGCCCGCCACAATGCCTGGCCATTTTTTTTGGTGTAGTTGTCATTGTTGTTTGGCAGGCCTGGGCTGGATTCAAACCTGCCAGCTCTGGTGTATGTGCCTGGTGCCCTAGCCACTGAGCTACGGGAGCCAAGCCCTAAAAACTGATATGTTTATTTCACCCTGAGATTATCTTATGCTTAGAAGGCATCATTTTAATGCCAGTAACTATCATACTCACGGTATGACTGAAACACACACATTCACAAATCAATCTTACTCCTTCATTGTTCAGGCTCCACCCCAGGCTGATCACCTGCCACTGACACAGAAGAACCTGTGCCTGGTTTCTAGACCAGATCTTTTCTCAGAACGGCCAGATCAATCACCAGGATCCCAAGAACATGATGCCTTGTGTATCAAAAGATTAAGACCATTCATGCCCTTTGACCTAACAATTTCATTTGTAGGAATTTATCCTAAGGAAATAAATGAAAAAGGCCACAAAGATATCTGCACAGATATCCATCATAATGTTGGTTGTAACAGCAGTCAATAAATCAACAAATAAATAGGAAGAAATTGGACTCCATCTAAATATACATCAGAAAAGGATTAGAAAAATCCTTGAAGGGGGCGGCGCCTGTGGCTCAGTGGCTAGGGCACTGGCCCCATATACCAAGGGTGGCTGGTTCACACCCAGCCCTGGCCAATCTGCAACAAAAATCCGGGCGTTGTGGCAGGCACCTATAGTCCCAGCTACTCAGGAAGCTGAGGCAGGAGAATCACCTGAGCCCAAGAGCTAGAGATGGCCGTGAGCTATGACCCCACAGCACACTACCGAGGGTGATAAAATGAGACTGTCCCTAAAAAAAAAAAAAAAGAATAAATAAAATAACATAAAAATACATACACTCCAAATGCATAGAAGAATGTAGAGAAAATCACACACTAAAGGTTAACAATACTTACCATCTCTTAGTGAAATCAAGTGTGGCTATTGCTTGCTTTTTTTAAATAATAAACATTTTCATAATTGGAAAAAAACAAGAAAACTATTCCTATGGTTAAAAAAAAAAAAGAACCTAGCTTGGCACCTGTAGCTCAGTGGCTAGGGCGCTGGCCACACACACCCGGGCTGGCAGGTTTGAACACAGCCCAGGTCTGCCGTTGTGGTGGGCACCTGTAGTCACAGCTACTTGGGAGGCTGAGGCAAGAGAATTGCTTGACCCCAAGAGTCTGAGGTTGCTGTGAGCTATGACACCACAGCATTCCACCAAGGGTGACAAAGTAAGACTGTCTCAAAAAAAAAAAAATACTCGGCTGATGCATGATTTGCTTCCTCTCCTATTTAAATTCCATTCATTCTTGGTCAAACATCCAAATTACAGCTAAAAATAGCACCTATAGCAGTTACTGTATGAAGCTACAAGATCTCAATACTTTACTTTTATTCTGCTCATTTAATCTTCTAGGGTAGATATTGGTTCTATTTTGGTGATGAAGATGAGTTACAAAGGAGGTGAGCTCACCTGCCCAAAGTCTTACAAATAGAAGGAGGCAGAGCTTGGGTTTGAACCCAAGAGTCTGGCTCCCAGCATCCATGTCCTTAACTTCTATGCTGTACACCACAAGGATGCACTGGTCAAATCTGAAAACACTTAGATGAAAAGCAACTACCTGCACATGAGTATCCCCAATCCCGCCTAAAACATTAACCCAAACTCCGAAAGCTAGAGAGGAGCTGGCATCATCATCACAGCCACCCACATCTGTGGGGTGATTACTGTGCCAGCACCAGGTCTTTAGCTGCACTACTTCGTTTAATCCTCACCTCACGGAAGCCATTATCATCATCCCCATTTCACAGATGAGGGAAGTGACATCATTTGCTCAAAGTCACACACAGTATTAGTAGCAGAGCTATGATTCACAAACTCAGGCAGTCTCTTTCAATAGAGCCGGCACAATTAATCTCACTGGTCCTTAGTGGGAAAACAGATCTTGGGGTGCAGGAAGCAGGGGCTTACCCCTACCTCGTCCACGGGACTTGGCTCCTGGCTTCACAATCCAGACGTTGCGATCCCCTTCCATGTCAATCTGGGGTACCACGGCCCGCAGCTGCTGCAGAATGTCCTCACAGCGCTGGACCTGAGTGTCGAGGTGCCTGAGTTCTGCCCCCTCACTGTGTGGAGACAATGGGACTTGGTGAGCTGGGACTGGGGATAGGTGGGGTGATAGGACCAGGGGAGACACAGGTTCCCCAGCCCCAGCAATGGTCCAAGCAGCCTTGGTTATGCCCAGCCCCTACAGATTCCAGGTATGTTCCTCCCAAATGTCTATCCCCACCCTCAAGCCACCACCCAAATCCTACCCTGCCCAGACTACAGGAATGAGAAAGTTGAGAAAACCCCATTTACTACATGCCCTCAACCCCAATACTCCACCTCTGCCACCACCCTTCCTGGTACCTTAATACTATCTTTGGCAAAATTTAATCATTCCAGCTCCTAAGGAGGGGGCAGCGCTATGTGTAGGCACTAGGTTGGGCTCTCCATATGTTATCACTGATCCTCTCAACAGTTGTGCCAGGAGTTAATTACTGGTCCCATTTTAGAGACATGTAAAGTGAAGCCTGGCATGTAAGGGACTTACCTAAGCTGTACCCTGTGTCGAGTGTTTGCCAGGATTCAAGCTCTGACCTGCCTGACTCTTCCACCCATCATGCTGCTTGGGGTTCATTCCCCTCCTAATCTCTGCCTAATGCTGGCTGAACAGTGGCTCCATTCCTTGTCTAAGTCCTTTTAGGCCCGTCTGTATCACTCCTCTCCTGGCTCTGTTACACGTACTGTCACACAGTCCAGTCCTCGTCTGTCTCCCCTCACGAGAACGTAAGCACTGTGACAGCATACATTTATTGTAGTCATTGTTTTCTGCTGCAGTCCCATTTCCCAAGCACTACACCTGACACTTAGGTGCTCCCTAAAAGTCTGTTCCATGAATGACTGGTTGGCTAAGTAAATACTTTGCAGAAGTGTGCATCAGCAACTGGGCTGCACAGACAGGGGTTCGTGAACAAAGACGGACGCTGTTCTCAACAGGTCAGAAAATATCCTGAACTAACCCAGGTCACAAAACACTGCATGTGGCTGCCTTATCCAGACTCTCCCATTTCTTCTCTCCCTCCTGAATAGGAAGCAAGCCTCCACTAGATGCTAACAGTCTCTCGGATGTCTCTGGCCATGGAGAGCTTCTCTCTCTCTTTTTTTTTGGCAGGGGCCAGGTTTGAATCTCCCACCTCCGGTATATGGAGCCGGTGCCCTACTCACTGAACCACAGGCGCCGCCCCCTCTTCTCTCTTTGTTAATGAGAAGGCAGCAGCCATTGGGGCAGTGCCAGGAACAGGGAGAGCCAGATGGAGGAGATTTGGTAAGTTCCCCCAGGCACATTCACACCCAAATCCTGATGAACTTTTCCATGGTCCATGGAATAAATTATCTGCTCGGTAAATCTGTGATATGGCCCAGAAAAATGTCACATGGGGATGGCAGGAACACATGTAATTTGTAAGAGTATATTCAACATGAAAATATGATTTTATATTTAGTAAAAAAGAAAACAACAAAACATCAGTATTTTTGTGGAAAGGTACCTTATGAAAACTGGCTGGTGAGGCATGGAATTTTTTAAATGTTGAGAAACAGCAGTAAATATTGAATGAACACATGCTAGCTACCTGTACTGAACCATGATGCAATATTTTTTTTCTATTTTGAAATAGAGTCTCCTCCTGTCACCCTGGGTAGAGTGTTGTCTGGCCAGATGTAATATTTTATGTAATCCTGATGTTGGAGACATTCCTGCAACCCTCTAGAACTTGCCCCACACCAGAAATGAAAAGGACTCATGTATTTCTCATGTAATGTTGTTCTAACTCAGCCTTGAAAATCCTGAGTTTAAGATGGGCAACTTTAGACTGAGCATGGTGGCTCATGTCTGTAATCCTAGCACTCTGGGAGGCTGAGGCGGGTGGATTGCTTGAGCTCAGGAGTTTGAGACCAGCTTTAGGAAGAGCAAGACCTCGTCTCTAGAAATATCCAGACATTGTGGTGGGCGCCTATAGTTGCAGCTACTAGGGAGGCTCAAGCAAGAGAATCACTTGAGTTCAGGAGTGTGAGGTTGGGAAGCACCCATAACTCAGTGGGTAGGGTTCCGGCCACATACACCGAGGCTGGAGGGTTTGAACCTGGCCCGGGCCAGCTAAACAATAACAACTGCAACAAAAAATAGCCAGGCTGTATGGCGGGCACCTGTAGTCCCAGCTACTTGGGAGGCTGAGGCAAGAGAATCGTTTAAGTCCAAGAGTTGGAGGTTGCTGTGAGCTGTGATGCCATAGCACTCTACCCAGGGCAACAGAGTGAGACTCTGTCTCAAAAAAAAAAAAAAAAAAGAAGAAGGACAACTTTAAATTTTCAAGTAGCTAAAGAGAAAGTATAGAGTCACTTAGTTGTCATTTTCTGTATTTTAAAAAAAAATACAAATGAATTCTTTGCCAATGAGGTGAGTTTGCCGCTTCTGTCCTTCATTCAAAATTCATTCATTAGTTCTTTAGCTTTCTCTATGGAATTCCTTTCTGTTAACACCACCCCAGCTGAGACCCTTAGCACTCCCACCTGGCCTGTCACTAGCTCCCTACCTTGAGGTGTCTCCCTTGAGAGAAGGGATTTCTGGAGCCCAGCACAATGCTTGGCACATAGGACATGCTCAAGAAATGCTTGCTGAGTACTCTCCTGCCTTCAGGACCCTTCTCTCCCAAGTCCTTCTTGCACACTTCTGAATGGAATCTCCCTGAAGTAGTACCAGTGTCACCTTGACCTTCCCTTCCCCTGCCCAAGAACCTTTATCCAAAGTGTGCTCTGAAAACACTACCCTCAGGATGCGTGGACTTGGAAGGAGGGCACGAGCTCATGTAAGTCCAGGATATGTTCTCTCCCCCCACACTCCTTTTCTCTCTGTCTCTCTTTCTCTGAGAGGTTTACACCACCAATTAGGTTCTGAAACATCTTGCATCAGGAAGCCTGTTTAGTTAACTTTGCTTAACCTAATGTTTTCTAAATCTGATTGACCTCAAAAGCCCTTTTTTCATAAAACCTACTTCCTGTAGATTAACATCCTGGGCAATGCGCTTTGGGAAATGGTCTCCAGGATAAAATCTGTATGAGTCAGTTTCCTATTTTGTGAGGCATACAATAAGTGAGTGCTGAGAACATAATACAGATTATCCTGTCTAATCCTATCTTTAAGGCAGACATCATTTAAAAATCTATTTTATGTTCAAACTAATAAAGCTGGCCGGGCACGGTGGCTCATGCCGTAATCCTAGCAGTTGGGAGGCCAAGGAGGGTGGATTGCGTGAACTCATGAGTTGGAGACTAGCCTGAGCCAGAGCAAGACCTCATCCCTAAAAATTGCAAGCATTGTGGTGGGTGCCTGTATTCCCAGCTACTTGGGAGCCTGAGGCAAGAGAGTTTGAGCCCAAGAGTTTGAGGTTGCTGTGAGCTGTGATGCCATAGCACTCTACTGAGGGTGACAAAGTGAGACGCTGTCTCAAAAACAAAAACAGTAAAGCTCAAAAAGATTAGTGATGTGCCCAAGGTTACAAAGCAAAGGTTACATGCTCAGGATGTTACTGACTATGCCATGCCAAGATCCCAGGAAGAGTGGTTTGGACCTATGGTGGAGGCATGGAGTCCATGACAGTTCCTGAGCAGGAGAATAGCACAGCAAACAAAAGGGGGAGACTTGGAGGAAGAGGTATGGGTTCTTGTCTAGGCAGACAAGGTCTTTCCCTAGGCACTTGCCCGTGGCCCCTGGCCCCAGCTGCACAGATACTCACTGGACCACTTGGTAGTAGCGCTGCAGGAAGAGGGACCAGCCCTCAGGGCTAAGGTACAGCGGGGCCTCCAGGTCCTTGTCGATGTCCATGTGGGCCAAGTTGCTAAGGTGCTCCTCACAAGCACACAGAGCTTCATCCACAAATTCTGGGGACACTGACACTAGCTTTTTTTCTTGTTTTGTGGGCTGCTTGTTTCCTGCAGAGATAGGGAAGGGCCTGCTACTGTTCCACATCAAGGCAGGTCACTTGACATATGCCACAGCCCCCACTATCTTTTTTTTTTTTTTGTAGAGACAGAGTCTCGCTTTATCACCCTGGGTAGAGTGCCGTGGCCTCACACAGCTCACAGCAACCTCCAACTCCTGGGCTTAGGCGATTCTCTTGCCTCAGCCTCCCGGGTAGCTGAGACTATAGGCGCCCGCCACAACGCCCGGCTATTTTTTTGTTGCAGTTTGGCTGGGGCTGGGTTTGAACCCCCCACCCTCGGTATATGGGGCTGGCGCCCTACCCATTGAGCCATAGGCGCCGCCCAACCCCCACTGTCTTTAGGCCTGTCACTTAACCCTAAGGACAACTGAAGCCTGGCACTAAACCAGATAGATTCCCAACTTCCCTGGGATTTGTCACTTACCTGAAGCTTTGCTCTAAATATACCTGTAAGTCTAGTTCTTGC
Organism: Nycticebus coucang; assembly: GCF_027406575.1. Lineage (NCBI taxonomy): Eukaryota > Metazoa > Chordata > Mammalia > Primates > Lorisidae > Nycticebus > Nycticebus coucang. The sequence continues at coordinate 9,758,991 of NC_069787.1, forward strand.
CCTTGTTTCTCACTGTCCCAGGACCTGTCACTCACTTGAGACGACAACCTAAACGTCCCAGCACCTGTAGCCCTAGCACAAACCTGCAGCCTCTCGGCTCCTTAGGGACCTCTAACACACCTGAGGCCCTGCCTAAAATGCACCTGGGAGCCTTGACCTAGGTGAACCCAGTTATACATGAATTCCCCTTCCCCAAATCTGACCTGGCTTCTTAAGTCCGTACACAGTTAGTCCTTAAGTTAGTACACAATCCTAACCTACAGTTCTCACCCACTGAAGCACTAACCCACCACTGGCAAGGCCTGGACACACACCTCAAAGTGACAAACCAGGAACTGACCCCTTGAAGGTCGTGATGCACACCCACAGCCCCGACTCACCTCTAAACATCTGTAATGCACTGAATATCCTGTACAGAGGCCCTCACCCCTGCAGCCTGACCTATCCTGTGGGAGCTTACCCATGGGGTCTTTTGCCACTCCCGAGTCCCCTACACCCCTGATCCTGGCAGACAAAACCAACTTGAGACAGCATTAGGGAGGTCAGCCCTGGAAGAAATGGGGATCTTCCTTTTCTTTCAAAGCTGCCCCTCACTTCACTGAATTCCTTGCTTATGGTTCCTTGAATTGTAGGACTAGGGGTGTGGAGATAGGAGCTAAATCTAGAGAGAAAAAGGGCAAGCAATGGGTCAGGCTGGTGTGCAGTGACAGTGAGGTTCCCTTTGTGTCCCCCTCCACTCCCAGCTGCTCCTTCAGTCTCCTCAAGCCATGTGTAAACTGCCTGGTTTCGCTGTTTCCTCTCCGCAGAGACCTGATGGTCATGGACAGAGATGGACTGTGTCTTCTTAGTCTGTCCTCTCTAAGGTGCTCAGCCTTATGTCAGGCCCATGGGAGGGTGAATGAGGCAGCAGATTGATTAACAAATGGATAGGAAGACAGATGTGTAAGTGGTGGGGTCAGAAGAATGGACAGGTAGTTAGGGTGGAGGACAGATGAGGAGTAATAGGAGGATGGAAGAGTTTGTAGATAGAGGGGTAGATGGATTTGTGGAAAGACAGGTAGGAAGGTGGGAGTGGACAATGAATAGGGAGTGTGGAGCTGATGCTGGGTAGATGAACGAGATCAACAATGGGTGAATGGGTAGGCAGAGCAGATGGATGGGGAGATGGGTGGGTAAATGTATGGACAGGTTGGTGGGGAGGGTGATGGATGGGCAGATGGGTGTGGGTAATACATAGATGTGCGAGTGAACATGTAGGTGGGCAGGATGATAAATGGGTGGGGATAGAGGTAACCACAGTACTTACCCAAGGCCTCTTCCTTTTCTGCCTTGATAGAGCATGACTTCCACTCAGACTTCACCACCAGCTTGAGAACGTTGCGGGCAGCTGTCAGCCAGAAGTCCTCTGCTCCCGGGGCAGGGGATACCCTGCTCAGCCCCTAGGCTTAAGGCCTGTTCTGGTTCCGGAACCTGATCATGACTTGCCCCATTTTGGATCCGGAACCTGACTCTACCTTTTCTGATACTAGAACTTAGTCTAGAAATCTGACCTAACCTGGCTCATATTTTGCCTGGACCTGTTATCTAATTTCTTCCTTTTCCTTCCTTCCTTCCCTTTCATTTTTTATTTTATTTAATTATTATTATTATTATTTTTTGAGACAGAGCCTCAAGCTATCACCCTGGGTAGAGTGCCGTGTCACAGCTCACAGCAACCTCTAACTCCTGGGCTCAAGCAATTCTCTTGCCTCCACCTCCCAAGTAGCTGGGACTATAGGCACCCACCACAACGCCAGGCTTATTTTTGGTTGCAGCCGTCATTGTTGTCTGGAGGGCCCGGGCTAGAATCGAACCCGCCAGCTCAGGTATATGTGACTGGCGCCTTAGCTGCTTGAGCCACAGGCGCCGAGCCTTCTTTCGTTCTTTCTTTCTTTTTTTTTGAGATAGAGTCTCACTATGTCACCCTCAGTAGAGTGCCGTGGTGTCAAAGCTCACCGCAACCTCAAACTCTTGGGTTTAAGTGATTCTTTTGCCTCAGGCTCCCAAGTAGCTGGGACTACAGGCACCTGCCACAATGCCTGGCTATTTTTTGTTGCAGTTGTCATTGTTGCTTAGCTGGCCGGGGCTGGGTTCGAACCCACCACTCTCAGTGCATGTGGCCGGCATCATAATCACTGTACTACAGGCACCGAGCCTGTCTAATTTATTTCTTTTGTTCCTGATCCATTTTGGATACTTATTCTAGACTGAGAACCAGACCTTGGCCCCAAACCTATTTTAGACTTGGAATGTAATTTAAATTTAGCATTTAATCTGGATTCAAATCCTGAATTTAGAACATAGTCTGGAGGTGGAGCTGATTTTGCCTTAGTAACCCAAAGCCTACAGCCTTTTAGGAAACCTGATCCAACCAATAGAACTTGACATAGACCTGGAACCTATTCTGGATCCCAAACTCAACTGACCTACTTTTAGAACCTGCTCTAGAATATAAGCTAAGCTACCTTAGCTTTTCTGAATGTCAGGGTCAACCAAGCTCAAAGGCTCATTCAGGGAGGGCTAGTTAGGGAAAAATGACTCGGGAGAGACCAAGCATCTGCTGGGGAAAGGAGGGCATGAGAAGGGACCTGTTGCTGTCCAGTATGAGCCAAAGCCTTAGCCCTGGTTCTCCAGCCTGAGGGCCCCAGGCATGGGACTGGGGGTCTCCTTACCTATGAAGGCTTTTTTGTCATCCTCAGCCCCCAGGCGGTAACAGCGTGGGAAGAAGGAGTCAGCATCCGCCTCATCAAACCACGGCAAATTCCGGAGATTGAGACATAGACCCACCTATGGAGTTAGCTGCTGAAGGGGCAGGGTGGGACTTGCCCAGAGAGCTCCAAGGACTGCCCCACACTCAACGCACATCCAGACAGCTCAAAAGACTTGCCTCTGCCCCACTGACTTCCTCACATTTATCTCCGTGTTTGCCTGGGTGCCTGCTATGCTGAGAATGTCCCATATCCCTCCTGTCTGCCCTTTCACATTCTTATTTTTATGTATGTATGTATATGTTTTGAGACAGAGTCTCACTCTAGGTAGTGTGCCATGGTGTCATAGCTCACAGCAACCTCAGACTCTTGAGCTTGAGTGGTACTCCCTCCTCCGCCTCCCAAGTAGTGGAGACTATAGGCACCCAACATGATGCCAAGGTAGTTTTTCTACTTTTAGTATAGATGGGGACTTGCTCTTGCTCAGACTGGTCTCAAACTCCTGAGTTTTGAGCAGGTGCTTAAGCAATGCACCTGTCTTGGTCTCCCAGGGTGCTAGGATCACAGGTGTGAGCTTTCACATTCTTAAAGAGCTGCCTCTTCTAGGAATCCTTCCCAGCCCACACCATAATCTAATGGAAGGTCATAATTATAAAGCCTTTCATCTGGAGGGCAAGACATGATTGCAAGAGGGACTTTACCTAACAATTGCAACCTGGTTTATTGTACCCTCAATGAATCCCCAACAATAAAAAAAAAAAAAAAGCCTTTCATCTGGGAGGCCGAGGTGGGTGGATTTGCCTGAGCTCACAGTTTCGAGATCAGCCTGAGCAAGAGCGAGACCTCGACTCTAAAAATAGCCAGGCACTGTGGTGGGCACCGATAGTCCCAGCTACTTGGGAGGCTGAGGCAAGAGAATCGTTTGAGCCCAAGAGTTTGAGGTTGCTGTGAGCTGTGATGGCACAGCACTCTATTGAGGGGCAACAAAGTGAGACTTTGTCTCAAAAAACAAAACAAAATAAAACTCTTTCTCCTTGCCACAAACCAAGAAGATAAGTCTTAACTGGTATCCTCATTTAAATGAGGAAACTGAGATTTGAGAGGTGAAGTCATTTGCTCAGAAACCCAGGTAAGAAAGAATAGATCCATCAGCCAGATATCCTCTGCTTAGGAGCTGAGGGCCCTTTTGCTAGCTGTCATTGGATTTGGTGTTTGTTCTGCCTCCAGATCCCATTTGAATCTTGAAGCCCATGTCTAGACATTAGGCCCCCATGCAGGGGCTGGATTTGAACCCAGGCCTGTCAGACTCCCAAGTCTCAATTATATGCCTCCCATTCTCCTGGGAATTCCCTCTTCCTGACAAGGATATTGGGGAGCAGGGTTATCAGCCCCAAAGGCTAGGAAAATGGAAGCTTCCCTGCCCACCCTTCTGGGGATCCCACCTTTGTGGTAAAGGAGCCAGCTCGGGCATAGTGATTTATCATCTGATCCTTGGAGAGGAAGCGACAGTCCAGCACATCCCGCCGAGTGGTCCAAATGAAGTAGGGGGTCTCGTTCCGAACCATGCGGGACTGGGGAGACAGAGAGACTATTGTGGGCAGGACTGTCTGAGGAGCTCCTCCCTACTCTGCTGAGCAGCATAGGTGAACAGGAAGGAGAAGATGCTTCCAAGGAGGCCTCTAGGCCACAAGCTATCTTTGTGTAAAGCAAGAAAAGACATCTCTTCCTCCAGGGCACATGGCTTGGTGAGCAGGGAACAGACCAGCCTTTCAGCATCACTTTGGCTGGGTGTCCCTAAGCAGTGATGAAACTGCACAACTGAATGCCACACCTTGTTCTGGCCTGTGGCTATCAGTGACTTATCCAGTGGCAAGACAATGACTCCAAGCTGATGGGCACATAGCATGTGACAAAGGCTCTCTCATGGACCCTACCTCTCTCTAGCTTTCTCACAACTCTGGGAGGTAGGCTTTTTTTTTCTTTTTGAGAGATTCTGTCTCACTTGGTCACCCTTGGTAGAGTGCTGAAGCTTCACAGCTCACAGCAACCTCAAACTCTTAGGTTCAAGTGATTCTCTTGCCTCAGCCTCCCAGGTAGCTGGGAACTACAGGTGCCCACCACAACACCTGGCTGTTTTTGGAGATGAGGTCTTGCTCTTGCTCAGGCTGGTCTTGAACCTGTGAGCTCAGGCAATCCACATGCATTGGCCTCCCAAGTGCTGGGATTATAGGCATGAGCCACCATGCCCTGCCCATAAAAAAAATTTTTTTTTTGAGCTGTGATGCTACAGCACTCTACCAAGGGCGATAAAGTGAGACTATGTCTCTAAAAAAGAAAAAAAAAAAAGGAGTTTCACTATGCCACTCTCGGTAGAGTGCTGTGGCAACACAGCTCACAGCAATCTTCAACTCTTGGGCTTAAGCAATTCTCTTCCCTCAGCCTCCCAAGTAGCTAGGACTACAGGCATCCACCACAATGCCTGGCTATTTTTTGGTCGTAGTTGTCATTGTTGTTTAGCTGGCCTGGCTGGGTTTGAACCCGCTACCCTTGGTGCATGTGGCCAGAGCTGTAACCACTGTGCTATGGGTGCCGATCCAAGAATTATTACTAACTAACAGCATCATATGTCTGGCTGAAAAGATCTAAGTACTTTCCATGCCAACTCACTTTATTCTCACCATGATGCCATGAAGCAGGGGCCACTGTTACCCCCACTTCATAGTTAAGGAAACAGAGGCAGAATAATTGTCTTGCCCAAGGGCTCACATGGTTGAGTCATGTGAAACTGCCAATAGTCAACCTTTTCTGACATAAAGAAATGACAATTTCATATAGTTCAACTTAGTAAGTGGTAGTGCCAAGATTCGAACCCAGGTCTTCAACACAGCATACATGTACTCTATACCATCATATCAGCTTTTTTTTTTTTTTTTTGAGACAGAGCCTCAAGCTATTGGCTTGGGTAGAGTGCTGTGGCATCACCGCTCACAGCAACCTCCCAACTCCTGGGCTCAAGGGATTCTCCTGCCTCCACCTCCCAAGTAGCTGGGACTACAGGCACCCGCCACAACACCTGGCTATTTTTTGGTTGCAGCCATCATTGTTGTTTGATGGGCCCAGGCTGGATTTGAACCTGCCAGCTTAGGAGTATGTGGCTGGCACCTTAGCTGCTTGAGGCCAGCTTAGGAGTATGTGGCTGGCGCCTTAGCTGCTTGAGCCACAGGTGCCGAGCCCATACCAGCTTCTTTCAGAGCTGTTTAAGCCCTTTCTTCCATCCTTCACTTGCCCAGGGCAGAGGAAGGAGGTGAATACGGAGTTAATTGGAAGGGGGGATTGCCATGCATGGACACTGGTCTGAATTCTGATACAACCTAGCAGAGTGCTGTGGGCCTATCTAACCTTTAGAGAAGCAATCAGTTTTTACTATAGAGAAACTGAGGCCCAAAGAAGGAAAGGACTTGTCTGAGGTCACGCAGCTGGAAGCCAGTGCTCTCCTTCTGAGTAAACAGTCCCTGCCACCCCCCTGGGCCCTCACCATTAGAGCATGTGTCCCATCTAGGTCATCAAATTCCAGTAAATCATCGAAGTTGAAAAGCTCTGGTGGCCGGAACTCCTCATCCTCATCTTCATCCTCTGTGGTTGCAGAGCCCAATCCTGATGAGGCCCCATCCCTGCCTGGTAGGTCCCTCAACCCTAGGACAATGGGAACTAAAGGAAAGGGACTCAGGAGAGGGAGCTTTCTGCCAGAGAGGGAACTGCTCACCATCCTCAGTGGTGTCACTATCACCCATCGCTGAGCTATCCAGATCCTTCTGGGATGGCAGCAGACTGGTGCCTGAGTGAGGGACCATCTTCTTCTCCACCCAACCCCTCCGGCGCAAGAGACCCCGTATCACTGGGTAACGGCCTTGGATCGTAAAAATCTTCTTCTGCTGTAAGGTGAGAAATGGATATTTATTCAATGAGTATTGCCTAGGTGACAGACAAAGGGGTGAAAGGGTGAACCAGATGGTTATGGTCTCTGCCATCAGCAAATTTTAAAATACCAGTAAGAGAAACAGGTTATAAGCAAGTAGAAAAATAAATATGCGTAGTAATAATGATAGTCCTAATAGCTAATATTTATTGAGGACCTGCTGTGCTAAGCACTTACATTACTAACAAAATATGCAATTTTATTAGATACTGTTATCTCTGTTCTACTGGTGGTGAAACAGGCATAGAGAGGTTGAGTAGCTTTCCAAGGCCACACAGTAAAAGAGCAGGGATTTAAATCCAGGCAGGTCAGCTCTAGAAACTACATACTTGATGGGGACCCAGAGAAACTACTTAGAAATACATAGTCAGGGAAGGTTGAAATGTGCCATGAATGTACAGAGGTGGGCAAACGATGGTTCAGAAAGAGGGAGAAGCATGTGTAAATGCCTTGAGGCTAGACAAAGGTCAGAAGGAACTGAAGGGAGGCCAGAGTGAGTGGAGTGTGGAAAGCGAGAGGGAGAGCTCCAAGGAAGCAGGCAATGGCTAGAAATATGGAGGGCCTTGGAATGAACTCGGACTTTATACTAGGAGTGGTGTGAAGCAATAAAATCTAAGTGAAGGAATGACATAGAGGTATTCTAAGTTTGGTTTGCTGCTGTACCGAGAATAGATGGAACAAGGATGGAGGCAGAAGAGCTAGAAGGCTATTGAGGTTTGCACAGGAGAGAAATCACAATAGCTAGAACGAGGGTGGTTACAATGAAGCTGGGGAGAAGGTAGTAGAATTGAGATCCATTTTGGAGGTAAAGATGGTGACTGGTTTTGCTGCTGGGATTAGACATGTGGTTGAAGAACAGAAAGATCAGATTTCTGTTGTGAGCAATTGAGAGATGGGGAAGACCAGGGAGGAGGACAGGTTTGGGTAGGAAAATCAGAGCATGGTTTGAGACATGAATTTGAAATGCTTGTTAAGTTCTGTGGGTGGAGAGGTCAAGTAGGGGGCCACATCTACAGGGTGTAGTTAGAGGTTGGGCAGCACACTGACTGGACTCAAGACTAAGGAGACAGGCAAAAGAGATGGGTGTGAGGAGGGACCCAGAGAATCAGTATCGTCCAAGGAACCTTCAAAGGCAACTGAAAAGCAGCAGCCAGGAAGGGAGAAAAGAAAAGAAAAGGAGTGTGTAGCCAGACGGCCAAAGGGGAAGGGACCGTGGAGCAGCAGTGTACACAGGATGCCCAACCAAGAACAGGTCAGAAAAGGACTTGGTTGCCTAGAGGTTACCAGTGACCTTGACTAGGGTGGCTTCCCATGGGAGTAGGGGAGGGCCCGGAACCAGAACTGAGGGAGCAGAGGAGTGAATCTCGGGTAACGCAGATTAGTGGATAGACAATTCCGCCAAGAAGTTTGGCTTTAAAGGGGGAGTGAAAAATGGTGAAGTAGTTGAAGATGGGGTCAGAGGTCAACATCTGTGTTTTTTAAGCATGAAATAGTGTGGGAAATGGGGAAATAGGGGGCAAGCCCCGCAGCCCACAGGGCCCTTTCTATCCCAGTCTCCACTCCCCCTCCGACCTTGACAGCTCTCTCCACGTGGATTTTGGCGTTTCGGAGCCGGCCCATGTGGTGAGACGCCTTGGAGAATCCCGGCCAGAAGACAAGGGAACCTGCAGACGCGGAGTAGGGACGGGGGAGGCTGCGGCTTAGCCCAGGGTCTTTTCAGGCCCTGACACCCACGTCTCTTCACCCTTCATCAGGATGCCTGCCCCCGGCTGCTTTTCTCCCGACCCCCATTCCATCCATCCCAAAGTCTTCTTGTTCTCGCAGCCACCACGGGTCAGGACAGGCGGGCCGCTCCGGGCCTCACCGTCTTGCGGAGAGGGATCGTCCAGGGCCAGTGTGCGCGCGGGGACGACGGGGTAAGGATCCGTGGCGCCCTGCGCATGGGTGCCGTGGGCCAGAGTCTCCAAGGTGCCGCTTAGGCGGCGCGCAGTGACTGGACTGTGGGCCGGGCTCTTGCCGGCTGCAGCTGCACGATCCTCGTCCGGCCGGGGGGACGCGGGCTCGGGCCATGCCAGCGTCCCAGGAGGCCCGTACTCAGAGCCGCGGTCCCAGGGCCACAGGGCCGGGGAACTGGCGCATGGCTCCGGTGGCTGCGGCTTCTGCGGCCAGCTGCAGCCCTGACCGTCCTCCGGACGGTACCAGGCGACAGAGCCCTGCCGCGCAGGACCCAGCTCTCTTGCGCTCAGGGGCAGCGCTGCGCCAGGGCCCTGCATGCACCCCTCGCCGCACGCCCTCCCAGCGCCGCCTCTCCCGGCGGGCCCTGCCCAGGCTCCAGCTGGGCCCGGCCTTCCGAGGCCCCGCCCTCTGTTTGCTGTTGCCTTGGAAACCATTCCCTGGACACAATCAGACCCCAAGCGGCGGGTTCGGGAGCTGCGGTGGAACTCAGGAGCAGACCAGCGAGGGCTTTCTCTGGACTGGAGGCCTCACCTGTCCCAGAACCTGAATGAGCGGGGCACTAACGGCGGAAGCGAACACTGGGCATTATCACTAATGTCGCGCTTCTTCATCCCGCATTTTCTGTGTGCCAACAGCCGTAGGGATTGAGTCATTCCACAGTACTTAACAGCCACTGACAAGTAATCCCTGACTTCAGGAAGCTTACAGCCCAGTGTGGGGAAATAAAAAGAAAGTAGCAAAGGAATAAAATAGATGCAGGTGTAAGGTCAGTGAATGAGCAATGAATTGAAACCAGGAAGAGGGCACTTTTTTTTTAAGAGACTCTGGCTCAGTTTCAAGGCTTGGAGTGCAGTTGGGATCACAGTTCACCACAGCCTCAAACCCTGAGGCCAAGACACTTAAGTATCCTTTCTGGAGGCAGAGGCCAAGTCACGAGGGAGATTCAAATAGGGCTCCAAGATGCTAGATAATTGCCTCAAAGTACATGGCAGAGGTAGCCCTGGCTCTACAGCCTCACTGGAAGCCCAGCTATCACTCTGAAAGGTTACCTTTTGGTCATGAAATACCAAATGGGGCACTTTGAGAGGCAAAGCCCAACACTGCCCATTCAGGCAGAGTCCAGGCAAGAGTACTGTGTCTCCCACTTACCTGTCCAGCTGACCCCAACTACTGAGACCATCCTTCCTCACTCCCTTTTTTCTTTTGTAGAGACAGAGTCTCACTTTATGGCCCTCGGTAGAGTGCCATGGCCTCACACAGCTCACAGCAACCTCCAACTCCTGGGCTTAAGTGATTCTCTTGCCTCAGCCTCCCGAGTAGCTGGGACTACAGGTGCCCGCCACAACGCCCGGCTATTTTTTGGTTGCAGTTTGGCCGGGGCCGGGTTTGAACCCGCCACCCTCGGTATATGGGGCCGGCGCCCTACCAACTGAGCCACAGGCGCCGCCCCCCACTCCCTTTTTGATGGTGACTGAGTTTCCTAAAAAGCATGCCCCCAAGGGAGGACCCACTGATTGGCAACCACCCAGTGTAATCTCATGGGCCTACAATTCTGGTTTTAGGGAGTTTGGACCCTGGGAGATAATGACAAACGAGGGTTGTGGCTGGCTCACCCAGGCAATGCTGTCTTGTGAAGACTGTTGAGTGACTTGTTGCCATACCCTAGTAATCACCCAGCTTCACCATGAGCACCTTGAACATTCACTGCAAAGCCAGAACATAACCATGTGCCGCAAAGGGACACCTAATTCAGCAAGGCAGGAGAGGGAGGTCAGAGATGTCACAAAGGGGATAATAGCTGTTCAGTTGCCTCCACCTCCTCCCCTCCCTTTAACATTACCTTGTCCTCCCCTTCAAAGTAGACTCCACTGGCCATCTGGAGGAATCCCTTTTTTTTTGCAGTTTTTGGCTGGAGTTGGGTTTGAACCCGCCACCTCCGGCATATGGGGCCAGCACCCTACTCCTTTGAGCCACAGGTGCCGCCCTGGAGGAATCCCTTTTGAAAGCTCAGCTCAAAGGCCAACATTTTTTGAAGATCTCCCCTAACACTCTCTCCTATAAATATACCCCCCTCTAGGGTTCCAGACTTGTAAAACTAAATATCAAACACTTCAGGTGAGCAAGGTGGCTCCTACCTGTAATCCTAACACTATGGTAGGCGGAGGAGGGGAGACCACTTGAATCTAGGAGTTTGAGGTTGCTGTGATCTGAGGCAACAGCACTAGCAAGTGCAAAAGGGTGAGACTGTCTCAAAAAGGACCCCCCCCCAAAAGAAAAAACCCACTTCAGTGCATCTATTTACATATCTAGCTTTTACTAGACACCCAAGTCCCTTTAAGGCAAGGATAACATCTTCCAGGCCTAAATATTGGAAGGTATCCAACAGCCCCAGATACTGTGCAACTTGATAATGAACAGCTATTGTTCATTCAGCGTCTGTGTGGCAGGGACTGTATCAGACTGCTCATTATCTCCACTTTCCAATTAAGAAACTGAGGCAAAAAAAAAAACTGAGGCAGTGGGTGGTGCCTGTGGCTCAATGGGTAGGGCGCCGGCCCCATATACCAGTCCTGGCAAAACTGCAACAAAAAAATAGCCGGGCATTGTGGTGGGTGCCTGTAGTCCCAGCGGCTTGGGAGGCTGAGGCAAGAGAACTGCCTAAGCCCAGGAGTTGGAGGTTGCTGTGAGCTCTGATGCCACAGCACTCTACCGAGAGCGATAAAATGAGACTTTCTCTAAAAAAATAGAAAGAAACTGAGACAAAGAATATCAACAACGTGCCCTAATTCAGCAACAAGGGTCAAGACCCAAACACGAAGACTTTTGGTTTTTCTTTGTCCTTTAAGGTGTCACTAAAGTCTATCACTATCCAATAGAACTTTCTGCAATGAGGGGAATGTCTACATGCTGTCATATGATAAGTACTAGTTACTAATAGCTGTTGCGCACTTAAAATGTAACCATCAGGAACAAAAATTCTAAACTTTAATTATACATTTTTAATAGTACATATGGCTAGTGTTTACTTTAGCACAAGGAGAGGTCTGTTTGCTCACTGGTGAGATCTGAGGCAAGCTATTCCATCTCCTACTTGGAAGCTATTTCCTTATCCATGAAATGGTATCATTTTTCTCTGAATTTACCTTTTAGCCCAAATGAGATTATGTGAAAAGCACCAAAACTATATAGGCTGAGAGAGAAGTTTCAGCCATGGATGGTGCCTGGACTGCAATGAAAGAGATTTTTGGGTTGAGGCCCTAGGCAGGAATAAAGGGAGGACCTACCAAGAGACCACATCTGGTGACAAGCTCCAGGCCTATCTACCAGCCACATGGTCTCAGGGGAAAGAGCCCCACTTCTCCTCCTTCCACATAACAGAGCACAGAGGGACAAGCCCCAAAGGGACAAGAAAAGACTTTAATTGGGGGAGGGAAGGTACACCAGAATCAGAAAAGAACAGTGAGTGTGGGAGCAGAGGAGCCAGAGCAGACAGGAGAGCCTGGCCAGGAGGCTCTAGAGGAGGGCTGACCTCTCCACCTATAGCACAGGCGCCACACTGACAGACAAGGCCTAACAGTGGCCTCTCTCAGCTGGGAGGGCACTAAATGGCCACTGTAGCCAAAGGTTGCCTGGCTTTTGAGCTCCCACCTCTAGCCATGACTGGAGGTCATCAGTTCAGCCCTTGTCCCCAACCAGTGCTGGGTGGCCATCTTCAGATAAAACTCAGGAAGCTGGCAGAGGGTCCCCACAGTTAGACTGGGCCCAAGGAGGCTTGGGACTAAAAGGGTAAGGGAGAGGAGCTGGAGTCTGACCCCCACCCCCAACACACACCTAGGGTGGCACGGGGGGAGGTAAGGTAGTCGCCTTCTGGCTCCAGGCCCGCCCAGACCCACAGCGACCAATAAGGTACAATCACTGGGACCAGTCAGAGCCACTGGAGGTGGAGATTGTTTAAAAAAAAAAAAAAAAAAAAGACAAAAAGGTTAAAGTCTCCTTCAAGCACAGAGTTAAGTTTCAAGACATTAAAAAAAAAAATCTGTCCCAGCCCAGGGGACTGAACATCAGAAGCCAGCGCCAGCCTGACCAAGCACGTGTGGCCTTTGGCCAGGTCCACCGCTGATTTCTTGCACAGCTAGCAAGCACACCACCCCCCTCCCACATCCAACGCCCACCCGACCCAGCTCCCTGCCGCCGCTGCCGCCACTGCTGCTGCTGCTCGGGGGAGTGACTCCAGGACGCCTTCACAGACACAGGGGAGTGTGGGGGAAAGGCCACAAGATCCAGCCAGATGGTTTAAAACTGTCAAAAGAATCAAGAGGCAGAACATGGTGATTATTATTGTATCCTGGTGGGCCTGCTATAGGGAAGTAGACTGATCTGAGAGCTGTCACTGTGCTAAGAGCTCAGAGAGGGAGAGCTGGATCCCAGGACACCCTATGGTCATACTCAGCCAGTGTTCAGAAGTAGCGTGTGGATACTATCCGCAAACCTAGCACTAGTTAAGGCAGAAAAAGTAACAGTGATGAGAGCTTCTCCACAGCTTCCCAGGCCGTGTCATGGAGGCTGCTATAAAGCCCTGCCAGTGTATTGCTTGGTAAACTGAAGTTGCTGCTTTAGACATCGGGTCTCACATGCAAGCGGCTTGGGGACTCAGAAGGCTAAGGGGAAAAGAACCTAGAATCTGGTACTTTGTGTCAAACTTTGGGTGATCCTCCAACCAGGACAGGCCCTTGAAATGTTTTCTGCCCTTAAGTATCCCCCATGGCATCTAGAACAGAAGGTTGTAAACCAATGGTCTATGACTGAATCCAGCCTAAAAACAAGCACCATTTGGCCCATGAAGTATCCAAAACAAATTAATGAAGGCTAGGCACAGTGGGTCATGCCTGTAATCCTAGCATTCTGGGACGCTGAGGCAGGTGGAATGCCTGAGCTCACAGGTTCAAGACCAGCCTGAGCAAGAGCAAGACCTCATCTCTAAAAATAGTCAGGCATTGTGATGGGCACCTATAGTTTCTGGGAGGCTGAGGCAAGAGATCGTGTGAGCCCAAGAGTTTGAGGATGCTGTGAGCTAAGATGCCACGGCACTCTACTGAGGGTGATAAAGTGAGAAAAAAAAAAAAATTAATGAACTCACTGCCCACCTTGAAAACATGGGAGGTAACACATACAAATCCAGATTTGGGGATTCTCTTGAAAAGTTGGAAGATGAAGCCACGATAGGCTGCAGTAATCTTCAGGTGAAGCCTATGCCAGCAGGTCCTTGCCCCACCCACTACCTGCCCAACTTGTGCATCCCCCTGAGTTTATGATCCCTGCTGGAGGCTATACTATTTTAGATTTTTGAGTTGGAAAAAACAGCTCCACATTCTGGTTCCTCCATTTCCTGGCTGAGGGACCTCAGGTAAGTGACTTCCCTACCACAGCACCAGTTTAATCATCTGTAAAATGGTGAGAATACCTGACTCACAGATTGTTTCAAGTTTTAAATGGGTCATGTGAACATGGTTTTCTAGGTGTATAACTCTAAAAATGTAAAAATGGTCATAAATAAGTGAGGGATTATTGAATGAGTGAGCCAAATATTAAACTGGGATGAGAGCTATTTTCCTTCTCAGTTCAATCTAGCAGGGGTGGCCAAGCTACAGACTGCAGGCTGCATGTGGATTACATGAGGTCTGTTTTGCTTATCTGATATCATGAAAATTATGCCTAAACCTTTTTTTGCTCGTCAGTTTTCATCAGTGTTTGTGTATTAATTTATGGCCCAAGACAATTCTTCCAACGTGCAGCAGAGAGGAAAAAAGATTGGACAAACCAGGTGCGGTGATAGCATTCTGGGAGGCCAAGACAGGTGGATTGCTTGAGCTCAGGTGTTTGAGACCAGCCTGAACAAGAGTGAGACCTGGTCTCTACAAAAAAATAGAAAAACTAGCTAGGTGTAGTGATACACGCCTGTAGTGTCAGCTACTTGGGAGGCTGAGGCAAGAGGATTGCTCAAGCCCAAGAGGGTGCAAGAGTTTGAGGTTGCTGTGAGCTATGATGCCATGATGGCATTCTACCCAGGGCAACAAAGGGAGACTGTCTCAAAAAAAAAAAAAAAAAAAAAAAAAAAGGCTGAACACTCTCAATGGAGGCTTCTTAGTGCCCTGGCCTCAAAATTTTAGAGCAATTGTACATGGAAAGCTTACTATGTACCAGGGGCTACATTTTTACACACATGAGCTCAGGTAGTGCTCAACCACTCTAAAAAATAAATATTAATTAGTAGGTACTCATTTCACAGCTGAAGAAAGCAAGGCTTAGTTGAGAGGTTCAGTGACATGGTTTAGGAAGCAGGAGAGCTGGGATTTCAACTGTAGAGTGACACCACAGCCTGCATGAGCTGAACGCCATGCTGCTTTGTGCTCAGTACAGCTGTGTGCACTGGCCACCCTCAGTATAATGAAACACAGAGGAAATGGGTATCATTTCCATTTTTAGAAATATGAGCTCCTCTGGGCTGGCTTTGCACACACTAGTAGGAATAAACATCATCTGGGGACCAGTCAACTCTGGTTGGAACATATCAACAAACCAAAGATTTGGTTTTGGAAGAGGGGGGGAAAAAAAGAAGGCATGTCCTGAATATCTAAACAAGAACAACTATGTCATCAGTTCATCAATGTAAACAATTCCTCCCCTTCAGAGGACTATAATCTTTTTGGGTTAGAAAGGCTCAATTTAAGAGGAATCTAGAGGACTTAAACCAGGAAAGGAATGGAAAACACGTTAAAGGAATCACAACTTTAAGACTGAGAAACAGACACTGAAGTCTGTTTGAGAAATGGAATTATACCATGATTAACTGTCCTGGATTCCTAGAAAATTCACATGTGGACTCTACTTGCCTCACTGGAGGTTTGAACTAGATATATGTAAGGGCTCTAACATTTTAAATGTAGAAACAGACATCTAAGTTCCTGTGAGAAACTAAGGGTGTCCCACACATGCAGATGTGGACGATGTCCTGTAGCTCTCCAGAGGTGAACCTCAGGTCTTCTAGTTCCAAAGTACCTGCCTCGCTGACTTGCTATGCACTAGGGGTCCTAGAGTCCTCAGGAAACAAACACATTGTTGGCACCACCTTCCTACCCCAGCACTAAGTTCTCCAAAAGACCCATGGCTCTCGGGGCAGCACCTGTGGCCCAGGGAGTGAGGCGCCATCCCCATATACCAGGGGTAACAGGTCCGGGCCTGGCCAAAACTGCAAAAAGAAGAAAAGACCCATGGCTCTAAAAGGAAACAGGAAGGCCCCTACTCACGTTCTTGAGGAACTCCTCAGCCACAATGCGTGCACGGGCATTGACTGACAGCTTCATCTCACTGATCTCCTTGTCAATCTCCTCCATGAAGTGGATCACAAAGTCGACCAACTTGTGTTTGTACATTTGCTCTGTGTGGAAGTTGGTGATCAGAAAACTAATGTCATACCCCTAGGGAAGGAAAACAGAAGGGAGGAGGAAGAGATGAAACAGCAGACAATAATGCTCTAGGGATATGTAGCCGACCAAGTCCTCATCTTCATTCATCCACCCGCTTCCACCAGGCTGTGACCTTTTCCCAAGCTACGTGCCCTGCCATTCAGCAGCCCACCTGTTCTGGAGATAGTGTGTGTGCATAGGGTGGGGGGTGTCTAGGTTAGATCCAAGCAACTGAACCCAGCTGCAAGACTTTTGTGTATCAGACATTTCTGGAAAACCATCTACAGCACAAACAGTTCTGCATTCAGAATGAGTCAAAGGAGATTAAAGGTACTTGAAAATTTGTTACAGAAGAACCTAGGCTAGGCTGGGCATGGTGGTTCAAGCTTGTAATTCCAGCACTCTGGGAGGCCAAGGCAGATGGAAAGCATGAACTCAGGAGTTCGGGACCAGCCTGAGCAAGAGAACCCCATCTCTAATACAAACTAGCTGAAGTGTGGCCGATGCCTATAGTCCCAGCTACTTGGAGACTGAGGCAAGAGGATCTCCTGAGCTCAGGACTCCAAGATTGCTGTAAACTAGGATGATACCATGGCACCTAGGGCAAAAAGTCTCAAAAAAAGAAAACATAATCTAGGCCAGGGACAGTAACTCAGGCCTGTATTTCTAGCACTTTGGGAGGGCAAGGGAGAAGGATCACTTGAGGCTAGGAGTTTAAGACCAGCCTGAGCAGCTTGATGCCTGTGGCTCAAGCAGCTAAGGCGCCAGCCACATACACTGAGCTGGTGGGTTCGAATCCAGCCCGGGGCCTGCCAAACAACAATGACAGCTGCAACCAAAAAAAAAGAAATAGCCGGGCATTGTGGCAGGTGCCTGTAGTCCCAGCTACTTGGGAGGCGGAGGCAGGAGAATCACTTGAGCCCAGGACTAGTTGCTGTAAGCTGTGATGCCATGGCACTCTACCCAGGGCGACAGCTTGAGGCTCTGTCTCAAAAAATAAATAAATAAATAAATAAAAAGACCAGCCTGAGCAAGACACCATCTTTACAAAAAAACAGAAAAAACAGCTATATATTGTGGTGTACTCCTGTAGTCCCAGTTACTTGGGAGGCTGAGGAGGACTGATTGAGCCCAGGAGTTGGAGGTTACTGTAAGCTATAACGGCACTGCGCTCTTAGTCTGGGCAAGAGAGCCAGACCGTGTCTCAAAAACAAAGAATGTAATCAAACAGCAGGAACAGTTAGTCCAGAGAAGAGATGATGTGGGATTGAGGTCTTTTACTACTGGAGGGTTAGAAAAAGAACAATTTTATTTTGGGTGGCCTCAGAGGTTAGATATGTGACCAGGAGAGAGAATCTGGCTCAGGATGAGGAGAACTTGGCCAATACATCAGATGTGTTTGACAATGGCGCCCGCTGCTCTGCATGGCAGTTGCTCAGTCAGGCGACAAATGACCCAAAGTTAACTGTGGCTTTAAGAGACTCATTTGATTGTAAGCAAAGCTTAGATTTAATTCACTACGTTCTTTCTGCTATTAGACGGTAAACTCTGGGAAGATGAGCAAGGTGTCTTAGCTTTCTTTGCCTTTTCTACGGTTATGGTAGAGCCAACTTCTCTTAAGCTTCTAACCCTCTTTGTTCCCGCTCCAGCTGAGATACAGGCTAACTCTCTCTCAACTTGAGCAGTGTGTGCTCTACAGCTGGAGGAGCTGCAATCCTGGATGCAGAAACAATCCTAGGCCACACAGTGATAGGATCCTGGGTATTATGAACACATGGATCACAAGGTCTCACCTCCACTGGTTTCCTTCGAAGGATAAAGAAGTTCTCTGCTCGCATCATCATGAAGCGCATAAACTTGTGGCATAAAATCTTCTCAATCTCATCAGCCTGGAGAGAGCAAAGGAGAAACATGTTGCTCTAAAGCTAACATCTAAGACAAAGATACCCTGTAGCCTAGTCTTCTGACCCCAATTTCCCCCAGGCTTGCTGGAGCAGTGAGGTTTGGTAGTGGGAGCAATCATGGCCTAAACTTTGATTGTAGGGGTCTTGGTTGCCAACTGAAAGAAGGGTCTACCTTAGAACATACCTCTGACTGCATGAGGCATTACTGATCTTGTCCTTAGCCATTGCAGACAGGTAATTCTGACAAACCAGTCTTTTTTTTTTTTTTTTTTTTGAGAACGAGTCCCACCTTACCACCTTATCGCCCTCGGTAGAGTGCCGTGGCCTCACACAGCTCACAGCAACCTCCAACTCCTGGGCTCAAGCGATTCTCTTGCCTCAGCCTCCCGAGTAGCTGGGACTACAAGCACCTGCCACAACGCCAGGCTATTTTTTTTTTTTTTGGTTGCAGTTCAGCCGGGGCCAGGTTTGAACCCACCACCCTTGGTATATGGGGCCGGTGCCTTACCGACTGAGCCACAGGCGCTGCCCCGACAAACCAGTCTTTTACTAGCTCTTTTAGAAACTACACCTAAACTCAAAGCTGCCTCTTCTGCAAAACTATGCTTGTTGGCCAGGCACAGTGGTTCACGTCTATTATCCTAACACTATGGGAGGCTGAAGCAGGAGGATTGCTTGAGGCCAGCCTGGGCAATACAGTGAGACCCCATTTTTGAAAAAATAAGACAGATTGGCTGGGCATGGTGGTATGTACCTGCAGTCTAAGCTAATTGAGAAATTAAGGTAAAAGGATCACTTGAGCCCAGGAGTTAAAAGCTACAGTGAGCTATGATCTTGCCACTGTCCGCTAGCCTGAGTGACAGAGTGAGGCCCTGTCTCTTAAAACAAACAAACAAAAAAAAAGGGCTCCTCGCTTGTAGCTTAGCAGCTGGGGCGCCAGCCACATACACCGGAGCTGGCGGGTTCAGATCCAGCCCGGGCCTGCCAAACAACAATGACAACTGCAGCAAAAAAATGACTGGGCGTTGTGGTTGGGCGCCTGTAGTCCCAGCTACTAGGGAGGCTGAGGCAGGAGAACTGCTTGAGTCCGGGAGTTTGAGGTTGCTGTAAGCTGTGATGTCACGGCGCTCTACCCAGGGGGACAGCTTGAGAATCTGACTAAAAAGAAAAAGGTCCCGTGCTATTCCCTTTCTCATTTCATTAGCGCTGTATCTCCGAAAGTGTGTGGTACGTACCACCTGGAGTTATCAGCAATGACCTTAGGTGGTCTCTGCTTTAGTAACACTGAATATCAAATGATCCCCAAAGTTTCTCCCTTCTGAATTCTCTTTCAATTTTTCTTTTCTTTTTTTAATTTAAGATAAAGTGTCTCATTCTGGCTGGGTGTGTTGACTCATGCCTGTAATCCTAGCACCCTGGGAGGCCGAGGCAGTTGTATTGCCTAAGCTCACAGGTTCAAGATCAGCCTGAGCAAGAGCGAGACTTCGTCTCTAAAAATAGCCAGGCATTGTAGCAGGCACCTGTAGTCCCAGCTACTAGGGAGGATGAAATGAGAGAATTGCTTGAGCCCAAGTTGGAGGTTGCTATAAGTTATGACGCCACAGCATTCTACCAAGGGTGACGATGTAAAACTCTATCTCAAAAAAAAACAAAAATCAAAAAACAAAAACATGGCTTGGCGCCTGTAGCTCAACAGCTAGACTGACAGCCATACACTGGCGCTGGCGGGTTCAAACAACAGTGACAACTACAACAAAAAAAGAGCTGGGCGTTGTGGCAGGGGCCTACTTGGGAGGCTGAGGCAAGAGAATTGCTTCTTAAGCCCAAGAGTTTCAGGTTGCTGTGAGCTGTGACGACATGGCACTCTACTGAGAGTGACGCAGTGCGACTCTCTCTCTCAAAAAAAAAAAGAAGTCTTATTCTGTTGCCCAGGCTAGAGTGCCGGGGCATCAGCCTAGCTCACAACAAATTCAAATACCTGGGTTTAAGCAATCTTCCTGCTTTAACTCTTGAGTAACTAGGAGTATAGGCACCCACCACCATACCCAGCTAATTTTTCCATTTTTAGTAAAGACAGGGTACTACTCTTGCTCAGGCTGGTCTTGAACTCCTGAGCTCAGGCAATCCACCCACCTCAGCTTCCCACAGTGCTAGGATTACGAGCATGAGCCACCGTCCCCAACCACTTCCAATATTTCTTTCTTTTAATTTTTAGGCAAAGAACTTTATTAACTTTTCTTTCCAACTTTATTCTCAGGTTTCTTCAACTTAATTAGCTGCAAAGAATGAATTAGGTATAAGCAAAAACTAAAAAAAGCTGCAATGTCCAAGAAGCTCACCTTCAATATTTCTAAATGGGGCGGCACCTGTGGCTCCGTGAGTAGGGCGCCAGCCCCATATACTGAGAGTGGCAGGTTCAAACCCGGCCCCGGCCAAACTGCAACAAAAAAATAGCTGGGCGCTGTGGTGGGCACCTGTAGTCCCAGCTACTCAGGAGGCTGAGGCAAGAGAATCACCTAAGCCCAGGAGAGGGAGGTTGCTGTGAGCTATGTGATGCCACAGCACTCTACAAAGGGTGATATGATAAAGTAAGACTCTGTCTCTGCAAAAGAAAATAAATGAATAAAATAAAAATAAAAAATATATATTATTTCTTTTTTTGTAGAGACAGAGTCTCACTTTATGGCCCTCGGTAGAGTGCCGTGGCCTCACACAGCTCACAGCAACCTTCAACTCCTGGGTTTAAGCGATTCTCTTGCCTCAGCCTCCCGAGTAGCTGGGACTACAGGCGCCCACCACAACGCCCACCTATTTTTTGGTTGCAGTTCAGCCGGGGCCGTGTTTGAAGCCACCACCCTCGGTATATGGGGCCGGCGGCTTACCAACTAAGCCACAGGCGCCACCCAAAATATATATTATTTCTAAATGAAGAATTCTGCAGCTGGATGCTAGTTTGCCCATGTGACCTCCCAACTCCCAATACTTGTTAATCTTCCAAAGAGAGCAGGCCTAATGGTGGGAGTTTTTTATAGTATGCAGTCTGAAAAAAAAATTTTTTTTGAGACAGAGTCTCACTATGTCACCGTAGGGAGAGTGCTGTGGTGTCACAACGCACAGCTATTTTTTGGTTGCAGTTGTCATTGTTGTTTAGCAGGCCCAGGCCGGGTTCGAATGCACCATCCCGATGCATGTGGCTGGCACCCTAACCACTGAGCTCTGGGCACTGAGCCTACGCAGTCTAAATTCAATAACACTGTTTTGTGTTTATTGTGTTCATTTTCAGATTGTCTTCTATTGTGGTGACACCATTTTCCCATTTATGGCAAAAAAGGTTTCTTTTTAAACAAATTTAAATGAAAGAAAATCAATTTAAAGCAATTTATTGAATAAATAACCACCGGCTGGTATATAACAAAAATAATGGGGTCGTTTGTGAAACACTGCCGTAGGCAACACAAAAGAAACAACACTGTACCTCACATTGTGAGACCATGGCTATCAAATGAGTACTGGCACTGCTTTCATTTCTGAACGGGATTTACTCCTCATTCCTTAGAAATAGTTCTATGACCTGACATTAACCTGGTCTCTGGCTCTGGCTGCTACATTTCCTGCCTTCTAATCCAGAGCAAGGCCTTCAGGATGCAGTTCTTCTTTCTTTTTACTGTATTGACCTGCTGAGTTTAGCAAATGATGTCAGTATACTTAAGAGGCCAGGTTTCCTACACTCTGAATGGCATGCTGATCTCTCAGAGGAGGACCTCCCCAGGCTCAGAAGAGAGCCCCTTAGTCTGGGCCTCCTCCATGGCAAACTTTTGTTTTTTAAGAGACAGAGTCTCATTTCATTCCCCCCGGTAGAGTGCTGTTGTGTCACAGCTCACAGCAACCTCCCAACTCCTGGGCTTAGGTGATTCTCTTGCCTCAGCCTCCCGAGTAGCTGGGACTACAGGCGCCCGCCACAACGCCCAACTATTTTTTTGTTGCAGGGGCTGGGTTCGAACCCACCACCCTCCATATATGGGGCTGGCGCCCTACTCACTGAGCCACAGGCACTGCCCTTTGTTTTTGAGACAGTCTCAAGCTGTCACCCTGGATATAGTGCCATGGTGTTACAGCTCACAGCAACCTCAAACTCTTAGGCTTAAGTGATTCTCTTGTCTCAGTCTCCCAAGTAGCTACAGGTCCCCACAATAATGCCTGGCTATTTGTTGTTGTTGCAGTCCTCATTGTTGTTTTAGCTGGCCAGGGCCAGGTTTGATCCTGCCAGCCTTGGTATATGTGGCCAGGGCCCTACCCACTGAGCTATGGGTGCCACGCCGCAAACTTTTATTTTTTGAGACAGAGTCTCACTTTGTTGCCCCAGGCTAGATTGCTGTGGTGACAGCCTAGCTCACAGCAACCTCAAACTCCTAGGTCAAGCAATCCTCCTGACTCAGCCTTCCAAGTAGCTTGGACTATAGGGGCCTGCCACATTGGTTGGCTTATTTTTTTATTAGTAGAGACAGGATTTTGCTCTTGCTCAGGCTGGTTTCAAACTCTTGAACTCCAATAGTCCTTCTGCTTCAGCTTCCCAGAGTACTAGGATTTCAGACACAAGCCATCATGCCCAGCCCTCCATGGTGAACTTACCTGTTTCACAGCAATGCTGACCCGGACAGAGTTGATGGAGCCCTCAATCAGAACCTTTTCCTTTTCATTTCTGCTGATGGTCACAGGTTGTAACAGGAGTTCTTTGCTACTCCTGAAAACACAATATCACAGAGTCCTCTGTAGTACAGAAGGACAGAACATTCAGGGGAACCCCATAGCAGATCCTGGAATCACTGAGACCCGAGGCTAAGTAGTGGAGCACTTACAAGCAGAGGTGCTCAAGATGGGGTCCAGTAAGCACATTCTCCAGCAGAAACAGCATATGCTCTGGGGTCAAGGTGAAATGGTCCTAAACCCAGCCTCCTCGGTTACTTTCCCTGGCCACATTACCCTGCTGGAATCTTAATTTCCTCATCTGTAAAATGACTAAGGCCTATTTCACTGGAGAGGACTGAGAGAGATCAAAAAGGGACAAGTGTCTAATAGTGTACCTGGCGCATGGTGGGAGCTTTACAAATATATCTGATTTTATTTTTTTTTTTTGTAGAGACAGAGTCTCACTTTATTGCCCTCGGTAGAGTGCCGTGGCATCACACAGCTCACAGCAACCTCCAACTCCTGGGCCTAGGCAATTCTCCTGCCTCAGCCTCCCGAGTAGCTGGGACTACAGGCGCCCACCACAACGCCCGGCTATTTTTTTTTTTTTTGTAGAGACAGAGTCTCACTGTACCGCCCTCGGGTAGAGTGCTGTGGCGTCACACGGCTCACAGCAACCTCTTAACTCCTGGGCTTACGCGATTCTCTTGCCTCAGCCTCCCGAGCAGCTGGGACTACAGGCGCCCGCCACAACGCCCGGCTATTTTTTGGTTGCAGTTTGGCCGGGGCTGGGTTTGAACCCGCCACCCTCGGTATATGGGGCCGGCGCCCTGCTCACTGAGCCACAGGCGCC